>NC_059179.1:40770762-41122096 GCF_019923935.1 Bubalus bubalis | reverse complement strand
GGCAGAATGTGCAGGGATAGGGTCATTCAATCTGCTGAGGGCATCTGAGAAGAGAAGCAGCAACTTCAGCCAGGGGTGTGGGAAAATGGTTTTAGAGAGTGGACAAAGAGGAGAACTGAAGACATTCCAGGTAAAGGAAGGAATGTACAGAGGCAAGACATAGTCACAGAGAAGGACAGCATTGTATGGTTGCGCAGGCTGTACACTGCACAACTCTGGATGTATGCATGGTGGTGAAGGGTGGGGGGCATTCATATTGCAGCCTATGTGCAATATGGTGGCCCTGTGAGAGGACAGGCAAATTTGGAGACTAGGGAAATGTGAAGGAGCTGGAAGTTAGAGTGGATTTAGTGGAAATGTAAAAAATGGCCAGGGGTTATGATGGGAGGTGATGACGTCAGGACATGAAGGGCCTTGTAAACAAGGGAAGGAGTTTGAAATTTCCTCTGTAAGTCACTGAGGGCTAATGGGATAAAAACCGGAGGCAAGAAGGCTCAAAGGGGAAGGGGTGGGATTAGAGCCTGAGGAATGTCCTTAGGCTGAAGGAGCTTTGTCTACAGAGCTGGCAGCTGCACACACAGGGTGAGGGGCACCTGTCAGTCAGGTGAGAGCTTTACACGAAAAAATCAAGGGAAGGGCCCATGGACTTCCAGGCTGGGGATCAGGATTGATAGTTGGAGGCAATGTAAGGATTAGAGTAGTGATGTCCTTGGAACAGAATGAAGAGGGTTTCAGAAAGTCACTTGTGGTCAGCTGTGCCGAACGCAGAAAGATGAGCTCGAATGAGCTGGAGCATGGATGTTGGGACTATTCATTTGGGATTTCACTCATTTGGGGGCCTGATGGGGAAGTCAGACTGGGAGAGGCTGAGCATTGGAGGAGAGCAAAGGAAGAGGGGTCAGAGGCAAAGAGACCCCTCAGAACTCAGGGTCTTCCTGGCCCAGCTGAGAAGGACACCTCACCAACTGGAATCAGAAGCTCCCAAGCTTTTACCTCTCCTCTCTCCTTGAGCTTTGGGATTAATATTGATATATTAGCCAAAATTCATTCACTCGTATGTTCATTCATTCACGAAATATACCCTTGTGTCATCTATGCTAGGCTATTGAAGGACACAGCAAAATGGGACAGACACTGTGATTCTTGCCCTCTGCGGGGAGAAGCTGGACTATCAAGTCCCCTTCTGACCTTGCACCACGCCTCATCCTCTGCTCTCACCTAAGCTCTCAGCTTGAGAGAAGCCTTGCATTTTACATGGAGGGGAGACTCAGGGCCAGTTGTCTAGTTGAAAGGTGTAGCTGAGGGATTTATCTTACGAAAGCATTTATGTAGCAAATGCACATGTAAATTTTTTTCACCAAAAGTTTAGTTTGTATTTTTTACAAAAGTACTCATTTTCAGTTTCACTGAATGTTGATTTGGGGAGGGGTATCGATGGACATGAGTTTGGGTGAACTCCAGGAGTTGGTGATGGACAGGGAGGCCTGGCGTGCTGCAGTTCATGGGGTCGCAAAGAGTCGGACACGATTGAGCGACTGAACTGAACTGAACTGAACTGATGATGGAGGGTAGGGCTTCCCAGATGGCTCAGTCAATAAAGAATCCACCTGCCAATGCAGGTGACCGGGTTTTGATCCCTGGATCTCGAAGATCCCTTGGAGAAGGAAATAGCAACCCAACTCAGTGTTCTTGCCTGATGAATTCCACAGACAGAGGAGCCTGTCGGGCTACAGACCATAGGGTCACAAAGAGTAGGGCATGACTTAGTGACTAAACCACCCACATGATGGAGTGTATAGTGCTAACTTCCTCTCACCATCCTTTGGTACCTTGTTGTCTTAAGCTTATTTACTCCATCTTCGGACTCCACCATCGACCATTTAGATTTTACACACCTGTTCTCACAATTCTTGTTCTTGTATTTTACCAAAATCTCTGGTCCCTTTACCCTCCATTCCCACCATTTTCTAACCTCCCTTTTGCCTGTCTTCCTTCCTTAAATGTTGCTGTTCCATCCTTAATAGTCTTCTCTTCCATTTCATAACCTTTTCCTACCTTCTCTCCCCCCATCCCACGTCTTCTCTATATTTGAGTGACTCCCTATATCAAGGGCATCTCTCTTTCTCCTGAGTTTCAGGTCCTTGTCATCAATTGCTTCTTAATATCTCATCTGGATGGCCTGCTGCCACTTCAAACCTCATAAGATACCAACCTCTGGCCCAAGCAGAACTCATTGCTCTTATTGAAACTTAACGTTCTCATGAGTTCCATTCTTAGTGAACTAACTGCCAGGTCCCAAGTGCCCAAGCTAGAAACCTGGGCTAGTCCCTGACACTTCCCTTCTCTCAAGTCTACCTGGGTAACCTGGTTACCAATCCCTGTGCTAACCCTCTCTTGGCCTCCTACTGAAACCACCTTGCTTTGGGTCTTCAATGCTGGCCTGGATGGCTGGGGTGGCCTCTGCAGTGGTTTCCTGGCTCCTATCTGATTCTTCCTCTATGAGCTTCCGGAGTCACCTGCTATAACACTCACCCCATCTGACTCCTCTCGGCTTCAACTCCTCCCCGGGCTCAGCCGCCTTTGTTAGCCAGCCCTGCGGCTCTTCTACAGCCTGGGCTCCCCCATCCAGCCTCTGGATGGCCGCTCCATCTCCCGCTCTGTGTTCATCCTCTGCCATCCTCACCCTTGGCTCCCCAAAGGGGTACCACAGGCTGGGCTCGCTGCTTGGCCTTCAAGTAGCTGCTCTCCCAACCTGGGATGCATTTCAGCATCATTTCTCCTGAACATCCCCGCTTCCCGTCCTTCAGGAATCACTCTTTAGTATCCCGAGAAGACGATCACAACTCCACCTGGCCTGACTACAGGTGTCCCCCTTCTAGGTTGGGTTGCAGATACATCAAGGGCACAAGTATTGCCCTCTTCACTTTCATAGAACATATTTTTGGCAGTCCATTCAATAAAAATTGAATGAACAAATGTGTATTTCCTTGTTCAGGAGCCAGCTTTGTAGATAAGCTTGGGCAGATGATGCCTGTCTCTAGACATCAGACTCCACATGCAAATGGACTGAATTCAAGCATCTTTTGCCTCCCTTCTAGCTTTGACAGTATAGGAACTGATTCCAAGGGATTCTGTATTCAAGAAAAAGAAATATTTTTCTTTTTTTTAGAGGTTTGCAATCTTAAGTTGGAGCTTAAATTGACATGAATTTAAAGTAAATATTATGGCAACCGGTAGAAAAAGACAATACCTTGAAGAGACAATGACTTGTTTTTTAATTAAGGCATATCTCATGGCTCTGTTCTTCTGAGGCCTTTACTCTTAAATCATCGTTTGTAAGGGGATCTTGGAAATGGATACGGTTTTCACTGGCAAGACAGTGATGGGGGAGGGGGGATGAGCAAGTGGAAAGGATGACTGTTTCCAACCGGCAGCCAGTCTTGACTATATTTTCAAAGGCCCCCTCTGATGGTTGCCCGCGCTCCCACCCTTCTACCCATCGCAGTGAGTCAGCAAAGGTAGCGGCAGGGGTGTAGAGTGTTGGGACACGCCTCCTGGTGTCTGATTGACACTGCCCCTTGGAAGGTGAACAACGTGGAGATTAATTCCTGCTCCAACTCACAACCGCGTGGGATGTGCAACTCTGCCCCACGCTCTCCCTTGGCGGCAGAACTGTTCCTATTTCACCGGTGGAGGAGGGCGGATGAATATCTAGGCGTCGGTTGCTCCCGGCTGTGTTGGAGGGAGTGGGAGCCCCAGCAGCAGGCCTGATGGGGAGTTGTTATTAATTATGTGCGAAGGACTCACAGCACCTTAAAATGATGAACTCGAGGGGAAGGTTGACATCACCCTGAAAACTTCCAAGGCTGAAAATCACCATTGTTCTCTTCCCAACTGTTCTGCCCAACACATTTTCGGGCTCTTGGTCCTGGTCTAGCCTCACAGTTTCTTGCACCTTCCCCTTGGGGTCTGTCTTCTGCCCGACACATTCTGTAGTCTTTGGAGCTGCTGAGATTAGCGTCTCATCACCCCGTATGGCCCAAATCCTGGAATCTGAAGCAGGAATGCAAAATCGCTCTGTGGGACACCTTGCACTTTAAAGGGAGACTCCAGGGAAGCCCCCAAGTCCTTGAGGCCCTCTTTCCATGTAACGCCCCAGTCCATGATGCTGTCTCTGACCGTGATTCTTTTCTCATTGCAATCATTTATTTTTTCTCTGTAGTAGTGAGTGAACAATCTGCAAAGTATCCATTTAAAATATTTGCTTTCACATGATAATGTTGCATTTTCTAAAGATTATCGGATGTGATTATTTGTTGACCAGGAACAACCGTAGTTTTCTGTAATCCACTCGCAGTGGACTATTCCCCTTTTTTCAGTGGACGTGGGTAGCAACTGTGTCAGGGCTCCTGTCTTGATGGTCTCACCATGCAGTTGAGGCAGGTGTGTACACATCCTCATTATCTGAGGATAGTTGGTTCTAGAAAACTAAAACCACTTAAAACCAAGACCAAAATTGCCATATGACATAGTGTGAAATAAAGAATTTAAGATCGTGAAAGTAGGTTTATTTAGAATAAGTAAAATCTAGGTTATTGTGCAGCACTGTGCTGACTTTTTAGTATGAACAAGCAATGAAATACTGGGGCATTTGAGGCATGATTTTCTCTGACAAAACTGTCTAGTAGTACCAATACCTTGCCATTCGTGGATGATCTTCACGGATGACCTTCACAGCACTAGATCACAAAGAAACTTGTTTTGGCAAAAATGTAAAAGGCCACATTTCTTTCCTCCTGGAATCCTTTCATCCTTGGCTCTTTAAATACCCCATTGTGTCATTACTCTAGACTATTTTTTTCTTCATTTGTTACTGGTCCTATTTTACCCTTTCCTTACTGATCAGTAATGATGGCTCTGGTTTGAGCTATTCTAATTTAATCATAATTTCAGCCTTCTCTGTACATGATAATGCAATGATATATTTTTCTGATTTATACATAGTCCATTTATCAGTTTGTTCCTGAATATTTTTGTGTTCTGATAACTTTTCCTTACCCAAAAGAAACCTCATAAGACAGAGAAACTAAATACCAAATGTCTTCCCTGCAAAATAAATGAAACTCTAGAAGTGGCTAATCATCAGGTGAGAGGTCCAGATGTTTGTGGCCTGGGTTTACAGAAGCAGGTATGTGTAACATAATTCCTATCATGCTAGAATCTTCAGAACACTGCTGCTGCTGCTGCTGCTGCTGCTAAGTTGCTTCAGTCGTGTCCGACTCTATGCGACCCCATAGATGGCAGCCCACCTGGCTCCCCCGTCCCTGGGATTCTCCAGGCAAGAACACTGGAGTGGGTTGCCATTTCCTTCTCCAATGTGTGAAAGTGAAAAGTGAAAGTGAAGTCGCTCAGTCGTGTCCGACCCTCAGTGACCCCATGGACTGCAGCCTTCCAGGCTCCTCTGTCCATGAGATTTTCCAGGCAAGAGTACTGGAGTGGGGTGCCATTGCCTTCTCCGTCAGAACACTATGCCATGCCTTATCAACCATGCCCTCGTAATTCCCTGCAAGGTCAGAGCTGATGGGCCCATTTTACAGATGAGCCACTCAAAGACACATACATGCTGGTCAAGGCTGGGGCTGGGACTCCAACTAGGTCTCTTCCTTTTCAGAATATTGAGAGATCCTGAGGGAGGGAAGGAACTTAGGTGAGCAGAGAAAATGGGGGAATTCTAGGTGAGGGGCCTTTGGTGGAAATAAGCTTGGAATACATCAAATGATGATAAATTCAAAAAAAATAGTAAAGGTGGAATATGTAAAAGGGACTTTGAACTTTGCATGTCAGATGACTGGGCTCATGGTATTTCATGGAAGAATCTGGGCGAGCAGCTGAGACATTGCCTTATCTCTACTTCCCGGACTGTGGGGCGTTCCATTGTCCCTTGCTCTTATCGCTTATAACATAGGCTTGGCAAACTCTTGAATTTAAATGGAAAATAGTCTTTTTATCCTGCAGCAACCAGCCTGCCAGATAGGATCTAGATAAGGCACCCAGGATCTTTCACAGTGCTTTGCTCACAGCAAATGGTTTTTGGTAATAAAAACCGTCAATGTAGAAAGAACTTAGGGAAAAAAAAATCTTTCAAATTGTTATTTTTCCCTGAGGTCTTAGAGGAAGAAAGAAAGTTTACTTAAAGGAGAACACTTTTCCATAGATGCTAGCAGCTAGTAATTCGGGCCTGTAAAATGGTATTCCAATGACAACCTGCCCCAAATGCCTTGAAAATCGCTTCTGACCCAGGGAATAGACTCCAGGAAGCCACTGTTGATATATTTAAATGAATCCAGCTGGATCACTCTAATGTATTGATCCTGGGGATGTGGAAGGGACCCTGGGGACAAGGCTTGAAGTCGATCCAATGCATTTTGAATAAAAGTTTATTTTATTGCTACTTTTATTAAAAGCCCTAAGATCAACCTGCTGCCGTGGGAATGCACTGACGTCTGGGGTGATGCATTCTGGACCCTGCTGGTGCCTCCGTCAGTGGGTTGAGCAGGGACCCTCCTCGGGTGTGGGCTGCTCTCAGGAGCTTCCCTTGCAGTGCCCTGGGTTGGGAAGAACTGGGCATAGCTCAAGTGTGTGATCATTTTCACGAACATCCCTTAAAAGTTTGTGGCTTCTGGAAACCTCAGCAAGATCTCACAGTCACTTCATTTCTACTTGACCACGAAGGCTGGATGGGACCCAGCCTCCTCCCCAGCTGGCCTTGCACTCTGTCGACCACCATCATTCCTCTGGCCCCATGTGCTCCCGGGGCTCATTCCCCACTGCTCCCAGTGTCCCAGAGCTGTCTAGACTTCCTTCAGGAGCCTGCAGCCAGTGCCCAGGCCAGGCAGCTGTGCTCAGCTCTCTGTTCACCAGTTCCGGGCTGGGCTGGAGCCTGAACTGGGTCGTGTCCTCATGTGCCACATGGGCCCCTCTTGATGGCTCAGGCTTTTCTTCTCTGTGGAGCACTCTCAGACTTTGGTAATGGTAGGAGCACAAGGGCACGCCTTGTCTTTCTCAGTTAGCAAAGAATAACACCCCCAAATGCAAACAACCCATCCCACAATGGACAGACCACTGAGATGTGATGAATATGAGGGTTCTGGTGCTCATGAGCCAAAAACAAGCTGAGAAAAAGCAGAGCCAAGAGAGAGGCAGATAATTGACAAAGACAAAGATGGTCTTTGTGCACCCCCGAGCAAGCCAAGTGGGAAGTCAGTGCCGATGATTCGTCCAGAACAGGAACATCACCCGGACCCATCTGCCCAAATCCTCCACTCTGGATTAATCTTTAGCAAAGGAGTGAGGTCTTGATGCCATTGGGGTTCAGAAGAACTTCTCAGGCATGGTCCTTCAGAGATTCCTGGAAGCCAATTATTTTGTCTGTTTTTCTGACATCTGGGCTCTGGTTTGAAGGACTCTATAGTGATGGATGCCCATGGAAAGTGAGGGAGGTACCCTTAAAAATGCCTGTTGCAGTCTCAAAGGCCATCACCAAAATGCAATGGGGTACAAAATATTATACTCAAGACCACATGGCACAAAGACCATCTTTGTCTTCGTCAATTATTTGCCTCTCTCTCGACTCTGCTTTTTCTCAGCTTGTTCTTGGCTCATGAGCACCAGAACCCTCATATTCATCACATCTCAGTGGTCTGTCCATTGTGGGATGGGTTGTTTGCATTTGGGGGTGTTGTTCTTTGCTAAGTGGTGATTGAGATAGCCTTGTCTTAACAGAGACATGTAGAATTAAGAGCTATTCTTTCTTCCTCAGCCCTCCATTCTTGAATTTGGTGAAAGTTGCTTAGTTGTATCCGACTCTTTGCGACCCCATGGACTTTACAGTCCGTGGAATTCTCCAGGCCAGAATACTAGAGTGGGTAGCCTTTCCCTTCTCCAGGGGATCTTCCCAACCCCGGGATCCAACCCAGGTCTCCCACATTGCAGGTGGATTCTTTACCAGCTGAGCCACAAGGGAAGCCCAAGAATACCGGAATGGGTAGCCTATCCCTTCTCCAGGGGATCTTTCCGACCCAGGAATCAAACCCAGTCTCCTGCATTGCAGGCGGATTCATCACCAACTGAGCTATCAGGAAAGCCCTGAATTTGGTGATTGGAAAGGAATTTTCAGAGGTTATATTGCCCATGGTTCTTTGGTGTAAGTAGAAATCATGACTTTAGGGATAAACATTTATTGAATCCCTACCATGTGGTGGAGACTGTGTTGGCTGTGAAATGGCTCCTTTTCAGAAGGACTGAATAGCCTATTGAAGGAGACACATGTGTGAACAATTACAATGTTGTGTGACAAAGGTTATCATAGATCTAGGACCAGTCCAAGCAGAGACTTGTCACTTTTCTTTCAAATTCTCTAGCCAAAGAAATCGCTACACTCCTCCTTGGGAATGCACAGGAGTAGCAGGCCCAGAAGGTTTCATGTCTACTGGGCTAATTCCTAGGCTTTCTGCCTGTGGCTGGCAGGTTTATGGGTTGAACTTGGCTCCTCACCAGGCCGACATACCTTCCAGCTCTCTTGACATTTTCCTTGTCACACTGGACCAGACGAGAGGATATGGATGGACTTTATGGATCCACCCAGCTCACAGCTCACCTTGGGGGGATGAAGCAAAGCTGGCTTGGTCATCTGTGAAACTTATAACGAAGGCCCAAGGGGTTTTGCTGCCACCTGGCACATTGCTCTTCCTAATTCAGTGGTCACCTTTAGCTTTTTTCTTAATACCTTGAAAAAAGTTCTTGAGTCCCTCTAGTCTATAGAAGAAACTTTGTTGCTTAAGGGGAAAAAAATTTTTTTTTCTGGTTTCACTGGTCTGCATGGAATTTTGTGGTCAGATTTGCTGCAGTTCATTTTTCTTTGCTTGGTGTCATTTTGAAAGCAGTCCCAAGTGAAACCCTGCTAAGATACCAGTCAACACCTCCAGCCTTGACTGAAACAGGAAGGGCATTTGCCAAGCTCAGTCCCCCCTAGGAGATAGATCTTAGGCAAAACCAGGAACTGTGCGGCAACAAAGCACAGCCCATCCTGATTATTGGCCGCCTCTCCATAGATGATCATTGATGCTTCCATAATTGTGCTGAATGGAATCAGAGTGATTCAGCACCCGTTCTCTCTTCAACCTACTGAAGGTATTTATTTGTGGTAATGCCGTATTGGAAGGGGGAATCACATCTAACATTCTACAGACAGCCTTCCAAAAATAAAGGCCAAAGAACATTCCATGGAGCACCAGCTCATTCTCTCAGCTCCCAGAGGATATGTCTGTAGTTACCCTTTAATCATGAACGACTGTGGGTAATTCAGGTCACTCGTGAGGTCTTCACATTCATTATTTCCCCTGCATCTCTTGATATTGAGTGGGGAGAAGCTCTTAATTGTCACATGCAAGTTTTCCCCAAGTAACAATTTTGTCAGGGATTTGTTGATTGTTTCCCTAACAAAAAGCCTAAATGTTATTTCTGAAGATATTGGAGAATATTAAGATTTCCCTGTAGACATCTGAGAAGGCTGTCTTAATTGACACAAGCAAAATATCTGGCACTGGGGATTTGCAGCTTCAGCTTGGAGTGAATGAAAAGCTATCTTTGCTGTAAAAATTTCCTTTTTAGTGAATGGTCCAATTCGTATGCAGAGTCAGAAGCTAGAATTCCAGGGGGATGGATTCATTTTAGATTTTTAATTGATTCTTTTTTTCCTGCCTAGAGATGTTTGTGAGATATTTTTATTTAAGGGAAATAACACTGTGAGTCTTCCTAATACTGCTTCTTTGAGGGGAAGTTAGAAGTGCTAGGCAAGCATTTACATGCTGCAGCACTTTATGAGTTAGAACATTTTAGAGCATTAATTTTTACCAAGGCTAATTAGATATCATTGGGTCAACTATAAAGCAAGTTCAGAGGCTATCCTATTTACCAGGAAAACAAATTTTTGACAAAATAAAGTGCTTAGGACAATGATTTGAAAGATGGATACTGCCATTGTCCCTGCCCAAATTCAATTGGAAAAAATTCCACTTTGAAAAATATTAAATATTGGGGTTCTGAATAGGACTTAACTTTAAAGGGGGTTTCTTAAAATGTTTAGTAAAATCATTCTCTGTGCAGTATTACTTTCATCCTCCTGGATTTTTTCAATCACCTGTTTTCTCTTTTAAAGCACATATACCTCTTTTCAAAAATACACAAAATGGGATACAGATCTAATACTCTCTGTAATACCCAGCCCTCTTACCCAGTTCACCTGGCTTGGGAAATATGGCTTAAGTCAGACAGCCATATTTGACAGCAGGAAAATTGGTTGTGTTTACAGACTGCACTTGGCTAACAGGAGTGCCAAGCTTCAAGAAAAGGAAGAGGAAGTGTTTCCCCTTACAAAGAGATCACTGGCACCTGACAGTTTTATTCACTGGTAAATTAGCAAGATATAATTCTAAGAACCATCTATACCAAAGAATTTTTATGTCCTCAAAATTGTAACCTTTGGCAAGAACTTGCTTACCCCAAAGATGCAGTCATTTCTGTTTGATAATTTCCTTTGTACTATGCCACTAAAATGCCACAGCGTAAGTCCTGGATGACACACTAGATTTTAGGGGACCCACCAGGAAGCATAAAGAGTCAAATTGGATGGACGAGGTGGTCACCAGCCTGCATAAAAAGTTTTAATTGAAAATATATGGAGGCAAATTTTCCTCTAGATTTATTAACTGGTTCTGAAAAATTTCACACTGAAAAAGTTAATTCATTCTTTTAATCACTGCTTATTGATACTCTTCCTCAGTTGAGTAAGTTCTCCTTAGCTACTCTCTGTGTTATTCAATTAAATATGTTTTGCCTCTTAGCCAACATTGCTTGTTGATTTAGAGCAACTGTTTCATGTCAGTCACTCCAGTGAAAATTGAACTATGACTTGAAAGGTCTCAAATCTTTCCTTAAGCTGCCATATTTAAAACTCAGGCTCCAGAAATTTTGCTTGCATTCCATAATAGTTGGGAGGTTGACCACAGTCTGCAGTTATTCTGGGCTATTTTTAGAACACAGGCTTATGCCAGCACATTATTTACATTGGTCAAATTAGCTGGCTACTTGCCAGGTGGTCTTTTTCTTTTCTGAAATGCTGACACCACCTTAATTCTGCTGCTCTGACAAATGCATAGATTTCTTAGGGGTGGGGCACACGTGCTATATAACTGCAGAAGAACAATAATTATCTCAAGCATCTGCTTATATAATCCATTCCCTTTTCTCAGAAAGAGCCACAAATAAAAGCAGAACTTTTTAAAAAATCCTCTTTAAAAAAAAAAAAAAGATAGTAAACATGTTGCCAGATTCCTGGGGTGCCAAGTAGGTTCAGATAACCAAAACACAGAATGAATTCTGGAAGACCATACGGATGTCAAATGCAACACCATTCCCTTTGTTTCCAAGGGACTATGTTCATATTGAGAGTTTGCTTTAATTTTCTCGCTTGTAAAATATGCTGGTAAGATGTGGGCCTGTTTGAAGTGTAGGGAGGGAGACAAGATTTCCAAACTCGTGGAGTGAAATGAGATGGGGCTTGTGAAAGCATAATACACAGAGCAGAGAAATGGCTCTGTAACATTTTCTAGCTGACCAAGTGTTTTAAATATCAAACTGGGAACATTACCGAAAGTTTCAACACATTTCAGTGTATTGTACACTACATGCCATTATTCGTCATTTCAGAACAGCTTGAAAAATTGCACAAAGTTCAGTGGATGACCCAGTCCCGTTAGAGTAATAATATAGCTGAAAAAATTCCTCCATGCCTCCATGTGAGAACCTTCTTACACTTTATAAATTTGACTTTGTTAATCCTTGCAGTTTCATTGCCTGGTTGACACGTTTTCCAGTCTTTGAGATGTCTCTCTTTTTTCCTTACGTAAGTGTGCAATAGCAAGGCCTCCATTTCAGAAAATGGATGCAGTCCTTGACTTTTACCCATTCTA
This sequence comes from Bubalus bubalis, assembly GCF_019923935.1. Taxonomy (NCBI): domain Eukaryota; kingdom Metazoa; phylum Chordata; class Mammalia; order Artiodactyla; family Bovidae; genus Bubalus; species Bubalus bubalis. Next base: position 41,110,067 of record NC_059179.1, on the reverse strand, counting down.
ATATGATCATTAAGTAACCCTGGAGGAAAAGGGAGCACTTTGAACAAGAGATGTGAAGCAGATGTAGCTTCAGAAGTAACATTCAAAAATGTGCATTGGATATGACGTCTTTTCACATTTCAGAAATTGCCAACACAGTGGATTGTTTAAAATATATGAAGTGAGATTTAGCAGCTGGGGAACACTTGTTTATCTACTTCGTAGTGTTAAATCCCAATAAATGTTTTGAACAATGAACTGGTATGTAATATTATTAAATAACTCTTTCTATGAAATGAAACTTGTTAGATCTCATGGCACAGCTGAGTTTTGTAATATCAAAGGATTATGGGCCACATGTTAATCTGGGATAACATATAATCACATAATTGTTATAGCTGTATTTCAGAAGTTGTTAACTTTAGTATGCAACTTTATTTTCTACATTATGGTAAGATATGCTTTTTGGACTTCCCTGGTGGCTCAGCGGTAAAGACTCTGCCCGCCAATGCAGGAGATGTGGGTTTGATCCCTGGGTCAGGAAGATCCCATGGGGAAGGAAATGGCAACCCTCTCCAGTATTCTTGCCTGGGAAATTCCAAGGACAGAAGATCCTGATGGGCTACAGTCCATGGGGGTCACAAAAGAGTTAGACATGATTTAGTAACTAAACAGCTGGAGGAGGGCATAGCAACCCACTCCAGTATTCTTGCCTGGAGAATCCCCATGGACAGAGTAGCCTGGTGGGCTACAGTCTGTAGGGTTGCAAAGAGTTGGACACAACTGAGTGACTAAGCACAGCACAGCACAGTAACTAAACAACAAGATATGTTTTATAGCCAAAAGTGGGGCCAATCAGAGTCTCAGATTTTAGAGTAGACCTACTTGTTTTGGTCAAATCATCCACTGAGGGAAATAATCAGAATGCCTAGTTTATGTTTTGTGATCAAAACTGCCTATTTGGTTGATTAGATGTCCATTTTCATCCTGTTGGGTTGACTTGTAAGATACCATTGTAGAATATTGTTCTGGATTTTAGTTCTACCAGAGACCACAGCAAGATTCTACTGATCTGACTCATCTCAATTCAGATGCAGGACCTCACATGGTGGTAAAAAGTGGTCTTGCTAGTCCACTCCCCCCTCCCCTGGCTCTTACACAGAGATTATAAAAGTCTCCTCCCCTGGAGCCTATTACATAATGTGGGCATTATTACCCTAAAAATTGGTTGAAGATAAAAAACCAAGACATCTACTAATGTCAACAGCAGGTATGAAATGAAGCTCATGTCACAAAATCTGGGGTGAGAAATACAACTTTCTCTTTCTTTTTTTAAAAAAACTTGACATTTTATATTGGAATATAGCAGTTAACAATGTTGTGATGGTCTGAGGTGGACAGCAAAGGTACTCAGCCATACGTATTCATGAGATACAAGTTCTTCATTTTTCTCATTCTGGATTTTGTCTAAGGAGATAGAAGGGGGCTGATTAAGTGTTCCAGGGGTGTAGGTGGGCATGTCCAGTACTGGACGCCATCTCTCCACATAGGTCCCTGCTGATTCCTTCCTCATTCAGGCTGGCTCCTGGTCACTGGCCACTGTCGACCTCTGCTCCTTTACTGATATTCCCATCTGCAAAGCCACGCCAGGTCCTGTAGCTCTTTGTTGCTTTCATACCTCACAGGAACCATTTTGTGGTTTGAGGAACAGAAAATCTGTGAAGCTAGAAATTCCATGCCTCCTTGCCTTTCCTTCTAAGCCCATTCCTGGGGAACGGGTCATATGTGTCTCCTCGTCTTGAGTCCCACAAACCAAAGATTGATTCCTTCCTAGGACTGGAGTTTGGGGGTTGGAGGAGGAGGGAGTAACGGTGTTTATCCTGAGCACTTTTGGTTTTTACCATTTTATCTGACTCTTCTGGCTTCCAGGAAGTCTTTCTCTATTCTTGGGGATATTGTACCCTTGTTTGTTGTTTAGGTGCCAAGCCACGTCTGACTTTTTGCGACTCCATGGACTGCAGCCCTCCAGGTTCCTCTGTCCATGGGATTTCCCAAGCAAGAGTAGTAGACTGGGTTGCCATTTCCTTCTCATGAAGTATTCTCCTTAATCTCTCAAGATTAACCATCTTCCTTCCTCAAATTATCTAAGCTTTTGAAGGGAAAGACAAATTGAGAATGAGAAAAGGAAATTCTGAGGAAAAGCATTGTTAGCTATTTCAAAACATTAAAATAGTACACATTTATGGATTGCTTGTAAGCCAGGCTCTGTGTTTACAAATAATATTTCATCCTATTTTCAGCACCTTGTAATGTAGGGTCTTAAGCTTTATATATATTCAGAAATCTAAGCTTAGAAAGGTTAGATAACTTGTGTAAAAACCAGTAAGCAGGAAAAATGAGATATGAACCAGACTTTTCTGACTCCAGAGCCACATATGTATCCCCTAAAACAGTGGAACCCTAGAGATTCTGATATGACTGGTCAGGATGAAGCTGAGACATCAGGACTTTTAAAAAGTTTCTCAAGTGCTTCTGTTCAGTCAGAATTGGGGACCTTGAACCTAAACGCTATGCTGCACAAATACAAGCACCGTTTCAGAGAAAGTATACCTTATTTGGGGCTTCCTAGGTGGTTGGAGATGGCACAGGCGACCCACTCCAGTACTCTTGCCTGGAAAATCCCATAGACAGAGGTAGGCTGGTAGGCTACCTGGTAGGCTGCAGTTTATGGGGTCGCTAAGAGTCAGACACGACTGAGTGACTTCACTTTCACTTTTCACTTTCATGCATTGGAGAAGGAAATGGCAACCCACTCCAGTGTTCTTGCCTGGAGAATCCCAGGGACGGGGGAGCCTGGTGGGCTGCCATCTATGGGGTTGCACAGAGTCGGACACGACTGAAGTGACTTAGCAGCAGCAGCAGCAGCAGCAGCAGGTGGCGCTAGTGGTAAAGAACCCGCCTGCCAGTGCAGGAGACGTAAGAGATGTGAGTTCGATCCCTGGGTCAGGAAGATCCCCTGGGGGAGGGCATGGCACCCCACTGCAGTATTTTTGCCTGGAGAATCCCATGGACAGAGGAGCCTGGGGGAGCTTGGTCCATAGAGTCACAAAGAGTCAGACACGACTGAAGTGACTTAGCACAGTACACCACAGCACACAGCTTTCTTGGAAGTGTCTAATAGAGATGGATCTTTGGTTTTTAATACTTCTTGTCTTTGAAAGGTGAAACTATAGCCAGAGGAATAATTTGCATCATCAAAATATTGAGCCAAAAAATATATCTTTTTGTGGCTAAAATGATTTCTGAAGGTTCATAGGTTAAGATGGACCCCTGGTCATCTTGGAATTCAATGGTAAAGAAAATTCTTTGAGGATAAATATTTAGATTAAATGATTAAGCTCTTCAAACAGAGAGAGAGAGGCCAAAGAACAGGCTCAATGAGGTTGCTTGGAAAATTTAGTTGGAGAAAAAACTTTCTTTAGAATATTTTCTGAGGGGGTAGGGGAGTGGGAGGGCTATTTTTATAACTTCCAATGAAACTCATAAATGATATTTTCCCAAAAAGACTAATTTCATAGGCCAGAGAAGTCAGTAAAGGCCTTAAATAAGTTGAACTTCTTTAGTTTTCACTTAAAGGCCATTCTCAATTGTAGTCCTTGCTAAAAGTTAAGCCGGGAAATGTCTCTGAGGAGAAATTCAAAATTTACTTCCAGCTTGGACTGGTCATGAATGGTGATTATCTGACTGTAATTCAAATCATATGGGCTACCCTTGTTTTCTGCCCTACTCAAGATTATTTTTCCCCTTTTAAATCGAGCAAAATAGTCCTTGGCTTCAGGCAGACCTGTTCACATAAAGACATGAAATGAGATGGTCTTCCAAGACCTCAGACTGCAAACTAAATTTGTAAATCTCCAGCAAAGATGAGGGCCAGTACAAACATATCCATCATGAGCTCGATAATCTTCAATGCAGCCTTCCCCAGTGATTCATGAATGAATACGTTTCAAAACTTGAAACTAAAATTGTCAGAAAAGTACAAATGTGGACAAAAGAGAGTCACATACTTTATTTACATTCTAGTAGCAGAGACTCACTTTCTGTGCAGATGGACCTACTTATGCTTTTGTCTCTGAACAGCTGAGTGAAGCGTGAACAACCGCCATGTCTCTAGGAATATTTCCCAGCATCTCAGTGTTGCATGTCATTGTGGACCATGTGTGTAGATTCCTGGTTTTTCTTGTGTGAAGTTTATTTATGTGTTTTTGCTATCTTTTTAGGCAGAACTTTAGACCAAGTGAGGCAGTATGGCCTGGTAGGGAGGGTTTGTCATCGAGTTACCACCCGGGGGTGGAGTTTCCACACTGTCACTTACTGGTAGTGAAACGTAAGAAAACCTGTATATGATTTGAGTCTTAATTTCCTCATCTGTAAAATGGAAAACAGCAATTTGTACCTCCCAGGGTCACTGTGAGGTTAAAATAAGTCTATAAGCACAGTTTACAGAGCATCAGAGAAACACCAGCTATTGCTATTGTCAGAGGTCAATAGGAGGATGCTGAAGACTGGAAAGGAAATAAAAATGTGCCTTGAAAAGAGAAGAGTGAGATAAATACCCCCAGCCTCCTCCTTGGTCCGCACAGGTGCACAGCCACCGCGAGACGCATCAGTTGCTCGACCTTCTGTGGTTTCCTGTTCATTGGCCTTAGAGAGTACTTTGTTTTCAGAATTATTTTCACTGATACGTACCCGATTCCTTTAAAGGGTCCTCAATGTTCTACAAGTTTTAAGACCCTGTTCTAAAAATATAGGATTCCCTCTGGCTTGTTTATAATGGATCAACTGGACTTGTAGAAGTTGCCTCTAGCCATATTCTGTATTCATTCCCCAGCAATTGGTCAGCCCAAGGCCTTCTGCAGCTCCCATCTCCCCGTCTGTCTCTATTCTGTCTCTGTGAGACACATTCATTCAGGTGTTTGTCCTCATGCCCTGGTTCATTATCCTCATATGTTTATTTGGTCGAATCAACAGAGCAATAACTAGAGCAGATCTTTTGGATAGTCCTTTATACTGCATTTTAAATAAGATATTGTAAAGTGCAGGGTTATTTTAAAAACTCACCTATGTGGCAACATTGTCTTCTGACGGTTTGCCCCAGTCGGCATGGGACAGATATTACTGAAGCAATGGGAACATCATGCAATTGCTGCCTTTCAGATATTTGGGTGCAAAATGCCCCTCCTGAGCTGTGGAAGGAAAAGAGAAGAAAACGAATAAAAATAACGACAACAACAAATTAAAGCATCATCAGGCACTATTCAGAAAGGTTAGAGCAGCCTGACTTGTAAATCTCTGAAACTCAAGGCTTTCCTTGCGTTAAACATTAAGTTCCTCGTCTCCTTTGGAATCATGATGGAGCCGGGAAGCAGAATAGTCAACAATAATTAGGTGGAAGAAATACCTCCATTATTTCTGGGGTACTTCCTGTGACTGTTTTAACAGTGTTAACAAGGTGTCAAGCCACAACAGAGCCTCAGGTGGTGTTTCTTGTGCAATTTTGAGGAAGGGAAGAAGCACATGGCTTAAAGCAAAAGGTTTTACAGAAAAGGGCTTCCTTGGGAGGCTTTTTACCTATTTCAGGTCACTAGGGCACCCTAGGAGACATTAGGTTTCTTCAGGGTGTTAAGCCACGTGCCTGGGTGTCTCCCACATTCTTTAACTTACCCCTAAAGGAATGCTTGCATGGAATCTCTAGGATTTTCCAAAATGAATCCCAAGGCCCTTTGGATAATCAGAGACCCGGCCACTCAGCATAACAAATTTATCCCTTAATTCCTCTGCTGTAGAGTCAGCAATGGCCACATACAACCTTGGGGCTGTGGGTGAGGGTTTTTGAAAAATCTAATTTAGCACAATGGACACATTCCAAAGAAAGAGCGAACTTGCCTGGGTCGTGTTTGTTTTTACAAAAGGAGCCCTGATTTTGTTAAGGATGACAACTGAGGCATCTGCAACTACAAGCAACATTTTTGTGCCTTGTTCCAACCAAAATTTTCCAACAGATTTTAATGTAATTTGCTCCCCTTGCAATGAGAAAAATCTGCTTCCAGGATGAGAAGTCAGGTTTCAGCAAAGAATAATAATCTCTTTGCGACTCACTTACAAGTAATTGAGAAGTGGGTTTTTGTACTGCAGATATTCAGTGTAATGCAGTGCTGTGTAGGGGATGCTGGGCTTGGGCAGGTGAGTGTGGCCCTCAGGCACCTCCTGGAAGAGCCTCCTTCCGCCGCCGCCGCATTTCTGCAGGCCAGTGTCAGCCAGGCTTCTGATGAGGCTCCTTGTGGCAGGTACATCACCCATCTGCAGGGAGGAAAAAGCTCTGCTCCTTTGAAATAAATGGATGGAACCGATCCTCTCCATTTCCACTTGGGCTTTTTAACATATCCTCAGGTAAACATTAATCTTTCTGATTGAAAATACTATCAATTGTGACCATGGAGGAAAAGTGGAGAAGGCATTCTACTAACTTGAATTTCAGAGCTTGAAATAACTCCAGAAGATGCTTAAAGTGGAAGAAAGAGGAGCCCCGTTTTCTCTTGTCCTGTGTTAAAAGAGTGCTTCTGGCTGAGTTCTGCAAGTTATTACATTAATTACAGTTAATGCTGGGCACCAACCTAAGTGTTTACATGGCTTGTATTATTTTCTCCTTTTATGTTATCATCCAGATTGTGTCTCAGACAGGACCACATTTTTTATGCAGATAATAAACTGAGTCAGGAGTCAGATCCACTAAAAGCATTATGCTGAATCTGAGTGTTTGTTTACTAGTGAAGCCAGGTCTTAGCATCCCCAGATCATTGATGGGACTGTGGCCTGTCTGCCGTTCTCCAGATCATACAGTTCATCAAGAGGATTGTTAAGGGTGAAAACCTGGGAACCCATTCATCAGTAGGATACATGCTGAACAGAGTGACCTCTTGAAGCTTTCCCTTTCTATTTCGCCTTTTGCTTGAACCAGGATTTTCATGGCTTTCTCTGACATAGATGGATTGCTCAAATTCAGCCAGATCAGCCCGGTAGAACAGGGGCAGGTTGTATTCAACAAGGTTGGGTTGGTTAATATGGCCTTTTCCAGTAGAAAAGTAACAACCTGGAAAATATGCTCCTTTGTGCCGTATTTTCTTTCCCCCATTTCCAACATTTGAATCATTTATTAAAGAAAGGAGCTGTTTTTTCCCCTTGCCTTCCTAGGACAATATGTTCTTAAAAAATACAAAATGGTGTAAAAGCTAAGATTTGAGGCCCAAGCCAAGCTACCTACAGGATATCCTAGATAGAAGCCCGAGGTTCTCTTCCACCAGGTGTCAGATGTCACCGTTGTCTTACATAGGCATTAAGTGTATGTGAAAAAATTTCCCCACTTCAACAAACAGAAGTGCACAGTAAATTCGATTAACGACTGATATGAAATTTGCTGAGTACTTAATTGTGTAAACATACATGTAATACAAATTCAGAATGTGCAGAGGGCACCCAGTGCAAAGGCTCTCTGCCTTGCCCTCCAGAAGTCCACTCAATTCCTTAGATTTAAGACACACCAATGTGGTCAATACTCTTCCCCACATTCATCATTTCCTCCCTCTCCCCCCTCCCTCCTTCCTTCGTTCCTTCTTTTCTTCCTTCCTCTCTTCCTATTTTCCTGTGTTTAAATTTAAATGTTATTAATTCAATCTTCTTTTCAGTTATCCGGGATTAATTGGGATTCGAGTCATCATTGATTCCCCTGTCTAGATTTGCTATCGAGGTGATGAAATTGTCTGATGAACTCCAGCAGAATACCTCAAAGCATTTCATGTGCATGAACATTTCTTAATGTTCCAGGTGGTGCTAGCGGTAATGTTCCAGGCTTCCCAGGTGATGTTAGAGGGAAAGAAAACCCGGCTGCCCATGCAGGAGACGTAAGAGACTCGAATTCAATCCTTGGGTCAGAAAAGATCCCTTGGAGAAGGGAATGGCTACTCACTCCAGTATTCTTGCCTGGAGAATCCCAGGGACAGAAGAGACTGATGGGCTACAGTCCATGGGTCACAAAGAGTCGGACATGACTGAGCGACTAACACTTAACATGGTGTTTACCAAGTCAAACAGCTGTTGATTAGTTTTTAGAAAATGATTGACAGCCAAAAATCTCAACTGGAAGCTAGATAGGATAAATAGGAAAGCAGATAAAGAGCACTAGCCAAGACAACCCTGACAAAGAAGAGCAACTGGGGGGGGTGAGCTTCCACCAGACATCAAAGCATACTAGGAAACCTCTATGATCAAAAGAGCTTGATATCAGGGCTTCCCTGGTGGTCTAGTGGTTAAGAATCCATCTTCCAATGCAGGGGACACAGGTTGGATCCCTGGTTGGGGAACTAAGATTCCCTATGCCACTTGGCAGCTAAGCCCACACACAACTACTGAGCATGTGCCCTAGAGCCCGCCCTTCACAACTAGACAGCTGCACAGCTCAGTGAAGACTCAGCCCAGCATCTCTGCCCAGAAAGCTTGGCATTGTCACATGAGTAAGCAGAGTTATGGAGTAGAGCAGAGAATCCGTAAAGAGCTCCATTTGAATATAGACACTTAGTTTACGAAAGAAGGCATTCCAAATTGGTGGAGGAATGGACTTTCTACAAGTGGTGTTGGGAGAAGCACATAGCCATTGGCAAAAACCAAAACTGTATCCATTCCTCATACCATATATCAAATTAAACTACAAGTAAGTAGGAGGTTGAAATATAAAACCTGAACCTGTAAAAATATTTTTTTAAATATTGGCAAATTATTCCCTAACCTTGGAGAAAGTGAAACTTTCTGAACTATGACTTAAATCCAAGTACAATAAGGGGAAAAAAATTGATAAACTTGGTTGAACTGAAATTAAAAAAAAAATGTTGTATGGAAAAAAAATCAGAGAACAGAAAAAAAATTTTTTTAATGCTGTGAATTAGGTAAAAACACAAATGACAAACCAAGGAAAATATTTGCAACTTATATAAAAAGCAAATACCCCTAAGGCACAAATAAAAGCTTCTAAAGATAGAGGAGAAAAACTCCAACAAGTCTATAGAAAAAATGGGCTGGAAATACAAATGGACAATTGACAGAGAAAGAAATGCAAATCTCAAAAGTATGAGAAGATGCTCAACTTCATTCCAAATTTTGCTAGTCATTCAGTCGTGTCTGACTCTTTGTGACTCCATGGACTGTAGCCCATCAAGCTCCTCTGTCCATGGAATTCTCCAGGAAAGACTACGGGAGTGGGTAGCCATTCACTTCTCCAGGGGATCTTCCCAACCCAGGAATCAAACCCAGTCTCCTGCATTACAGCGACTTCTTTACCACCTGAGCCAATTGTTCATAATAAATAAATGTAAAATAAAAAGACTACACTGAGATACAATTTTTCATTTACTAGATGCCAAAATCTGAAGGGTTTATCACAGAGTCTATTGGCAAAGCTGTGGGAAGCAGGCAGTCTTCTGCTTCCTGGTGAGAATGTGAAATGGTTCAGTCCCAATGGAGGGGACATCACCCCTATCTAGCAAAATTGTACGTGCCTTTACCCTCTGACCCAGCAATTCCACTTCTAGGAATCTCCATAATACCCTGGCCAAAATATGAAAAGACCAATGCACAGTTACATACTATAGCGCTGTTTACAAGAGCAAAGGACTGGAAACAACCCAAATGGCCATCAGTAGGAAGCTCATTGAATAAACCATGAGACATCCACATAACTGAGTATTACAAATCTATAGGATGCAATGGGGATCATCCCTGGATATAGCTGTAGAGTGGTTTTCAGGATTTGTTAAGTGAGCAAAGATGGGTGGAGAAAAGAATAATATGCTGTCGTTTATCATTTATGCTATTTGCTTATGTTGAGAACCATGAAAGAATAAACCATGCATTGAAATAAATGACTATTTTCGGGGGAGGGAGGAACTAGTGTGATGCGAAAGCTAGCCTTTTAAAATCTATTTCGTTTTGTAGATTTGACTTTGGAACCATGAAAATGATTTATGTAATTATAAAACTGACTTATAACACAAAATTTAAAAAGCAATCTTTAAGAGTTGAAAATAAAAGGAAACAAATAAACCCAACTGTGTATTGAGTTGGCAGCATAACCAAGGAGAGAAGGACTCCTCCAAGTGACTTTTAAATGTGGTAACTTGACTGTGTGTTCCTGGTGAGTATATACTCACATTGTTGACCAGAGACGTAATAACAGCACAGACATTAGTTCCTGCAGGCCTGGCGCCCATTGATAATGTGTTAAGGGCCAAAAGGACTGCAAAAAGAAGTCTTGTGCTGTTTCCAATAATCGTATTGTTGGTCCTAGTTCTTGCATTATTATTCTGATACTGCTTTAAGTAGGGTATAGGATAAAGCAAATAAAGAATGATGTTGGCATCATTGAGAAATGGGATTTTTGGCATGAGTATAAATACAGTTGTAAGATCAAGACATTTAAGTAAAATTGTATTAGTTCTGGTTTTGAACTAGGAATATGAACTCATATTTTTATCAAGCTCTGTCCACTCAAGACACCGGGGACCAATGCCTAAACCAATACTAATGATTATATCTAGCACCGAAATTGTGGTTCTGTTAAAAGGTTCTTGGCAAGATGGTGGATACCATGTTTGGGAGGAAATAAACAAGGTGAGCCTGGGGCAACTCGTCATAAGTGAAAGCAAGGAAGCAATTAAAGACTAGAAGGGACTTGTCAAAAGGACTCAGGAGCCAACTTGCAAAAGCTTCCACAAGGCAAATATTTTAACATCAATAAAGATAACTAAGATGAATAGAAATGCATCAAGTATGTTTAAATCCAGGAGTTCCAAATGGTACTGAAAAAAATCACTGGTCACTTTGGGAGAATACTAAGAAATAACTCATTGTTTTGAAAATTGGAGAATAAAGGAAAGAATAATGCATTTATCCTGTTGTTTCTATGTGAACTGTACCTCAGAGAACAAAAGAGTTGATGAGAGGAAGTTTCTTTGTATACAAGAATTACAGCTAATGAAGAGGAATGAGAGGAGCGGTATAGCCAGGGAAAAGAAGCCTCAGCTTTTTGATGCCCCTGCCTGGGGTCAGAGGCTGGAGCAAAGAGAACTGTTGTGCAAACCCCAGTGAATTAATGGATCTAGGAAATGATCCTCAATGGCTGCAAACATTGCAAAATAGAGAAAACGCAGCTGATGGAAAAACACAATATTGCTTGTGAAGTGGTTTTGTGGACAATGCAAACCTGAATCTGAGTAAGACTCTAGATCCGACTACCAACTGCAGGAAGGACAGGGATCAGAAGAGCAGACAAACTCCACGGGGAGGCAACTGATGAGGGGAAATACGGCACAATGACCCAGTTTCTTTAACAAAAATTTCAAGGAGATTAAAAAACAGGGATGAGGAAAAGCCTATACATTATAAAAAAAACTTTAGAGACTAAAAATCAATCACATAGGATAGACCTAGTTTGCATATTTCTTCCAACAAATAATTTTAAAATGTTTAAGAAAATCTAGGAAATGTGAAAGCTGGGATATTGACTAGATAACTTGGTAATAATGCAGAGTATTATTCACTCTTTTTAAAGGTGATAACATTATTTAGAGGTGGTACTTTACAGAACATTCTCTTAGATGTACCTATTGAGATATTTATAAATGAACTGTGATATTAGAGATTTAAATAAAAATAAATTATAGTTTGAGGGGGGAGATATATGAGGTATAGATAAAATGAGACTGGCCACGAACTGATTATTTTTGAATCTGGTGATGGTACTTCCAGGCTATTTCATTCAACTAGCCGCTCTACTTTTGTAGACATTGAAGTGTCCATAATAAAAATTTGAATAAAAAGTAGAGAATAAGGAAAATATAGAGCAGCCTTTCTTTCATTTCAGAATAGCTTTATCAAGTTATAATTCATAGTCCACACACACAAAAAAATGAATCTGGACTTTCAAGTTCCCTATGAACAGCTCATTTGAACCTTTAAAAAATATTCAGTGATCTTTATTTCAGTTCACCTCAAGTTTATTACCATCATAATGATTTTTTAAAAAAAAGCCAAATTAAATCCAAGTTATCTGGGGATTGATTATAAAAGGGTGATTTCAGCCTATTCTTAAAATTTTCTTTTTACAAATGACTTGGAACTATCAGTGCTAAAAAGAGGCAGCTAACCAACCACCACACAAAGACTGATCTCGGATAATGAAAACTCTTCCCTCGTCCCTTCTGTCTTGTCCCATCTGTTTCAGTTTTTGAGGGCGAGCAAGTAATATGTTTTCAATTTACAAATTGCCCTTGATAAGACTGTGATAATTGTCAGTATCAGAGTTTTGAGGGATGCATAGCATAATAATGGATTTATTATTAAATGTTCCTTGGGTTGAACTCATTTGAAAATTAAGGCTTACACATAGATCCTATTACCCTCTAAATAGAAGTGCATTATTTGTGGTAAACAGCTTAAGCTTTTGTAAGTTGTTTTTTTTTTTTTACTTATTTTTGGATGCGCTGGTTCCTTGTCGCTTCAGGCAGGCATTCTCTAGTTGCCGTGCACGGCTTATCTCATTGCAGTGTCTTCTCGTGGCAGAGCTCCAACGTGCGTAGGCTTCAGTAGTTGCTGCACGTGACACCCTCGCAGAGCAGAATGTCCCCTGTTTTGGCAGGTGGATTCTTAACCACTGGACCACCAGAGAAGTCCTTGGTTGTTTAAAAGTTTGATGGCTAGGATCTTGCCTGGCTTTGTTCAGTCGCTAAGTCATATCTCTTGGCAACCCCATGGACTGTAGCCCACCAGGTTCCTCCGTCCTCCACTATCTCCTGGAGTTTGCTTAAACTCATGTCCATTGAGTGGTTGATACTATCTAACCATCTCATCCTCTGCCACCCGCTTCTCCTTTTGCCTTCAATCTTTCCCAGTATCAGGGTCTTTTCCAAGAAGTCAGCTTTTTGCATCAAGTGACCAAAGTAATTGGAGCTTCAGCTTCAGCTACAGGCCTTCCAATGACTATTCAGAGTTGATTTCCTTTGGGATTAACTGGTTTGATCTTGTTGCTCTCCAAGGGACTCCCAGGAGTCTTCTAGAGCACCACAGTTCGAAAGCATCAGTTCTTCTGTGCTCAGCCTCCTTTATGGTCCAATTCTCACATCCATACCTGACTACTGGAAAAACCATAGTTTTGAGCATATGAACTTTTGTTGGCAAAGTGATGTCTCTGCCTTTGAATACACTGTCTAGGTGTGTCATAGCTTTCCTTCCAAGGAGCAAGCATCTTTTAATTTCATGACTGCAATCACGTTTACACGTGGCTTTATCCATTCTTTGGATTTTTGGATCACTGTCCTTGCCTATACTAGACCTGCCTGGGTGTGCAACGTTTCTTCCAAGGAGTGCACCAATTATATCTGTTGTAATGAAAAAAAGTTCTTTCAAATGTTTATGAAGATAATTTCTGTCAATTCTACTTCTCCGGCAATAGTGAAATGAGTAGCTGGCAGATGATCAAGGCATGTAATTTGTTTTTCTGAGTCTCTTGGTTGTTGGCTTTCTTTGAGCAGTGATAGATTGCTTTAAGAAAATTCATTGTAGGAGTTAAAAGACCTGATGAATTTATATTGAACTAATTTAATTACAAAATACTTATTTACCTAATAAAAAGGATGCCTGAAGGAGATTCCCATCAATAGCCGATTCCCATCATGTTCACAGTTTAGTTTTTTTGCTACAATTTGGTTTACATCAAATTTCCAGATCCAAGTGTATGGTGTGTACTAGCAACATGGATGTGAACAATACATTTTTGTCTCCATTAGTTAATCCTTACATTGTGCATTCACAAGGCAAGGTCTTGGTGCATAGCCTGAATCAGTGGTCTCCCCGTTTGGTGTCCAGGAATGCACGTGCTGGTCCCCGGGTAAAGGAAGTATTGGAACTTACATTTGCATTTGTTTTTATGAGGAAAAACTGAATCATACTGATACTTGATAGGACTGATGAAGTGCACGTAGATAATTTTAAAATAAATATACATGTATCAGGGCTGTGTGTTCACAAAGGTTGTTTTGGCTGGCTTGCATTCTGACTGATGAGCACCTAGGGTGTCATTATATATTTTGAACTTCAGACTAGGTTGTGAGCTGCTGCTGCTAAGTCACTTCAGTCGTGTCCGACTCTGTGCAACCCCATAGATGGAAGCCCACCAGGCTAGCTTCAGCCTTTAGATTATGTGTAATGAAAGCCATTGATGACTTTTAAGCAGAGGGAGGACATGATCAGAGATGCATTTTATTTAGTTATTGATTTGTTTTCAGTGACGTGGCATATGGGATCTTTGTTCCCCAACCAGGGATCAAACTCAAACCCCCTGCATTGGAAGAATGGAGTCTTAACCACGGAACCACGAGGGAAGTCCCAAGAGGTGCATTTTAGAAATGTGGCTTGTGCAGAATGAATTGGAGAGGGGCAGAAACAGAGCAAGGAGACTAGTTAGGAGACGAGTGCAGTACCCTAGGGGCTCCACAGTTGTGAGATGAAAACTTAACCAGGGGTTGGTGCAGCCCATGTGGACAGACCTGGTGCTTTTGATAGCATTTTTGATGCTTTTTTTTTTTTTTTAATATTCGGTTACATGTGCCCTGTGACTTTATGGGACATATTTGGTTATTCAGTACCGTGATGGGATGTGTGTTGTGGTTAATAAAGATGTGCCCTAAATACATGGTTTATTTTTTCAGAATTTGAATAGAGAAAAATCAGTTTAATAGCAAAAGCTGATTTGTCTGCTTGTCTGCTGAGAATAGAGGCTCGTGGAGCCCTTGAGTCAGGACTGCTCTCAGACAGTTGTTGACTTGCGTTATTATCAGTCTTTCTCACTTGGACATAAAGGCAGACACTGTCGATCGCTTTCCAGCCCGGAACCAACTCTGACATGTAGGAGGAGCTCAATAAATCTTTTAAACGTGCTCAACTTGGGACTTGCCCGTGAACATCAATTATGCTTGTTCTGAAGCCTTCCTGGGCTGCGTTTGTATTGTGGGAGAGATCCCCTGGAAGGGTGGCAGGGCTTAGTGTTCATGCCCCGGGCACTGTACAGTTTGGAAGAGCTCTCATTTGCAAAACAACCGTTATTTATTTATTTTTTTCCGAGCGTTTTCCTGGCTATGGAAGATGAGCCGAGGAGGAAATGAGATGTAGGTGTGTGGTACCCAAATGGCCACTGGCCTGACCGCAAGCAAGTAGTGTGGGGGCCCCTGAGCAGGTCTAGGAAGGGCGGTGGGGGTGGGGGTGGGGCTCTTAATGAGGACAGAGGTGCTTATGTTTTTGAGCATCATCCATTATGCATCCATTATCACTTCTTTTGGGGTTTTATTTTATTTTATTTTTTTCTGAAGGAACAATTGAAAAAGTATATAATCTAGTTTCCTTCCTCCCTCCTTCTGTGCCCCTGTTTCGTTTGGTAGACTATTTCATATATTTATGTGGATTACAGGTTAGCAATTAAAAAATAGCAATGGCTAAGATGTATTGAGCTTTTACTATGAGCTAGGTATTGTCCTAAACACTAAAACGGCTCAGCTACTTGCAGCTGACAATGCCCCTCTGTGTGGTGCTACAGTGAACCCCATTTTGCAAATGAGAGAACAGAGACTTCTTAAAATTTTCTTTATTTTTAAAAAATTTCTTGGCTGCACTGTGCAGCATGTGGGATCTTAGTTCCCCGACCAGGGATCGAACCCACGTCCCCTGCACCGAAAGCATGGAGTCTTAACTGCTGAACCACTGGAGAGGTCTCAAGAGAACGGAGACTTTTTAAGGAGGCCACAGTAGATGTGCACACTTTCGCCCTGTCAGAGTTCATAAATGGTGGGCCTGAGAACTAAACCCCAGTGGGCTGACTCCAAAGCCCCCGGATGTAACTACCACACTATCCCACCTCCTCCTGTAGTGTGATTTAACTCTTGCTTTCCTGGAGTCATTACATTGCAACACCCAGAAGAGCATTTCTAATACAGTAGGCTCACTCCTCCGGGGACCTGGGGCTTAATCTGGATGCGGAATTCTTGGAGTGGAAGGGTGGTGCTGTGTTCATCTTCATATCCTTATGCCTCTCCTAGGACGGCTACTCAATAAATAAATATCCACTGCCTATAACTCAGATGACCTCATTTCCCTTGTGGCTCAATTGTCAGGCTGTACAGGGTAGTGCCAGAAAGGATTTGACATTTATTTTGACTTTTTGGAAATGTGAGAGCTCAGATGAGCACGGCAGTGTGCCTACATGGTTCAGGAAGGCTGCTTCAGGAGCCTGTTGTATCTTTGGGTGCATCCTGGTGAAACCTGATCATGGCAGAGTGACTCAAGATGGACTTGCCAATGCCGTAAAATTCCACTCTGAGGTGAAAAGCCGGAGAACAAAGTTCCAGGGAAACAATGAGGATTTTAACTGGTTTCACGGCAAGTGGAATTGCCTGGTTTTTCCTGCTTGTTCCGCTGTCACCATGGCACCGCTCTGCTCTGAACTGGGCACAAAGGCTGGTGGATGCGGGTGGTGGGGCTTGGAGGCATTGCTGAGTCTTGGCTCGCTGATGACCACTGTGGTGGCTGCATGGTGCAGATAGGAGGAATGGGGCTATCCATCGTCCTTCCACCCTTTTACGTAGGCCACACCTGCTTTTTAGTCTAGAGGGCTTTCAGCTGGGATCCCACAAGCAGCCCCTGGGGTGGTATATCTGTCTTTTAGTGTTTCGTTCCTTAACCAGTTGGCAGCTATTCATACAGAGCTGTTGAATGGGTTAAGAAATACAGTGAGGAGTGACTTGTAACATCGAGATCCTCCCAGGCCTCACCCCAACATGGCGTCAGTGTGGTCCACTAGGACCTGACCTCGGGACATCCATGCAGCAGCAAGCATTGGGCAAGAGTAATCAGTTACAGCTCAAGATATCTCAAGGGACAGAAATCCTAACTTGATGACAAGGGGTGACAAGCAATTGGACCCAAAGCACACTTTACATTGCATTATCGGGGGAGAGGTTACATTTTGGTTTTAAAAATACCCAAAACTTTATCTTTTTTTGGAACTGCTGTAGTATAGGATGGAGAACAGTTGCTGGAGGAAGAATTAAGGGCTATGTTTTGAAGAATCAAAGCAATGGTTTGTATTTTTACCTTGTGCTTAGTAGGCACTCAATACATATTTGATGAGGATTACATAAGGAAAAACCTTGGGCTAAGTACTTAACCTCTCTGGATCTCATTTTCTGTATCCATAAAAGAGTAAATCTGGATCACATGATTTGATGGTCTTTCTAAGTTTTGACGATCTGTAGCTATATTTTTTTCCTTTTTTTCCTTCCACGCTGAAGGAGGAGAGATTTAATTAAGCAGAGTTCAATTAAGTCAGCATATCTTAGATGAGATCAGACTTTAAGGCATCCTTTTAATCAGACAGTTTATAAATGGTGAGTTGACAGGTGCCTGGGGAGTGTCAGAGACACCAACAAGAAATTCAGAGGTCAGTGTGGTCAGAGGTCGGCTGTAGTAATTTAGTCCAATAGGGATGGTGGCGCTAGTGGTAAAGAATCTGCTGCCAGAGCAGGAGACACAGGAGACTCTGGTTCAATCCCTGGGTTAGGAAGATCCTCTGGAGGAGGGCATAGTAACCCACTCCAGTATTCTTGCCTGGCAAATCCCATGGACAGAGGAGGCTGATGGGCTACGTTCCATAAGGTCACAAAGAGTCAAACATGACTGAAGCAACTTAGTACACACATGGATGGTAGAATTTCATAGTTGGGAATGTGGATCAGACTACTCAGACTGAGTCTGGATCCTGGTTTTTCCATCTACCAGCATGTCTTTATGGGGCTTCTCAGGTGGCATTAGTGGTAAAGAACCTGGTTGCCAATGCAGGAAACATAAGAGACCTTGGGTTCGATCCTTGGGTCAGGAACATCCCCTGGAGGAGGGCATAGCAACCCACTCCATTATTCTTGCCTGGAGAATCCCATGGACAGAGGATCCTGTTAGGTTACAGTCCATAGGGTTGCACAGAGTCAGACACGACTGAAGTGACTTAGCATGCAATGTGTCTTTGAGCAAATGTCTCCTCTTAAACTTCTGTTTATGTGACCCCATGATAATGACACACCTTTCCTCACACCATCGGTGGAAGGGTTGAATAGACATGTCACTAAAGCACTTGGCACAATGCCTAGTAAGGAGGCCAAGCACACATTTGAGAGACAGAAAAAGGACATGTTCTCCGTGTACCTAATATTGTCTGGGAGACTTAACTAAACAGTTTGAGCAATGGCATTCTCCAGAATTCTCTATCTACTCTAGAATGGGGGAGAATGCCTCAAAATATCTTCTGTGAAGAAGATGCCTTAACAACGTGATATTCCTCTTTCTGACTCAATCGTCACCCAATTCAAATGTGGTTTCCCTTCATTTCAGGGAAGGAATGTATTGACCTACCAATGGGATCATTCCAGTCTGTTAACAGTTTATTGTTTCTCATTAAAAATCCATACATTGGCATTCTGGTTATATACTAGTCTTTTATGAGTTTAGTTACTGAGAGTTCATTATCCAGGGTTTTCCCAGCTCCAGGAACTAACCAAATCTACTGAAACGAAGTTCCTGGAGCAACAAAGGGGAAGGTCACATCCTGGACTGAGGTCCAGACCCCTGTGGGACGGCCTAACGGACATTTGAGTCCCCTGAGTTATACTGAGATTACACATTTTCGACCCTCCGCCGGATTTTCCTATAAAGTAAAGGATCTCCATTGGGACCACTTGAGTTACAAAGGCCACAGATACAGCCTAGGTGCTGGATCTGTTACTAGTCCCTGCTGATTCAGAGCATCCAAATGCAAAACTTAAGAATGTCCAGTAAGTGAAGCTGGAACTCTTCTACCTTGGACAATAGTTATTATCACCTTGTGTTGATTGGCACTAAGCCAAGAGAACTGCATTTTTATGATGATTATGAAATGAACACAGAAAGCACGTGAGATGTTGGAAGCAACAGCTTGAAGCCATCGCTTATCTCCCTCCTCTCACTTAATCCTTACAAGCATCCTGCCATGGGGATTTTAAATGAAGATATCCTCATTTGATAAGGAGGGACCTGACGTTCAAAGAGGTGAGAAACACCCGTAAACTCTTGGCTATTACAGGGCAGAGCTGGGGCTCAAACCCAGGTCTTTGAGGTCAAGCTTGGATCTTTTTATCTTTGCACTAGATTTGGGGTTGTCACGTGTATGGATATGTATCAGAATTTGCTGAGGAAATGTTTGTGATTTTTATGAAAATGTCAGAGGCAAAATTCAGATCATCTTTACATCTTTCAAGCAGAAAAGGCAGTCGTTGGCTGTTTAGGAGAAGGGACAAGCTGTGTTACAGCAGATCCTCAGCCAGGATGAATTTCTTGTGCCCAGTATTCCAAGATGCATGAAGGTGTAGCATGGCAATGGATTGTAAACCAGTCTTCTTGCTTTATTTGCTTCCTAATGTGAAATTCCCTGAAAAGGCTATATAAAGAAAGAAGGGTAACACAAGCTTATACATTGATTTTGATTACTTTTTGTTGGTTTGCATGAAACAGTAGCAAAGTGCTGCCAGTGCTTCACTGATACAGCTTCCAGAATGAGCAGGTGCCAATCCTGTTCATTGACAAGTCTCTAATTTCACCCACAAGAATCCAGCAAGCACCCTCTCTACAATAGCAGTTTTGTGCTTCACACATTGTCATGGGTGAGCTGTTCTGGGCTTATAAAAAAATTTTACTTCCCACTTTCCATCCTATCAGCAATGAAAATATGAATAAATGCCAAATAATGTGCTACCTCTGTCAAGACAGATACCACATCTGTGACCAGGTACCTGGGAGAAGGCACTAGTTCAAGACTGGATCATTCAAGCGCCACGTTGATCACTCCAATCCCACAGAGTATGTGATGGAGGGTGGGAGGGGAGTGCCTCACACTCACTGGGAAAAGCCCGATAAAGAACTTTCCATGGTTTTACCAAGGCTGATGCCTGATGCAGGCTTTGGGTCTAAAAATTGTGCAATAGAGTTGGCCACCTGATGCAAAGAGCCAGCTCATTGGGAAAGACCCTGATGCTGGGAAAGCTTAAGGGCAAGAGGAGAAGGGGCGGCAAAGGATGAGATGGTTGGATGGCATCACTGACTCAGTGGACATGAGTCTGAGCAAACTCCAAAGATGGTAAAGGACAGGGAATCTGGTGTGCTTCAGTTCATGGGGCTGCAAAGAGTCAGACACAACCTAGTAGCTGAACAACAACAAGGTGTGATCGAGGAAGAGTTGGCTCCTCAAATCCTCATGTTGATGTCTGGAGCCCGTACTTGCCAGAATGGAATAAAACAAAAGGAGCATCCAGTATACATGTCAGCATGATGCATCCTAGGAAAATCTTGTTAGGGAGTCAGATATTCCAGAGGTGCTGATGAGCAATGCATTTGGTCAGTGTTTTGGAAACCAGAGCCAGTTTCATCTGAACTATTGTTTCTTCCTCAAAAAAAAAAAAAAAAACCTGGGAAATGTTCTGCCTCCCTGTTTGATGCCAGTGAGCTATTTTCACCCATGCTGTGTGTAGATGCCATGTATAACTTGTGTGCTGGGAGGATCCTTGAATGTCCCTTCATTACAGTGCAGACAGACTATCATTATAGATTTTTAAGACCTGCAGAGAAGGCCTCCAGCTTTGTGGGCCCAGAGCTTAAACATCTTCCCTGACAAGTGATTTCTTTTTTATGCTTCACCTCTTTATTGAATGAATCAAGATTTACTGAGTAGTCACTACATGCAGCAACAAAAATAATAGCAGCAATAATTATGATAGTACAATGATGTCCTGATCCTCAGTGCTTTCTTCATTTCAGGCAGATGGCTAAGTGCTAGACATGTATTATTTTATTTAATCCGCATAGCACACTACCCTAATCTCCATCCCACTGAAAAAGGAAGTGATGGCAAAGCACATTGGACATATGGGTGTCATACAACCTACTTGGACAGAGGTGTCACTTTTAAGCAAACTCTGCTGCTGCTGCTGCGTCTCTTCAGTCATGTCCAACGCTGTGTGACCCCATAGACGGCAGCCCACCAGGCTCCCCTGTCCCTGGGATTCTCCAGGCAAGAACACTGGAGTGGGGTGCCATTGCCTTCTCCTATTGTTCCACAAATCTTTGTTGAGCACCTAATATGTGCCATTGGAGATGTGGGGACCCTCTGGAGACAGTGGGGGCTCTGATCTCAAAGATTGTCCTGAAGGATTATGACATGTGCGTAAGCCACTCTAGTATTAAATGGCTCCAAACCCCAAGTCATCTTGCATAGAAACTACATATCAAAAAGTATCTGTCAAAAACTCTGTGGAATCCAGACGCCTGATTGTTTTGTAATGGGGACTCAGCAATTTCTACCGCCCGCCCTTCCTGCCTCTGCCTGTCACCTTTCTGTCCAGCCTCCTTGAGTTCCTAGACACGGTCTCTGTACAGACCTGTTTGCCATGAAGCAAGCTTTCTGTAAGATGCAGTTTCCCTTGGCACAGTCTGCTCTCCCCAGTCTAGAGAGTTCTTTTTTGTTTGCTTGTTTTAATAGCTTTGTTGAGGTATAATTTGTGTACCTACAGAAACTGTGTAATTCAGTGGTTTTTATTATATTCACAGATAGGTGCAACTATCATTAGAATTAATTTCAATACTTTCCAACTTCTAAAAGAAATCCTATATTCATTATTTGTCAGTCCTCATTTCCCCCAAGACCGCAGCCCCTGGAAACCACCATGCACTTTTTGTTTCTGTAGATTAGCTTATTCAAGAGATTTAGCGTAAATGGAATAACATACTATGTGATCTTTTCTGAATGGCTTCTCTCACTTAGCGTCAGGTTTTTAAGGTTCATTTTTGCTGTAGCATGTATCAGGACTTCTCTTTTCAGACTGTTTTCTGAAAGTGGTGGTGGTGGTGTGTGACTAAGGCGTGTCTGACTCTTTTGTGACCCCATGGGCGGTAGCCCACCAGGCTCCAATGTCTGGGATTTCCCAGGCAAGAATACTGGAGTGGGTTGCCATTTCTTTTTCCAGGGGATCTTCCTAACACAGGGATCAAACCCGAGTCTACTGCATTGGCAGGTGGATTCTTTACCACTGAGCTACCTGGGAAGCCCTTTCCAGAAGTAGCTGTATCATTTTACATTCTCACCAGCAATGTATGAGATTTCTGATTTTTTTCATATCCTCACAAACACTTGCTATGTGTCTTTTAGATTATAGCCATTCTCTGGGTGAAGTGGTATTTCATTGTGGGTTTGATTTTCATTCATCTGATGACTAATGATGTTGAGCATCTTTTCATGTGCTTTTTGTCCATTTGTATATCTTCTTTGGAGAAATACCTATTCAGATTTTTGGCCCATTTGTAATTTTTCTTGTCTTTCTGTTGTTGAGTTGTAAGAGTTCTTTGTATGTCCTATTAATGTATACAAGTCTTATATTAGATATGTATATGATTTGAAGGCAGTTTCTCCCATTCTGTGGGTTGTCTTTTTACTTTTTGGATAGTGTCTTTTGGAACACAAAAGGTTTTCATTTCAATGAAATCTAATTTATCTGTTTCTTATTTTGTTACATGTGCTTTTGATGACATAGTTAAGAAACCAGGGAGTTCCCTGGTGGCCCAATGTTAAAGAACTGCCTTGCAATGCAGAGGATGCAGGTTCAATCCTTGGTCAGGGAACTAACATCCCACTTTCCACAAAGCGACTAAGCCTGTGTGCCCCAACTACTGAGCCCACGCACCACAACTAGCGAGTCCACACACCACATCCAAAGATCCCACGTGATGCAACAAAGAATCCTGTGCGCTGCATCTAGGACCTGCTGCAGCCAAATAAAATTAATTGATTAATTAACAATATCCTATTTATATTAAAAAAGAATCCATTGCCAAATCTGAGACCATGGCTTACTCCTGCTTTGAAAGTTTTATGGTTTGAGTTCTTACATTTAGGTCTTTTATTCATTTTGAGTTTTTCTTTTTTTTTTTTTAATGTGATGTAAGGTAAGAATACAACTTCATTCTCTTCTTATAACTATCCAGTTTTCCCAGTACCATTTGTTGGAAGATTCCTCTTTCTCCACTGAATGGTCCTGGTGCTCTTGCAGACATCAGTTAACCATAGATACATAGGGTTATTTATGGCCTCTCGGTTCCATTCTTACATCTGTCATTGCGCCGGTACCACGCTGGTGCTTTGGGTCACACTGTTACCAGTATCACGCTGCTGCCAATCTATCATATGCCAATAACACACTGCTACTCTTGTTTTGTAGTAAGTTTTGAAGACACAAGTGTGATTCCTTCAACTTTGTTCTTTTTTGAGATTGTTTTGACACTGTTCTGGGTCCTTTGGAATTCTGTATGAATTTTAGGATTAGTCAATTTCTAAAAAGAATCCAGTTGGGTTTCTGATAGGAATTACTCTGAATATGTAGATCACTTTAAGAAGTATTGTTATTTTAACAATATTAATTCTTTTGCTCCATGACCAAGGGATGTTTCCCCATTTATTTAGATCTTATTTGAATTTTTCAACAATGCTTTATCATTTTTAGAGTAAAAGTTTTATACTTCTTCTGGTAGATATATTTGCAAGTATTTTATTCTTTTAGATGCTCTTGTAAGTGGAATTGTTTTCTTAATTTCATTTTTAGATTTATCATCGTCAGTGTATAGGAATACTTTCACTTTTTGTGTATTGACTTTGTAGCCTATAACCTTGCTGAACTCATTTATTTGTTCTAATACTTTTTTTCTGGTGGATTTGTTAGCAGTTTCTACATAGAAGATCATGTCACCTGTGAAAAGAGAGAGTTTTACTTTTAATACGGTTTTCTTTACTTCTTTTTCTTGCCTATTATCTCTGGTTATTATTTCCAACAGTGTTGACTACAAGTGACAAGAACAAATATTCTTGTCTTATTTCTGACTTTTGGGGGAAAGCATCTTGCTTTCACTCTTACGTTTTATGTTACCTGTGGGCTTTTCAAAGATCCCCTTATTCAGTTGAGGAAATTCCCTCCTATTACTAGTTGGTTGAGAATCTTTATGAGGAAAGGTTGTTGCTGCTGCTGCTGCTAAGTCGCTTCAGTCATGTCCGACTCTGTGCGACCCCATAGACGGCAGCCCACCAGGCTCCTGCATCCCTGGGATTCTCCAGGCAAGAACACTGGAGTGGGTTGCCATTTCATGCTCCAGTGCGTGAAAATGAAAAGTGAAAGTCAAGTCGCTCGGTCGTGTCTGACTCTTCGCGACCCCATGGACTGCAGCCCACCAGGCTCCTCCGCCCATGGGATTTTCCAGGCAAGAGTACTGGAGTGGGGTGCCATTGCCTTCTCCGGGAAAGGTTGTTAGGCTTTATCAAATACTTTTTCTGTATAAATTGAACTAATCATGTAGATTTTTTTTATTCTATTGATATGGTATATTACATTCATTGATGTGGGGAGCATTAAACCAACCTTGTATTCTTTGGAATAAATTCCACTCACTTGTGGTGTACAACACTTTTTATATGTTGCTGGATTTGACTTAGTAGTATTTTGTTGAGGATTTTTGCACCTGTATTAATTAGACATATTTGTCTTTAGTTTTTGCTTTTGTTTTTCTTTTGATGCATTTGTCTGGCTTTGGCATCAGAATAACGCTAGCCTCTCCCATTGCCGTCTCTGCGTATCCAGGAAACAAATCTCTGTTTATAAACAGCCTTGGATGGTACTTGATGCAAACGTTGCAATCCACGGGAACCGCATGTGTCAGTGCCCCAAACGACACACTGAGATTACTCTCTCTGGTAATCTCTCACAGCACTTTGTAGATGGATCCAACAAAGAGTGGTCCTTTGCTGACTTTTCTCCTTCAAAGGGATGTCTGATCCCAAAACTAGTCAGTGCATGAGTACTGCCTGAGAAACTTTCAAAAAATTCAAAAATCATTCCAGACTTCAAGAATCTCTGGAAGTGGCACTCAGGAATCTATATTAAATAAATCTCCCCAGGTGATTATGATGATTGGTCAGATTTGTACTCACTGTTACGAACATGAGGTTTGAGCACAGGACAGGTTTTCTCTGCTGAATCTGGACATAGTGGATGATCAGTCAATGATGTCATCTGCCTAGATCCATGGTTTACAAACTTTACAAAAACTTGATTTAGAGTGTGAGATACATTTTACATCCTGACTCAGTACAAAATCTGACATTTGTGTGTGTGTGTGTATAAACTAAAACAAAATTGTATGCAAAAATACCTGCTCTTATTACAAAAAAAATGCTTGGATTTTTTTCTATTCTATTCTATTTTAATTCATTAACAAAAAAACAATGATCAAAACCCACTAATTAATTTCACAATCAACTAATAGGTTTAAAACCCACAGTTTGAAAACTAAAATCCTAGAATGCATCTCAGAAGTCTTGACATTTTCCCCTATTACTACATTTCTGGAAGCCTCAATTTCCCCTTCTGTAAAGTGAGAAGAGTTTTAGATGAGATCCACTCTAAACTCTTGGGTTCTGTATATTCGTTAGGTAGTAAGGATTTCTTTGTGGGCTTCCCAAGTAGCACAGTGGTAAAGAATCCACCTGCCAACGCAGGAGACACCTGAGACTCGGGTTCAATCTCTGAGTTGGGAAGATCCCCTGGAGGAGGAAATAGCAACCCATTCCAGTATTCTTGCCTAGAAAATTCCACGGACATAGGATCCTGGTGGGCTACCATCCATGAGGTCACAGAGTCAGACAGGTGAGTGACTGAGCACAGCACAACCACACAAGTGTCTCTCTAGTTGTTCTTTGCTGGTATCAGTTCTCTTACGCTGGCTAAATGTATTATGCTTTCCAATCCATCATTAGCTTAATCTCTGTACCCTCTCCAAGTACCCTGTGTCCCTCTTACATCAGAAAGGCCAGAACCAGCTCCAACAGATGTGTCCTGTAGTAAGGGTAACTCAATAAAATCAATCATCTCCTTTCTTCTTACGCTTTTGTCTGCTGTTTGTTCTGTTAGAAGCATTAAAGAAAAGAAAAGAAACTACGTATTAGTCTGCACAAGCAATGTTCTTTTCTTTATGCAGTCATTCAATAAGTGTTTATTGAGTGCCTGCTAAATGTGAAATGATCTGTGTGTACTGGATAAATAGAAAAGTTCAGAAGAATTGCTTTTGAAATAATTCTTATTTTCTTTATTCATACACAGAAATGGAAGAAAGAACAAGGGTGGGTAGAGGTTCCACATCATGTTCCAGTTGTGTAACAGACTGCCAGTCAGTGCTGAAGTAGACAGTAGGGGGAGGGGATAATGCTGTAATTTATATCGTCTATCATTTGGGGGAGGCAGTCTCAAATTTTAGCTTGGCTCCTAGTAAAGACAGTCTCAAAAACACTCTCAGCTCTGGTGTCAGGATTCTTTTGGATGAAAGTGACAGAAAACCCAGTTTCAATTGGCTTAAGCCATAAAAGATTTTTGTTTATTTATATCCCTGAAAAGTTCAGGATGCTGGTTAAATTCAGGGTACCAGTAATGCTGCAAAGTTTTGGTTTCCCCCATTTCTTGGTTCTGCCTTTCATGATGTTAACTTCGTTTTATCTGGTTGTCCTCAGCGATTCCAGGTTCTCTATTGAAGGTGACAAGTCTAAATCTAACATCTTCGTGTTCAGATTTAAAGCGCCTGCTGCTGCCCCAAGAGTTTCCTTAGAAGCGGTGCTGAATCTCACTGACTGGGTCTCAGCCTCCTCCTGAACCAACCATGGTGGCTGGGGAAATACACATGCTGATGGGCCTGGGCCTGGATGGTACGTCCCGTCCACCCCCAGTCTATGTAGAGCTCCCTCCAGATTTCATGGTCTGAGCAGTTTGGGAGAGGATGCTCAGGGAGAATCTGGAGACTATTTTTCTGTAGAGGAAGGATAGACCGATAGGGTCTTTGGGGATAAGAAGAGACCTATGCTAATGTCCTCAGTTTACCTAGTGGAGAATGGGACTTTAAAAGCAAAAATGACTTATCTAAGGCCCTGCCAAACATGGCACACTGAAATTGTGAGAAGAGGACAGACACACGGAAGAATATCCATCTCTAGCCTCAGGGTGGAACAACTAGGCGGAAAGTATAACCTGCCATAGATTTGTATTTACTTGTGTATTTCCTCATTTCTGTTTTCATCTTCTTCTTCCTTTTAGAGGATAAATAATTGATTTATTCTTTTCTTCCACCACCTTGTTCTTTCCTGATGGACTGCTGCTCTTGTCTTTGGCAGTAATAGAGTTGCTCTTGCCATTGTGACTTGATCAAAGAAGTGGGAGTCATGAATACTGTTTCCTAAAAGGACAGGAGCCTAAAAGTGGTTTGAAGTTTTTCATGATGTGTCATGATCCAAGGGAAAAAAAAAAAAACAGGAGGCTGCCCCTGCCTGAAAGGAAGCTGGACTTATCTAGGGCAGGGGTTGGCATATTGGCCCTGCTGCCTGTTTCTCTACATCCTGTGAGTGAAAAAAAAAAAAAAAAGTTTACATTTTTAAATGGTTGGGAAAAACAACAAAGAATAATATTCTGTGACATACGAAAATTCAAGTCCAACTTCAGTGTCCATAAATAAAGCTTTATCAAAATACAGCCATATTCATTCATTTATATATCGTCCATACCGGCTTCACACTACACAGAGTTTCATAGTTGTGTCACAGACTGTACTGCTTGCAAAGCCTAAAATATTTACTGTCTGTCCCTTTACAGAAAAATCAGCTAACTCCTGCTCTTGGGAGCAGCCTATCTGCAGAAATTTGACTAAATAATACCCACACACTCTCAATTCACTTTGTAATATTTTAAGGAAAGTGAAGGTGGCATCAGTAAATACATTGCTGACGATGCCACTAGGCAGTGCCAGGGAATTCTGTGTGTTCATCCTGCACCAGGTCACCATCTTGGACCCTGATTTCCATGGATGCTGCCGAGCCTTAACCTGGATGGACCTAGGCGTCTGGTCACTAAGACGCACGCATGGCTACCCTTCTCATAACATGCACTGGATTTTGAAAAAAATCAAGGTTAGATATTTGTCTCTCAAATTTCTCTTAAGCCCCTGCCTCTTGGGATCTCTTCTTTGCCAAAGGATACTTGGAGGGATCAGAGGCGGCAAACGGAAGGTGGGGCTCTACAGGGTGGCTCATCATTCTGAGATGTCTGGTTCTTTTGTGGATGATGCTGGTTTTCATGACACCCACACAATGGTGCCACATTCTCTGCTAGTAATGTTGTCCCTGACTTGTAAGCTGGGCTCTGCTCTGATTGGTGGTTTTGAACCCCTGCCTGTGAAAGGGTTTGAGCCACATTGCCCCAAAGGCAGCACGATGCAGACAAGGAGTACACATTTGAGGATCTGAGAGGCGAGCGGTTGAAACCCCCACTAGCTGATTGTCCTTCACAAGTTCTGTAATCTTTTCAAGACTCAGTTTCTTCATTTATAAAACAAGGGTGAGAATATGTTTACTTCAACCTCGTGAACGCTCTCCTTTGTTAGCTGTTACTGTAACATCCAACACACAAACATATTTAATGTTGGGAATTGAACTGAAAGAATTTTAACTTTGAACTATTTCCTTCTTGGTCGAATGATTCACTGCCCATTATCTTTACGATACAATAATGTAAAAAGCCAGTGAAAGGAGTCAGTGTTTGTTTCAATGGACCATTACCTCTTCAGGTCTGATTTTCCTTGTCTTGCTGCTGAAGTCTGCATTAATTTTACATTAAGGAAATATTTGGAAGGCAGTAGCCAAAAGAACAAAAAAATGCTCTGTTAGTGCCATGGCTGTTATGAGAAGTTCAGGAGACCTGATAGAGATGACTTTGTAGTTACAAACTGTGGGTCACTCTTTGTGCAAGGGAATAGCAGGTGCTTGCTTATACCTGGCCATAAGGGAGACCTGGCCCCTTCCCCAGGGAGCTCTGGTCTATGCTAAGAGGTCAGGCAGACGTGACTGGGGAGTTGAGCCCACGTACAGATTCTGAAGTCTCCGGATGGCTGATATAAACATGCCATCTTTCAGTTCTCTTTTCTTTTCAGATTTCCTTGCCAGAGTTTTGATCACACTGTCCAGACATCAGTAGAGACATTTCTTTTATCTTGTTGCGCTGTTTCTCCAGGCCTATCACTGATGGGCGCGTTTAGTTTTTAACCGTCACCTCTGAATCATCTTTAAGTGGGAGCTTGCTTAAAGGTAAATTTGATCATGTCTCTGACTGCTTTAAAATTCCTTCCCAGCTATGACAGTTTTGTTTTGTAATTGAATTATTGTTTTTATTAAAGTTATACATTAACTTAGGGTTTTCTTTAAAGACAAACAGCAGTACTAGTTTATAAGGAAAAGCAGCTGCCCTCCACCCTACCCCTCCCTAACCTCAATTCGTCTCTCTAAGAGGAGATATTTTCCACTCTTCAGTGGTTTCGTATCACTTTTCCCAGTAATACATTTTCACTCTGTGGTTGGCAGATAATGGCCCCCAAAGATGTCCAAGTCCGAATTCCTGGAAACTGTGAATATGTTAGATTATGCAATGAAGGGGAGTTAAAATTGACAGCAGAATTGATTCCTAATCCGTTCACTTCAAAATAGGGAGATAACCCAGGATTATCCGGATGGGTCCGAGGTAAGCACAAGGGACCTTAAAAGTATAAGAAGGAGGCAAAAGTTATGTCAGACTTGACTCATCATTTCAGGCTTTGAAAATGAGACAAGAAAGCCACAGGTCAAAGAAGGTAGGCAACCACTAGGAGTGTGAGAAGCAAGAAAATAGATTCTCCCCTGGATCCTCCAGAGGGAACACAGCCCTGCTGATACCTTGACTCTAGGCCAGAGACCCGATTCAAACTTTTAACCTTCAGAACTGTAACATGATAAATTTATGTTGTTTTAAGCTACTACATTCTTGGTAATTTGTTACAGCAGTGATAGAAAGCTAATACATACTTTGATGTCTTGATTTTTTTTTTCTTGTTAGTTCTAGAGGTTGTCTGTTGACCTACTGTTGTTGAAGGTGAAGACCCTAAACTGTCTTGCCCATGCCCTCCTCCTACACTTTCCTCGCTTCTCACATCCTCCCCAACACTTACATCATCATTTTTCAGTTAGCATATTCAATATGTAACATTGACCTCATCAAGGTGGTGTATTTTGGACTGAGCCAGCTAGTGTACTATGACCACATGTCTTTTCTTGTACATCTTTTTCTTTCCACTGGAACTTTGCTTTATGTGTCTGCTTAGTTTTCTAGTGCTTATGTATATATCCCCAAACAATTCACCAGAAGTATAAATCTTCTCTCAATATATTCTAACCCATCAATTGATCTCTCTCTTTTATCCTTTTTCTGGAGACATCCTTCATCCCTTTTGTTGTTCTTTACTCTTTCACTCCCACCAGATTTGTCTGCCTTCCAGGTTTACTTCTTGGCACTAATCCTGTATTTCATTAATCGCCATTTAGTATTCTCTTTTTCCCATGTTGGAGCCTCTGTATCTTGAATCTCATTTTGTCTTCTTCCTGCTTTGCTATATAAATAAAAATATAAATATTTTGTCTGTATATGTGGAGCACATGCTCTGAAGTGTGCAGATAAAATAATGCATGAAATTACAGTTTGGAGAACTTGTATAGCTAAGAATGTCTTTATTCTACCTTCAGGCTTAATGGATGGTCTGGTTGGAAATGGAATTCTAGTTTGGAAGCCATCTTTCTTTTGAATTTTGAAAGCTTTGCTCTACAGTCTAACAGGTTAAGAAATCTGATGCTTGAGATTTTAAAGATGATTTTCCTCCCGAGGTTGTCTCAGTCCTCTATTCTGGAACATCTCTCTTCTAGAAGGTTGGACCTCTTGGAATTGTGCTTTAATTTTCTTGTCTCTTTATTTCCTACCTCTCTGGTCTTTTCTTCCTCTATTTAATCTTCCAAAATTGTTATGGAATCTTTCATTTCTGCTCTCTGCTTTTTAACTTTAAGATTTTTTTATTGTTCCTGTTTTATGACTACTCCCTTTTTATAGCCTCTGATTCTTATTTCATGGGTAAAATAATTTCTCTTGGCTTTCTGAGAATGGCAATTACAGTGCTCTTTTTTTTAAACATTGCTTTGATTTCCCACAAGTTTATTTATTTATTTTTTACTTTTGTAGCCTTTGATCTCTGGCTTACAAGCTTTCTTTAAGTTAATGGTACTCCTTGATTGTTTAAGAGTTTTACGTTTAAGCGTGTGTGTGTACTTGTGGGCTGCTTATTTGTGCACTCACTGTAGGTTGATCCAGCTTCTTCATTCAGCAAGTCCCAAACCTTAGGCACTTCTGGATTTTTCTGTCGAGCTGATCAGGGAGGTGCCTTTCCATCTTCTACTTGGGAGATGAGAGCTTTGCTTCAAGTTTTCTCATGGCTGAGTGAGAGAAAGCTGCTGGAGTTTTTACAGTCGGCTAGGTGACTTCCAGTCATTATTTTTGTAGCCCAAAACATTACCGCTCCAAGAAGACCCACCTCAGATCTGGTTTTCCCATTGTGTGCAAATGTCTCCAGGTATCAGGTGCGGTTGCCTCTGAGAATGGGCACTGTAGCTTTCCTTTGAAGAGTATCCCACGAGATGCTGGAATGCTCTGCTGACCCGTGCAGCATTGCAATGCCTGAGAGTTTATACTGACCCTCCCCCAGCCTAGGGCTGTCCTTGACCGATGACTCTCAGGATGGCAGTGTGAAAGCCCAGCAGTCCTGACTCAGGATGAGCAGCTCTGAAGCTTTTCTTACCTTGAGGGTTCTGTGGATTTTGCCTGAGAATTCCCATTTGTTTAGATTCCTTCCTCCTTCCTTGTCCTGCACTTCCTTACTTGTGTCCCCTGAACTCTTACTATATCACTTGCCTTCATCTCACAAACTTTTCTGGGAACTCCATCTAAGACATCCCATTTTCAATACGGTATCCATGCCTAACATACTTCTCTAGGGCCTCTCTAAGCATCTGAAAACCTGTCAAGTGGGAGAAAAGTTACATGTTGAATGTGTAGCTCTGAAAGACAGATCTTAGATCTTGGATGGAATTTACCAGGAGGCAGAGTTCAGTTTGCTAGAGGACTTCCTTAATAGGTAGTAAGTTCACCATCCCCAGAGGTACACCAACCAAGGTGAATGCATGCTTGATGAAGTGTCTGAAGATAGGGATTCAAACAATTCATGGGGAGACTGACCTCAGTTCTGTGGATACTTGCATTTCAACATAGGACCGCCTTGCTGAAATAATGTGGTGTTGAAGCTGAAAAATCTCTTTGGGGAAGCATATTTTCAATTTTGAAGTTTTGTTTCAGTACCACGTGGTGCTCTTTGGAGACTGTGAGGGTAATTAGAGTTTGCATGATCGTAGAGAGGTGCCCCTGTGTTAATTTATCAACAGCAATTACAGCTTGATTAAAAGAGTACCTAAAAATTGCAGCAAAAAATGCATTGATAGTAAATGCTTTGTGTGTTCTTGGCATTTCTCTGCCTCCTTTTCATTACCAGAGTGTAAGTCAGAATTGAACATTCACATGCATCCAGAATCACGTGCCTGGAGCTCATTGTTCCTGGGATCTGTTTGTCATCCCCTCAGCAGCAGTGTGTACACACGGAGCAGAGTTTGCTGATTCAGCCCCAGCAGTCCATTTGCAGCTCTCTGACCCAACAGCCAGGCATTGTTTTCAGCCATGAAGGCAATCAGGCTGGGCAGGAAGGTAGAGCACTGGTGATTTCATTTCACTGTAAAGACTGATGGTGTGTCTCTGTCAATGAAGACTTTGGAAACTCAAGATCAGGGGACTGTTTTCATCACCCCAAGTTGTTCCCCAAAGACTGTTGAGAATTTAGGCAGGAGAAGTAATTCCATCAGCAGATGACGTTGCGTGAGTACTTGGTACTCAGGTTCTTGAAAACCTGGACTAAATAAATAAACACTAAATAATCAACTTTTTTAACCTTTAAGATACCAGAAGTTTCTCTTTCGGGAAATAAACATTACTGTCTCTGCTTCCATTTTTTGTGCATTGCAAAACAGCATGGCAGAGTATCTAAACAAACAAATGAGCGAGCAGACAGTGAGCCAAAAAGCTAAAGGTCCTTGAGCCTTGGAAGCAGTTAAAGCCAGGAGGTAGATTCTCTGAAAAAAAAAAATTCACTTGAAATATAATTAATGTAGAATATTATGTTATTTCTGCACTATATTTGGACTCCAGACCGTCTAGATGCACTGCCCTGATTGTCTTCCCCTGTAAAATGGGGAATAAATTAGTAACTGTTAGGTTCTGTCTTTCTGTTCATTAAGTCAGTCCAACAGCAAATAGTTGTTGAGTCTTTGCTACCATCAGAAACTTTCCTAGGAGCCGGGGATACATGACGCTCAACAATACAGATGTAGACCCTGTTGTCATGAGCTTTACCTTCTAATGGAGGAGCCAGAGTATGATAAGACATCAGTTGGTAGGAAGAGCTCTGATGACAGGTTCAGCTCAGTGAGGGACAGGTCACAGGGCTGTTCTCTTAGAAGTGGGGTCAGGAAGACTCTTTAAGAAGTTAAGCTGAATGAGGTGAGAAAGCCAACTGTCCCGGTAGATCATGTTCAGGCAGACAGCTCATAAGTGCAAAGGCCCTGAGGCAGATACATGCTTGATGCATTGAAGGAAGAACTGACACAGTAGAGAGGACATGGCATTAAAGGGGACCAGCCATGCCAGGTCTGTGAGTCCACGGAAAGGAGTTTAGTTCTTCCCTGGTGAGGTGGGGAGTCCCAGGAGAATAATGAGCAGGTGTGTGGTATGATCTGATTTGCATTTCATAAGAACCTTCTGGCTGTGGAATCAACAATAGACAAAGAGAAAATGTTGGAAATTCAGGGACAAGTTCAAGTGCTCCTTTATAGATTTCAGAGCGCAGGGGATGGTAGCATAGACTAAGGGTAGCAGTGAGACTCAGGATTTATTTTGAAGATACAACTGACCTATTTAGGGTACAAGAGAGGAGCCATAGTTAGTGCCAAGACTCTCAATCTGTGGCCTATTGACTGGTAAAGCCATTCACCGAACCTGGGCATTGTGCCTGGAACAACTCTACAAATTTTCTGATTCAACTTCACTGAGATTGATGAAGCCACTGCCTGTGGGGTACTCTCTTGGTACCTGAAGATGTACATAATTTCCTCGTCTTTGATGTCTGGTTCACATCCTTCCCAAATTAGAGGTGTAGACAGTCTAGTCAGATTGAATGTCCCTGAGGATAATCCCTCTAAGACTGAAGGCTCTCTCATCCTTGAACACTGTCTTTAGATTTCAAACTTATGGGAATAGGCAGGTCCATGTCTTCTTTGCTTCCGTAAATATAAGTTTGAACAGTTTACTCTTGGCTAACAAGCTCCTATTTGGCTCCACTCTGTCCTTGGCTTCCAGTAAACATGCCTCTTGATCTTTGCAAGCCTCACTCTCTGTACAGTCCCACACCCTCTCTGTGTAGCAGCATCCTTTCTTACCTGGCATGGACCCATCATTACTGACTTCTATGAAGCATCTTTGATTTCCCCACCCCAAACACCAATCTCCAATCTAGCCTGAATCAAATTCTCTGCCTTCCCTCTTCTTTCTAAGCCAAGCTCCGCTGGTCTTGATAGAGAAGTTTCCAGATCTGACTAATAATGACTCTGTGATTCTCTGTTTTCTCCTAAAATTTCTTCCCTCCCCATGCTGTAACTCACCTTTTGCCCCATCATGTCGCTGAGAATGTTATGAGGAAGGACAGCTTTAGGCTTCTAGATGCCAAATTCTCTTCCATCCTTACCCTGGATGGTAAGTCACTGGATGCTACTGGTCATTGCCTTCTCGAACATTCCTCTGGCTGGTGGAAAACTACTCTCAGAGTTGTTCCCTCATGTCTGTGGGTTCTTCTCAGTTTCTTTGTGGTTTCCCCTTCCACTGTCATCTGTCATTTTGGGGGATTAAAAAAAAAGTTTCTTCGTAATTAATCAAGAAATTCTCACTCCTGACTTTTATCTACTGCATTTTCTAGTACAGTTAATCCCTATGGAAATTTTTATAAGTGATTCTTCAATTCTTAATTATCTACTCTAAACCTCGTGGGCTTATTAAGAGATTTCCTCCATAATATATTGCCTAATTTGCGTCTTCTTCTAATAGAAAAGTATGTTAATTACAATTGGAAAAATTTGCAAATCATTTCTCATATTTTTCTGACTTCACAAAGAGAAAAGAACTAATTTCCTGGAGGCAGAGGAAAAGGAGAAGGGCCATGTGTGAAAACAGAGTAGAAAAGAATTACACTGCCATTCAATTGTTGATGGATGGCTTCTGTTGAATAGCGCCATTGTATCCAACTGTCCTGTTGGTATAAATTTTATTCTATAGGTTCAAGAATATTTTGCTTAATATTTTAAGCAAAATATTTTTGCTTAATTACATTTTTCTAATTACAGAATTTTAACCTAGGCATTTAAATGAATATAATTTCCCCAACTAATCTTTATTAATAAGAAATGGTTATTTATCGTGTACTATGTCTGTGACATTCTGCCAGTCTTGTGGGTAGGCATCATTAGATGAAGACCAGATCTAAAGGGCCCTGAGTCAGTGGTCAGAGGCAGGATCCAGT
The DNA here is from genome assembly GCF_019923935.1 of Bubalus bubalis. Lineage (NCBI taxonomy): Eukaryota > Metazoa > Chordata > Mammalia > Artiodactyla > Bovidae > Bubalus > Bubalus bubalis. The sequence goes on along the minus strand of NC_059179.1, from coordinate 41,074,265 downwards.
GCAGATGAAACCCCTGTGGCAGAGAGTGCTGCTCTGCCTTTCCCCAGCGTTTCCTCTTACTGGATACAGAGGAAGCCCTCATTTCCTGGTATTCCCGGCTGGAAGCTGCTAGCCCCATGACTGAGATGATTAGGGGCTAAGCACTCTCTCTCTGTGTGATGCTCCCTCCTGCAAGGACATCCAGCATTGTGGGCAAAGATTCTGCAGTCATCTGTGTTGACCCTTACTCCAGGACTGCACTAATTTGCTTGTTTCTTTTAGAGGGCATTTGCTACCAGATGCTGCTACCATCCGAGTTTGGCCAAAATAATAAGGAATAGCTATTGATAGTTGACTGTTTTCTTGGTGGTTCAGTGGTAAAGAATCTTCCTGCCAATGCGAGAGATGCAGGTTTGATCCCTGGGTCAAGAAGACTCCTTGGAGAAGGAAACGGCAACCTACTCTAGTATTCTTGCCTGGAAAATCCCATGGACAAAGGAGCCTGGTGGACTGCAGTCCATGGGGTCATAAAGAGTTGGACATGACTAAATGACTGAACATCTATTAGTTGAGCATCTACTACATACAGGAGCTGGCATCTGCCTCCAGAGCCTGTGCTCTTAACCACTGTGTTTGGCCCAGGCACTACACAAACAGGGGTTTGTATTTTTTTGAGTTGCATAGAATAGAAAATGATTGGAAGACACAAGACAAGTGTGGGTGTGGGTGTCATTTAAAACTAAGACTTCTTGGAAGCTAAGCCTCCTGGAAGGAGTCTCAGGCATCGTCCCCATCAGCACTCACGTGAGCCATGCTGTCCTCCCAGCTTCATTTTGCCCGAGAGTGAGCTGGCCATTCTCGACAATGCTGCGTTGTCTCTGCCGCTATCAACCAACTGCCCCAGGAAGCCCACAGCCTCCCCGACTCCAGCCTTATCTCTGAACAGGACACCCTCCTCTGCACATCACTGAGCTGCCTGTGAGGCCAGCTCGACTCCTCAATCAGGCTCTATTCATCTGTGACCTTAGGCAGCAGCAGAGGAGGGACAGGCCAGCTGCGCCCTTTCCACCTGAGTGGCTGTGATATGAAGGCCCACTTTGGAACGCCGAGTTGGCCAAGCCCCACTGCACTCCCTGGGCACCCACAACCCTGCATGAAAGGCCCTTCTTGTTCTGCGGAGTACGGCCGACTGTGAGATAGCCTCTAAGGTGGCCGCGTCCAGGCGCTCCCCTTTGCATTTTAATAACCAAGTTAAAGGTAGCCTGACACACAGATATGCTCAGAGCCTGGGAATAGGGCTTATACACCTATATATCTGCTTTTAAAATTTTAAATAAGATGGCTGTCGTTGCTAATTTCCTCCTGCTTTCTTAACTATCTCAATGTGCAGTTTAACAAGCAGCTGAGTTTACTTTGCAGTTAGCAAGAAACAAAAGCCCCTGAAATATAATTTGCTTATGTCATATTTTCCCAGAGTCACTTCGTCATGTCTGGGTATAGCTTCACTGCTGATCCAATCAGCCATGGGGTGCAGGTCGCAGGAGCCTCCTTATCATCCCATTGTGTGGTCCCTGCCATGAGACTCCTAGAAACAGCCAGGAGCTAGCCAGAGCTGAATGGGCAGTGTATTCATTCCTTAAGGAGATGGATGGAAGGATGGATGGACTCTACCGAATGTGCATTTTAGTTTGTATGTTCATATTGCCAGTGGGGATTGGCCCTCATAGAAAACTGTCACAGGGTGACCTTGGCAGAGTCACATGCCTCTCTGAGATCGATCCTCTAATCAATCGGGAAGGGAGTCTGCACACTAGGACCAGAGATCAACTTTTGGAAAAATGCATGAACCTTGTGAGGTCCAGGGTGGTTCCAGGCTGACCAACCATCCAGGTTTGCCTGGGTTTGAGGGATACTGACACTGGGAAAATCAGGGGCAAATCTGGACAGTTGGTCACATTATCACTAAAATTTTATCCTGTCTTTCTAAATACTTGTATTAGTAAAAACCAGAGGACTTATATAACATTTGCTTTTTCATTAGTAAAAACTCTGTGCTTTGTTGGTTAGGGTTAGGGTGTATTCAGTAGAAATGCTGGTGACTACTTTAATAAGATATTGCAAATGTGGGTCTCTCTCAGGGGAGTTTTGTTCTCACAGCACCCAGGGACGGAATCAGACATGGCTGTCTGGGCCCTGAGATGCCAAGTGTCCTGTAAGAAGAGTACTTTCATCCAAAATGCCAGTAGCATCTCCAATGAGGAGCCCTGGATCTGGCAAGGTTCCTGTCTACTTCCCGGTCTGACTCCTTGATGGGTTGGTGGTCCAGCCCATTGGCAGAACAGAGCCATTCCTGGCAGTGCTGGGGAAGCTGCTCTGTAAAGAGCTGTGGTGCCTCCATGCTACTCACCCATTTGTTTATTTCAGGAACTATTTTTTGAGGACTTACTATTGCTCTATGAATCAAGTGAGCGAATAAGACATGGTTCCATCTTCATGATGTTTACAGTCTAGCTAGTAAATATGTACCAAAAAATTGAGGACTGCTGGGAGGAAAGAAACCCCAGGGTGATGAGGAACCTGAGGCAAGACATCTCCCCTCATCCAGGGACAGCAAAGAAAGGAGTAGGGGAAAGGGCTGCCCCGTGGTACCTCCCCTTGGGTAGCTAACAGGCCTCCCAGTGAATAGATCCAAAACAGCGCTCTTTTTACAATCTTCCCCACTGAAGAGGAGAGCACTACCATGCTTCTCTGGCTCAGGTCAACATCTTTGGAGTCATCCTTTCTCTCCCATCCCTCACCCATACCTAGTCCATCAGTAAATTTGGTGGGATAAACCTTCCCAATAGAATCCAAGCACATCTCCCCACTTTCCTGTTACAGCCATCTGGAGTTTTGCAGCATTCTCTTAAGTGGTCCCTGGGTTTCCATTCTTGTTCCCTTACAGCCTGTTCTCAACCCAGAGTGGCTGCCAGAATGGCCATTTGGGAGGGCATGGCACTTACAGTAATAATAACAACAGCAACAACGACAAGCATGATAAGTCCTTATAGCCCTAAGTATGTGCTGGCTAGACATGTAACTGCTTTGTAAGTACTAACTACTTTCAATGTGTCCGCATGCTAAGTCACTTTAGCTGTGTCCGACTCTTTGTAACCCTATGGACTGTAGCCCACCAGGTTCCTCTATCCATGGGATTCTCCAGGCAAGAATACTGGAGTGGGTTTCCATGCCCTCCACCAGGGCATCTTCCTGGCCCAGGGATGGAACCCACATCTCTTACATCTCCTGCATTGGCAGCCGGGCTCTTTACCACTAGCGCCACCTGGGAAGCCCAACTACTTTCAACATTCACAGTAATTCTGGGAGGTGAGTACAGCAGTTAGTTCTGCTGCATTGTGGCATATGCATTCCTAAAAATCAATGTGCTGTGCAAAATACATAACAAGTACTCTAGATATGACCCTTTACCTTGGAAAAGACAAAGTGTATTTGTTGACATGGGTGTCAGAAGAGTCAGACAGGGTCAGCTTGTGAGTTACTGTGACTCGGTAAGAGGAGGGTTTTCTGAAACAGGGATGACACTCCGGAAGAGGGTGTGCCCCCACACGGGCAGTACACTGGGGCAGCTGGGAGAGGTTTGAGGTGTGTGCATGTGTGTGTCTTTAGTGGAAGGAACTCAACTGGGTGCAGTTTTCTGCTCACTTTGTGAGTTTTGCAGTTGAAATCATGGATAGCCAAGCATGAAATTGCTCAAATATGCTCAAATTGTTCCCTGGCACATGATAAATTGCATTAGAGTAAATTTATATTTTCAAAACAAGCATTATCACTTTACTGACTGGGCTCCCAGCCCCATTTAACAGATTAGAAAACCGAGGTACAAAACAGGTGAAGTACCCAGGGTCAAGTAGCTAGTGAGGGCCAGAACTGGGTTTTGAACTTGAGTTGGATTTCAGAGGTTTGCCCAAGAGCCTCCAGAGGCTCAAAGCACAGGGCCCGAGTCCTCATGGTGGACTCACAGGCCCTTTCCGACCTGGCTCCCCACGAGCTCCCCACGAGCTCCCTGATTCTCTCCCCTCCCCCCACACCTCTCTGGCCCCTTAATGTCTCTCTAACCCCCAAGTGTGTTCCCAACTCCTTGCCTTTGTTCATGTCTTTTCCTAGAGTTCTCTTTCCCCTGATATTTACTGGCCTCCTGTCCTTGCTTCCATCTGGTCTCTGTTGATCAAGAAGGTCCTCTCCAAGTATCTGAAATGAGGAGGAAGCCTCATCAGTACCTCTGCTGGTGTTTAATTATTCTTTTCATCACTTGCCATCATGTATTACAGCAGCGATCCCCAAGCTTTTAGGGACAAGACTCTGGTTTCATGGAAGACAATTTTTCCGAAAATGATGGGGGGAGGCTATTCAGGCAGTAATCTGAGGGGTGGGGAGTGATGAGACCAGCAGATGAAACCTCACTGCTCCTCTCCTGGCTGCTCACCTCCTGCTGTGCATCCCAGTTCCTAACAAGGTGCACACGGGTACCTATCTGTGGCCTGGGGGTTGGGAACCTCTGTATTAGAATATCTCTTTACCTAAATTTTTATATATCTCCTTCACACTCTCCAATAGAACACGGGTGCCAGTGAAGGGATCGTTATTCACTAGAGCAGACCGTGGACCGTAGGAGGCACTCAATCAGCTATGGAAGGAAGGAGTAAATGGAGGAGGACAGGGGAGGCAGGGATGTTCCAGGCAATAAGAAAAGCACATTGGAACACAAACTCAGTGCCTACACTGAGTGCTTCTAACTTCTACCACCTTTGAGGGCTCTGAGGTCAGCTCCTTAAACTGACCTGACAGGAAGCCCCAAAACCAAGTGGCAGGTCCCAGAGGTGGCAGAGACAAAGTAAGAGGAGGGGAGGGACAAACAAAGACACACAAGTCTTCCACCCTTTCCCCCAGAGGCCCCAGACTTTTCAACCCAACTTCACAATTCAGATATGGAGGTTGAGATCAGAAAGTGGAAGAAAGATTCCACAGCAAAATCAGGGTCCTTTAGTGACCTTCATCCGGACAAGTCAGGCTTGCAATTGACTTCCTCATAAAAGAATCTCAGAGCTTATCCTGACTGGGAAAAATTGCTTGTAATGGTAAAAAAAATAAGGTGTGTACCTGTATGGCATGTGTGGTGTTCATCGTGGACCAGATACTGGGCTTGTTTCTTTACTCAAAGTAGGATAAAAATAGCAGAGGTGGTACCTCCATGCTCACCATTTTATAAGCGAGGAAAAGAGGCACAGAGTAGCTAACTAACTTGCCCAAGGTCACACAGCAGACAAGGGTATGAATCTGAATGATATCATTTCAACAGCCACGCGCTCATTAAACTGACTAGGATGCCTAGGACGGCCTCCCTTGCAGCGAATGGAGTCTGATTTTACAGCATGGGAACTGCAGATTTGTGTTGCCAACTACAAACTGGGTCTTGCCCAGAGCATTAGCCAGTCACTGAACAGCAAGAAGAGCATTTGCCATCTGCCTCTGCGGAGACTGAATCCTGTGTTGCTACAACAGTTGAACTTCAACAGGGTGGAGAGTGAGGCACTCTGTGCTCCAGGGAACCTTGTGAAACATGTCTTTAGATAGATATTTTCAGGAACTCATTTCACGATCCCAATCCTCCTCATATTTAGTGAAAATGAAAGCTGATCAGTCGTGCCCGACTCTTTGCAACCCCAAGGACTATACAGTCCATGGAATCCTCCAGGCCAGAATACTGGAGTGGGGATCTTGCCAACCCAGGGATTGAACCCAGGTCTCCCGCATTGCAGGCAGATTCTTTACCAGCTGAGCCACCAGAGAAGCCCAAGAATACTGGAGTGGGTAGTTCATCCCTTCTCCACTGGCTCTTCCCGTCCCAGGCATCCAATCGTGGTCTCCTGCACTGCAGGAGAATTCTTTACCAACTGAGCTACTAGGGAAGCCTCCTCATATCTAGAAAAGCAATAAATCCCTTCATAGTGACATCAGCTCCTTGCGACTAATAGAAAACCTTTTGTAAAGTAAGTACTTGCTTGCATTGAACTCCCCCTTCACCAAAATCTTATATATCGACCTGTCCCCACTACCTCTTTGGAACAGTTCCCCAGAGATATCTGAGGTGCTGTCTCCAGGGCTCCAGTCCTCGTTTTGCCCCAAATAAAACTTAACTCACAGCTCTCACATTGTGCATCCTTTTAGTCAACACGCGTGATAAGTTGCTTCAGTTGTGTCCGATTCTTTGCGGCCCTGTGGACCATAGCCTGTCAGGCTCCACTCTCCATAGGATTCTCCTGGCAAGAATACTGGAATGGGTTTCCATTTCCTCCTCCAGGAGATCTTCCTGACTCAGGGATCACACCCACCTCTCTTGCGTCTCCTGCACTGGCAGGTGGGTTCTTTGCCACTACCTTGTAGTCCGCAGTTAGGATCACTTTATCACTGAAGATAGGGGCTGTGGCTTGCTCAAGTGCACATAGCCAACCCAGGCCATGTCCTACCTTCCAAGCCCCGCCCTGGAAGCCCTCCCACTCAGCTGCTGTGTGTGATGGCTGGCGTTTCTGACATGAGCATCCATCTAAAGGGAGCTGAGATGAACCTTTTATCTTCCAAGACTTTGAAATATGAGGCACTTTTCCAACAAGGAAAATGCTTCTTCACACCCACCACATGTGGTAGCAATAACCTACGCTTTCTGAACACATCAGAAATTTGACAGATCTCTGGGTAATTACCACATCATTTGGTAAGCGAGTGTTACCTACCGTTATCTAAGGAGTAACTCAATGCCAATTCCTTGTCACAGCCCTGAAACTGTCCCCAGCTGAGCACGTGCTCTGCCTACCTCGTGCCTCAATAATGGAGCCAGGGCAGGGAGTGTGAATAAGCTACTGGCATGTAGCAGGGGAGGATGCTTGACTCAGATGGTCCCTGCCCTGAAGGACTTCACTTTGCAAATGATCGATTGTTCCAGGGGACAGAGAGCACCTTGACCAGCAGCCGCCTGCCTGTCTGTGTCCAGCTCACATCTCTACCACCTTGGCGGACAGTGTTGGATCCAGAGCTGAGAACACACTCTGGGCTCCTGGATCTAGCAGTTCATGGCCAGAAGGGGCAGGTGTTAGAGTCAAGTGAGGTCTAGCTCCTGGAGGAGAGATTTTAGGCACATCCCTTACCTACTTTGAGTCCTGGTCTCTTTATCTGAAAAGAGGAAACAAAGAAAACCTACCTCACAGGTTATTATGAGGATGAATTTAGGCTAACTGCTGCTGCTGCTGCTGCTAAGTCTCTTCAGTCGTGTCCGACTCTGTGCGACCCCAGAGACGGCATCCCACCAGGCTCCGCCGTCCCTGGGATTCTCCAGGCAAGAACACTGGAGTGGGTTGCCATTTCCTTCTCCAGTGCATAAAAGTGAAAAGTGAAATTGAAGTCGCTCAGTCGTGTCTGACTCCTACCGACCGCATGGACTGCAGCCTACCAGGCTCCCCCGTCCATGGGATTTTCCAGGCAAGAGTACTGGAGTGGGTTGCCAGTGTCTTCTCCTTAGGCTAACTAAAGGCTCCCAAATCACTGCAGATGTGACTGCAGCCATGAAATTAAAAGACACTTGCTCCTTGGAAGAAAATCTATGACCAACCTAGACAGCTTATTAAAAGCAGAGACATTACTTTGTCAACAAATGTCCGTCTAGTCAAAGCTATGGTTTTTCCAGTGGTCATGTATGAATGTGAGAGTTGGACTGTAAAGAAAGCTGAGCGCTGAAGAATTGATGCTCTTGAACTGTGCTGTTGGAGAAGACTCTTGAGAGTCCCTTGGACAGCAAGGAGATCCAACCAGTCCATCCTAAAGGAAATCGGTCCTGAATGTTCATTGGAAGGACTGATGCTGAGGCTGAAACTCCAATACTTTGGCCACGTGATGTGAACTGACTCATTAGAAAAGACTCTAATGCTGGGTAAGACTGAAGGCAGGAGGAGAAGGGGATGACAGAGGATGAGATGGTTGGATGGCATCACTGACCCCATGGACATGAGTTTGAGCAAGCTCCAGAGTTGGTGATGGACAGGGAAGCCTGGCCTGCTGCAGTCCATGGGATCACAAAGAGTTTGGACACAACTGAACGACTGAACTGGTAGACTGAAAGGGCGAGATAGGAATATTTAGGTTCGCAGTCTATATGGTCTCTAGAGACTACTCAAGCCTATTGTCAAGGCCCAAAGCAACCACAGATGATATGTAAACAAACGGGCATGGTTGGCTTCCAATAAAATCTCATTTACAAAAACAGGTGGCAGGCTGGAGTTCATCTGTGGGCCCCAACTCTGGTAGAGAATCTAGGTGAAAATCTGACACATGGTAGGCATAAAATAGAACCTATTATTATTTTTTACATATAAGCAATATGACTTACTTTATTAATGTTTTGTTTAGTTTTTTTTTTTAAGTTTTTATTGGAGTATCGTTGCTTTACAATGTTGTGTTATTTTCTCCAGTAGAGCAAAGTGATTCGATCGTAAGTGTACACGTATCTCCTCTTCTTTGAATTTCCTTCCCATTTAGGTAACCATAAAGCATTGAGTAGAGTTCCCTGAGTAGGTTTTCATTAGTTATCTATTTTATACATAGTAATGTATATATGTCATTCCCAATCTCCCAACTCATCGAACCCCTCTTTTCCTCCACTTGGTGTCCAAACTTTGCTCTCTATGTCTGTGTCTCTATTCCTGCTTTACAAATAGGTTCATCTGTATCATTTTTCTACAGTCCACATATATGTGTTAAAACTATTACCCTGCTTATTCCACCACCATGGCGGGATGACCAGGGGTAGCCATGATGCACTGGCTGTGTCAAAAGAAAATGAGATTAATATATAATGATAACAAGAGTAATAATAAAAATAATATATTAAGAATAACAACATTATGAAAGGCTTACCATGTCCCTTCCCAGTCACTCTTTTAAGCACTTTACATATATTAACTCATTTAAGTGGCAGGTAGATTTTATTTTATTTTATTTTTTTTAATTTTATTTTATTTTTAAACTTAACATAACTGTATTAGATTTGCCAAATATCAAAATGAATCCGCCACAGGTATACATGTGTTCCCCATCCTGAACCCTCCTCCCTCCTCCCTCCCCATTCCATCCCTCTGGGTCGTCCCAGTGCACCAGCCCCAAGCATCCAGTATCGTGCATCGAACCTGGACTGGCAACTCATTTCATACATGATATTTTACATGTTTCAATGCCATTCTCCCAAATCTTCCCACCCTCTCCCTCTCCCACAGAGTCCATAAGACTGTTCTATACATCGGTGTCTCTTTTGCTGTCTCGTACACAGGGTTATTGTTACCATCTTTCTAAATTCCATATATATGCGTTAGTATACTGTATTGGTGTTTTTCTTTCTGGCTTACTTCACTCTGGATAATAGGCTCCAGTTTCATCCACCTCATTAGAACTGATTCAAATGTATTCTTTTTAATGGCTGAATAATACTCCATTGTGTATATGTACCACAGCTTTCTTATCCATTCATCTGCTGATGGACATCTAGGTTGCTTCCATGTCCTGGCTATTATAAACAGTGCTGCGATGAACATTGGGGTACTCGTGTCTCTTTCCCTTCTGGTTTTCTCAGTGTGTATGCCCAGCAGTGGGATTGCTGGCTCATAAGGCAGGTCTATTTCCAGTTTTTTAAGGAATCTCCACAGAATAGATTTTATTATTATACCCACTTTGCAGATGAGTAAACTGAGACAAAAAGATCTTACTCACTTACTGAAAGCCTCTGGTTAGGATTCAAACCTAGATGATAATGGCTTCAGAGCCCAGATAACTTCTATTAGCACTCAGAGACCACTATATTGTGATCACTTATTATGTGATTCTTTAACTTAATTCTTTGCCTTTCCTCAAGGATGTGGGGCGCTAGCATTGCTCAGCCAGTTGCAGAGCTGGACCTCTGGCATGGACCAGTCCTCGGCTGTGTCATATTCTTCTCCCAGCGCACTCAGCTTCCCATCCTCAGCTCTAATTACTGGCTGATGTGGGAGATGTTTTGGGCACAGCTAATTGCGCTCCAGCACCTGGGTAACTCTCATTTACTGGTGCTAATTAAATGACTTCAGTGCTAGGGGTGCCCATTACCTAGCTGATTACGTTCCCTCTGCCCATTAACAGTAAAATTATAGAGCCTGGAAAAGGTCTGCTGGGAAAGAAATAACTCTTATTCGGGTGGGATGATTATTTCATTTTTACTCTATATATTACGTCTTTTAAAACAAACAACTTGTAGACATCATTTCATTTTGGAAACCTCTTTACCAACTCCCTGATCCAAAATCTGGCAGATTTTGGTGATGGCAAAATTTCCATTTCGAGCGAAATTTTAATTTCTCGTGAATTTATTGCCATCTTTCCACTGCTGGTTGTATTTTCCTTTGAAAATTTAGAAGTGCTGGATCTTCCAGAGCAGAGCCTAGAATGTGGGGGGATCTGAGAGGCCAGGGACTGGCCTTTGCTCCCTCCCTGGTGGTCTCACAAGGGCAAATTCAATACAAAAGGAGCAGCTCCTTGTGGGGGATGGAACATCAGATCCGGAAAGAAGGAACAGCCGTGCCCTTTGGTTGGGCAGCCAGCTGAGCAGGGTGATCTCATGGATCTTTTCCAATCTGACGTATGATTCATCCCTGACATATACAGGAGTATGGTTGTCAAGTGAGCCAAGTCAGGGGGCGGCGGACAGCAGAGAACAACCCTGGCTTTATTTCCATTTGATTCCCATCTTTATAAGCTGGGGTCCTTGGGTTCTATACATTCTTTGGTTGAACGTGTTGGGGGAGATTACTTTTCCATGCGTGGCGGGTAGTCTTTGGGGCCACACCGTCTGATGTTTCCAAAACCAGAGCTGGGCAGACATCCTCCTCCGCTGGGTTTATTTGGAAACGTCAGTCCCCTCCGTGCCACTCAGAGGTGGAGAGAGCAGCCAGTCCAGGCCAGATGGCATCTCGGCGAGGTCCCAGCTCCCCGGGGCAGCCAGGGAGATGGGCCGGGGGGTTGGTGGGGGAGAGGGAGGCACGGTTTATGGGAGAGTATCAATCCAGAGAGGGGAAGAGGGAGCCGTGGGATAAAAATAGCACGCGCGTGAACTCCTGCCCCCAACCCTGCCCCCCATCCTTAATGATTTCTCCGATGACTTGTGTTTGGCTCCAAGAGGAACAGCAGGCGCCTGAGCCGGGTTACTCAACTGGGGAGAAAAGGAGGGAGCCCGCCTGCCAGGTGGGTTTTCCAAGCCCTCACAGTTTCTAAACTTCTCCACATGTGAACAAGTGTTTACAGTTTTAAAGATGTGTTGAGTAATTGCACATGCAAGATAGCTCCCCTTTAATGCACACAGCATGTTGCCAGGCCATTTCTTGCCCCAGAACACCCTGCTTGACAATGAAATTGTTTGCCTTCTCTGCGTCCAGGCTTAAGGAGGCACTGGTTTGTGTTGAGATATAATTGGTAGCACTTGCGCCTTTGTAGTTCTTTTTTAGCTACTGAAAATTACTGGCTTAATCCACTCTTTACTTACCCGGATTAGGGGAGAAGCCCCACAGAGGCCCCTTCACATCAGAGAACAGAGTGGCCATTCTTAAAACTTATTTTGAGGCTCACGTAACAATTGGGAAGACTGGTTAAACAACAAAAACAACAGCATCGGTTCACTTTCGCATTCTCTCAATTTTCAGGAATTTTGAATCCCCTCGGAAGAATGTAATAATTGTTCCTGCGCTCCTGAAAAGTCTTGGAAAACCTTCCTGTTTTTACAGATGGGTTTCTCTGCTTCTCTCCACCCCTCCCCCCTCTTAATTATTCCTTTTCTCTCTTTATTTCCATGGGAAAATAGCTGGTGTCACCTCAGGGAGACAGGCAGGGCATTCTGCTTTGCTTGTTATTTTTTATAGCGTTCTTTGTCTTCTCTCCGGCTTCCAGCAAGACACGGCCAAAATGGTTTGGCAGATCACTTTGCATTAGTAAAACTCTGTGTCAGCCACAACTGAAGCTGGGAGTAAACGACTAATGTCAGCTTGCAAGTCGGAGAAATGCACCAGGCCAGCAACTGTCTTCCCATCCAGCCTCTGATGGGGGTCCACGGGCAAGCAAGACCAAGGGGACGAATGACACTATATCACCTGCTTGTTGGCACTCTGGCTGCTCCCAGATCGCCCCATCTCAGCTGACAAATAAGAGAACTCCTCGACCTGGCTAGTGCCTAGCGATTAACTTCAGGGCTGCATTTTCCAACTTGAAAATCTTTTTAACTACTGTTTTGCGATTTTCCCCACTGAGCGCTTTGGCATCAGAGGAAGAGACTCTGAGAAGTAGGGCCCAGGGGAACTGTATCCTCTTTCCTAGTTTGGCAAGTCTGGCCCTGCTCCAGACACACTGCTTAGACTGCTTCATTCCTCCTGTAGGCCTTCCGTGAAGTCGGACACGCACATCCTCACCTGAGAACAGACCTGTCAATTTCTCAAATCTTTACAACATCGGAGCCTGAGCCTCTGTCTTGCTGGAATTAGACATGAATTTCAGTTAAATGAGAAGTAATGTTTTGTCCACACTCCTTGGTTTCACCCCTTAACCTTTCTGTGGGCTCTCACCCTAAGCCAGGGTGGGGCAGCCTATTCCTGAGCGCTCCCCTTAGCAGGACAGTCTAGTTGGAAAGACAACCGGAGACACTTGGCTTTTCTCCCCCCAGGCCCCACCCCCATAGCTGTAGCAGCAGAACTGGGGACATTTATCACTCTAGGGTAGTTATTTGTTTCTTTGCCATTCAAGGGAATTCTCAAGGGGAGTTCCTATGGTTGCTCAGTTTTGAGCAACTCGCAGCAGAAGATCTGGCATTGGTCAGGGTCTCAACAAATATTGCATGAGTAAATCCTATATTCTTTCTGAACTGATGCTTATTCCTGAGATTGGTATTCATCCCAGAATATGCAGTAGAGATAAAATTCCCACAGCATGGAATAGAGGCAAGGGGACTGGACTGGAAACGAGAAGAGAAAGTCCAGACCTGGCCTCTGGAGGACCTGGGCTCAGTGAGCAGAGCGGTCAGCGTGGGGCGGGGGTGGCACTCCAGCACGGAGAAGGGCAGTGATCCATGGGCAGTCCTGGGAGATCCAGACAAAGCAAGAGTGTTGGGGCCTCCATGTAGTCACAGCAGCCACTGAGTGTCTGGGCAGGACACCAGGCCCTAGAGGGTCCTGCAGATCCAAGAGGGGGCAAAAGAGAAGCAAACACTGTCCTCCAGGTACGTGCTGTCTGCTGAGGGAGACAGATGATGGTGTGTAGAATAGTAATTCTGAGAAGTGCTTGGAAGGAAATGCACGCCTCCCCAGCCGAAGCCAAGGGTAGACCCTAGATAAAGGATACGGGCACCCCAATACTCATTGCAGCATTGCTTACAATAGCCAAGACATGGAAGCAATCTAAATGTCCATCAACAGAGGAATGGATACAGAAGATGTGATACATATATGGTCATATAGTGGAGTATTAGTCAGCCATTAACATGAACGAAATAATGCCATTTGCAGCAACATGGATGGACCTAGAGATTGTTATACGAGTGAAGTTAAGTCAGACAGAGAAGGAGAAATGTCATATGACATCCCTTATATGTGGAATCTAGAAAGAAATGATACAAATGAACTTACAAAACAGAAAGAGACTCACAGACTTAGCGAATGTCCTTGTGGTAGCCTGGGGGATGGACCAGGGGAGGGATAGTTATGGAGTTTGGGATGGACTTGCACACACTGCTGTGTTTAAAATGGATAATCAACAAGGACCTTCCGTATAGTGCATGGAACTCTGTTCAATATTATGTGGCAGCCTGGATGGGAGGAGGGTTTGGGGGAGAATGGATACATGTATATGTATGTCTGAGTCCCTCTGCTGTTCACCTGAAACTGTCATGACATTGTTAATCCACTATACCCCAGTACAAAATAAAAAGTTAAAAAAAAAAAAAGAAGAGTAGATCCTGGGTTCATCCCACCAACTCCTACTTGAGTCTCACCATCAGCTGATAGATGATGCCTTGCAGGTTGCATAACCCTGGAACTTTCCTACAGTAATGGCTGTACTGTCAGGATTTTTCTGGGCTCATTCTTCCTCTGATTTCAGTATGATCCATGCCTAACAGAGCCCCAGTACGATTATTTGCAGAATGACTATTACCCTAGAGTTACTATTGCATGTGTTGAGACATATTAATAGTTGTACCCCTCAGTAGATAGGAATAAACTCTAACAATAAACTTTTATAATGAAGACAACAGCAACAAAAAAGAGTTGACTCTAATCCAAGGGTCATGTGGACTAGAGTGGATAAGGCAATGACTCAGGCAGAGGCTTGGCTCATAAAGTCAGAGAGGACACCTGGGATCCTAACTGGGGATAAGGCAGAGGTGGGGTCACAGCAAGGGAGGCTGGGTACTTAATTCCAAAAAGCCAGGTCAGAGCTCCCTAAAGCCATTCTACCTCAGGTGAGAATTTGTCCTGAAGAAGGAGGCAGGGCTAAGCTTTAAGTTCAGAGCCAATTTCATTCATTCATTGATTAGATATTTGTAGAGCATCCACCATAGGACTGACATTTTTGCAGGCACACAGCAAAATCTGTACAAAATCAGTACCTGTGAATATCTTACCTGATGTTGCAAAAGAGACTTTGCAGATAAAGGTTATGGATCTTGAGATGGGAGGATGTTCTGGATGACCCAGGAGGGCCCAGTCTTATCATATGAGTCTAAAAGCACAAACCTTTCCCCACTGCAGAAGAAGATATGACATTAGAAAAGAGTCAGAGAGATGCAATCCTTGCAGAACGAGGATGGGCCATGAGCCATGGAATGCAGGCAGCCTCTAGAAGTTTCAGAGTCAGGGAAACAGATTCCGCCCCTCCCCTCCCACACTGCCCCAAGCCCCAGAAAGGAATACACTCCTGGTGACGTGTGGACTTGAGACCCATGTGAGATTTCTGACCTACAGGACCATGAGAAATAAATTTGTGTTGTTTTAAGCCATTTGGTTTGTGATAATTCGTTTCAGCAGTGATAAGAGTCTCATACATGCTAGAGGCAGAAAAGAGCTTGGTATATTCCAGAGACCACAAAGGGGTTGCTGTGTCCAGAACAGTGTAGGTGAGACACACATACAAACATGTAAGTGATTTAAACAGGAGAGGGTGAGACTTAAGGGTGAGATTTACATTTTGCAATTTCTCTTGGATGTTCAGCAGAAAAAAGGTTAGAGGGGGCAGGTGTGGAGGGACAGACTCTTGCCGGGCTGTTTTAGGAGCCCTCATAGAAGGAGACAGGTGTTCACATCAGGGTGATGTCAGAGAAGAAGAAAAGTCATGGGTGGATTGGAGAGCTGTCTGGACATGGAATTAATCAGATGTGATGAATGATTGGATTCAAAGAGCAAGGGACAAAGAGGAATCAGGGGTGACCCCCCAGGTTTCTGGCTCGATCAGAGGCTGGGAGCAAAGGTGGAGGGAGGCTGGAAAGGAGACAGGCAGGGCCCCACCCATGTGGCTGCTGCACAGAGGATCCCACCTGCCACCAGCAAAGCTAATCATTGGGAAGCATCTGTCATCTCCGAAGATGGTGGAAAATCCTCTAAAAAGCAAGGAAAATGTCTGTTACCAAGCCCGTTGGCCAAGACTTCATTTGAAGATGTGAGTGATGGAAAAACCAGTTCCAAGTGTCTTATGCCTGGAGAGAATTTATGTTTATTTTAAGTTGAAAGTCCAGGGGATACATCTGGCTTCACCACAGCTCCTCTGAGGACGTCACCTCCTGGCCTCACTTCCTTTGAGGAGCTCTGTTCTCCTGCCCTGCGTGCCAGCAGCCCCACGCCCAGCAGATGAGAGTAAATGACCTTTCCCTAGAATGCCCAGAAAAACCGTGGAGACAATTCTGATGAGACCAGCCTAGATCAATCCCAGCCCTCTCTCACCTCCCCACCCACGCCTACTCTCACTAAGGATATGAAATGAAAGGAGTTGAATAGCTCGGCCTGGGTCATGAAATCTATTCTAAGCTGTCGCCCGAGAGAGCAGCCGGGAGGCAGGCCTGAACAGAAGTCAGGGATGCTACTGGAAATAGGCGGACAGACCCAGAGCAGCAAGAAGCACCACCCACCCCCCACCCCCCGCCCCGACATGTGCACAATCCCCGTAGGGCTTACTGATTCATGGAACAAGTGAGTGCAGCCCCTGGTGTAGGGCTTACTGACTTGAGAACGGTGTGGAAAGTAAAGTGTGCTAAATCCTTGAGACTGTCTCTTTCCTGAGTCATGGCTGTTCCTGTTCACAACGGGCAGGTGAACAGAAATATTGGGCTGCAGGAAAATCAGATGCGGTAGAGCAAGTGATAGGAGGAGACTGAACCCTGAGGATAGATTCAGAGTCTGAGACTCCTGAGTGTCGGGGTCCCAGAATATTCTCTAGGCACTGATGAGGGTTGGGCACCTCTCAGAGGAGGGGTCCTTGGTCCTTCCCCTGCTGCTGAAGAGCTGAGAGGTCTGTCCTCCCCCAGGCACCTTGTCTCCTGAGCTTCAGTGGCAGAAAATTGGTTGGGGAGCTTCAGCTTGAGGGGCACGTGGTTTGACATTGAGGACGGACCCTACATCCACCTCTGGGCCCCAATGCCTTGCGTGGACTCAGTAACTGGGCAAAAGCAAGGCACTGGTTAGGTCCTGAGGATTCTCTACGGGGCAAAGAGGTGTAATCTTAAGACCCTGGAGCATGAGCAGGGGACCCTGCATTCAGTGTAGCCCCCGGGTTGTTCAGTTTCCTAGCAGATGCTGTTAGGGCCCTGGCCACGCCCTTCCACTCTCCCTATTGCCTCACCTGCTAAGAGTTCACTACTGCAAGCAGCTGAGGCTCCCATCCTGTGGCTTGGCATGTGCACCTCCTAGTAAAGGGCAGCATGGGATGCTGGCCAGGGAACCTTCAGGAGCAGCCCTCAGCCCATGATTGGCAGGTGTTGGTGGATCAATACCGCAGCTCCCAAGTGCCGTCTGCTTTCAAGAGGACATCATCTCTCAAGGGTCCTCAGTAGGTGGTGGGGTGCTGGTGAACAGGCTCGGCTGGGGAGAAGGAGCAGAGGAAGCACCTCCATTATCCAGTCAAATCCCACCCCACCCCCACCTCCACTTAGAAGAGAGGGAAAAAGGCATGACTTTTGTGCATTCTTCTGGACAACAGGGTCTTCTCAGATGGCTCAGCAGTAAAGAACACACTGGCAATGCAAGAGCCCCAGAAGACACTGGTTCGATCCCTGTGTCTGGAAGATTCCCTGGAGGAGGAAATGGCAACCCATTGTAGTATACTTGCCTGGAAAATCCTATGGGCAGGAGAACCTGGTCAGCTACAGTCTACAGGTTCGCAGAGACTCAGATACAACTGAGCACACACATATTTCTGACAATACAGGCAGCTCTGCCTTCCCTACAGGAACCCCACTTGAGTGTCCATGTACCAGGGACCAGCACCCCCTCTTCTGGCTCTAGGAAGGAAACCTGTCTACCGTGGCAGTCTGGAGGTTGTCACTGCCTGTCCAGGCTGATCACACTTCCCGTCCAGCCAGTGCAGACTGGCTCAGGAAGGCCCTCTCCAATTTGGCGTCAGAGTTTCAAGTCATGCCCTAAGACCCTTGGTGATGGGCCAAAGAGATGGAACAACCCTGAATTCCTTTGCCATCTCTTCTTCCACCATGCATCTCACTTCTGTGCTGCCTTTATTTTTGCACCCGAAGATGCTATCTAGAGTTTACTGTCAGGAGGATTCTTTAAAATAGCATTTCTATGGTGAAACAATGTCCCTTGCTTGAAAATACAAGGAGCTTTTAAAATAAGTTCTTGTATTTTCCTGGATCAGGGCATATTGTAGAGTCCAGGGATTTATTTACAGCGAAGAAATTGTTTTTGCAAATTGTGGTTAAACAAAAGGATGGCTTTTGGAGTGCCGAGTAAAGGAGACATTGTTTATTATATTAGTTATTTGGGACAAAAGCTGGAAAGGGATGACTTTACAGGGAATGATGGAGGCGGGGGGGCGGGCGGCACATCAGTGAATATATTCCTGTAATCGTCCATTTCTTGGGGTGGACATGCGAGAAGTTGGACACTGTGACTTCTAACATACATCTCTTTTCCAAACTTTGTTTTGCCTTTTCTGCTTAAGCCCCTATGAAGGGATATATATCAGCTGTTTCCCCATCCTCATTGCCCCTTACCCAGGGTTCTGCCGCTCTGGCCCTTCCAAAGCCCAGTAACAGGAGATTTGCTGTCCGACCTTCCTTATCTTGCTCCAAGGCTTTCTTTCCAAGGAGCTCTCAGCACTTCGAAGACAGAATATCTCCACTCGCACGAAGTCCCAGAGCAGTGGGGGAACAGAGCGTGTCAGAGTTCGCCGGATGAAAATAAGAGCTGAATCCAAAATCTTTCCATTGTCACAGCCTCCTCTTATGAGCTTCCTGGAGGGGCAAAACTGGGGCACAGAGAGGGAGAGTCTAATAGCAAGACCTCGTTCTCTGCAGGATCCAGGCAGTGCAGCATCTGCCACTGGGAAGAGATGTCCTTACTTATTTAAGGAAGCTGTCATCTTCCAGTCCCTAAACTTTCTGTGTGTTGAATTTTACTTCGGTGGGGAACCAAACTAATATCAATTATTGGGCATGTGTGGGTGTGTGGTGGGGATGGGGTTTGTTAGACTAAAACATCTACTCCACAAATGCCATTTTAGCACCTTAGGAGATTCTGAAGACTATTCTATCTTTCTGGAGCCCTAGTACAGTGAAAATATCCCTAGGTAATGTGAGTTCCTGTTGTTGCTGTTCAGTCGCTAAGTCGTGTCCGACTCTTTGTAACCCCATGGGGTTGCAGCACGCCAGGCTTCCCTGTCCTTCACTATCTCCCGGAATTTGCTCAAACTCATGTCCATTGAGTCAATGATGCCATGCAACCATCTCATCCTCGGTTGCCCCCTTCTCTTCCTGCCCTCAATCCTTCCCAGCATCAGGGTCTTTTCCAATGAGTCAGTTCTTTGCATCATGTGGCCAAAGTATGGAGAAGGCAATGGCAACCCATTCCAGTACTCTTGCCTGGAGGATCCCAGGGACGGGAGAGCCTGGTGGGCTGCCGTCTATGTGGTCGCACAAAGTCGGACATGACTGAAGCAACTTAGCAGTAGCAGCAGCAGCCGAAGTACTGGAGCTTCAGCATCAGTCCTTCCAATAAATATTCAGAGTTTTCTTTAGGACTGACTGGCTTGATCTCCTTGCTGTCCAAAGGACTCTCAAGAATCTTCTCCAGCACCACAATTCGAAAGCATCAGTTCTTCAGTACTCAGTCTTTAGGGTACAACTCTCACATCCATACGTGACTACTGGAAATGTCATAGCTTTGACTTATGGACTTTTGTTGGTAAAGTGATGTTTCTGCTTTTATACATTGTTTGGGTTTGTCATAGCTTTCTTCCAAGAAGCAAGCATCTTTTAATTTCATGGCTGCAGTCACCATCCGCAGTGATTTTAGAGCCCAAGAAAAGTGAGTTCCTGAGTGAAGAATAATTTGTTAATCTGCTAAATCTGTAGCAGTTGGTTTTCTGCCATCAGGAAGAAGGTTACAGATGTGTATGCAGGGAAAAGGCAAGGGAGCCAACTGATGGAGGTGGTGCGTGGGTTGCATTCCACATACTTAGCAATCTTTCCTGGGGCAGGGGATGTTTTATTCAGTGTAACCCCTGGGCAGTTCAGACCCACAGCAGATGCTGTCAGGGCCCTAGCCATGGCCCCTCAGTCCTCTCTAGGCCCTTATATGCTAATGGTTTTCTACTGCAAGCCTCTGAGGCTCCCCGTCTGCTGTGCATTACATGTTTATGATCCCCCAGAATTCATGTTTAAACCCATATGGCTGGATGAGACCACCTGGGAGTGAGTGAGTGTCTGTGTTGTGTGTTTAGTCGCCAAGTCATGTCTGACCTCTTTGTGACCCCATGGACTATAGCCTGCCAGGCTCCTCTGTCCATGGAATTTTTCAGGCAAGAATACTGGAGTGGGTTGCCATTTCCTCCTCCAGGGAACCTTCTTGACCCAGGGATCAAACCTGCATCTGTTGTATTTCCTGCATTGCAGGCAGATTCTTTCATCATTGCGCTATCAGGGAATCCCATGGGAAGTGACTTAGCATGCACACAGAATTCATGTGTTGAAATTCTAACCCCCAAAGTTATGGAATGAGGATACGAGGCCTTTGGGAGGTCATGACTCAGTCATAAGGGTGCAGCCCCTGTGAATGGGATTAGTGCCCTCATAAGAGTCTCCAGAGAGCTAGCTCCCTCCCTGCTTCTGCCATGTGAGGACACAGCAAGAAGACAGGTCATTTATGAACTGGGAAGCAGGCCTAAATTTGCAGCACTTTTATCTTGAAGTTCTGACCTCCAGAATTGTGAGAAATAAATTTTGAGTGTTAAAAACACCCAGCCTATGGTATGTGTTTTTGTTGTTATTTAGTCACTAAGTCATGTCTGACTCTTTGTGACACCATGGACCATAGCCCACCAGGCTCCTCTGTCCTTGGAATTTCCCAGGCAAGAATACTGGAGCGGGTTGCCATTTCCTCCCCTAAGGGAACTTCCCTACTCAGGGATTGAACCCAAGTCTCCTGAGTCTTCTGCATTGGCAGGGGTGTTCTTTATCACCAAGCCACCTTGGAAGCCCATGGTATGCGTCAGAGCAGCACTACTGGACTCAGACGCCACCTGAGGGTATTCTTCAGCTGGGACTGTACTTGTCTTATTTCTGGAATGCAGGGCAGGTAACCCTCCTGGAGAAGCTCTTAGCCAGTGACCAAGGAATGTTTATGGCTGCACACCCTGGCTCCCCAGTGCTCTCTGCCCCCTACCCATCATCTCTCAGGGCCCCAGCAGGCAGTGGTGAGCTGGTAAGCAGGCTCTTTGAGGGAGGATGGGCACAGATAAAGCCTTAATCTGTGGCATTTGCTAATTTCTGTGGTGTGAAACTCCCACTGTGGCAGAATTCAAGATGCCACTGAACTCATAGTTGAGGAGAGATGTACACAATTGGCTGTTGTGAGTCAGTCTGAGCTGTTCCAACACATCCCTGCCAGTGGGATGGAGGCCCAGTTGCCCCAATTGGTAACCTGCTCATTAACACACCCTGCCCTGGCAGCCTTCCCTCCCCTGTCTGCATCCCCCACAGCCTTCCCAGTGCTTCCTTGGACCACCTCCCAGATAAACAACTTGCACCCAAATACTTTTTTCAGGATACGCTTCTAGTGGAATCCAAATTAAAACTAAATAAACTCATCAGTTGTTCTTTGAACAAAGTGGGCAGAATTCTCCACTGGCTGGAGAAATATGTGTCCTCTTGGTCTGGCCCCAGCCTAGATTTCAGCCTCCCCCTCCCCCAGAGCCCACCCACCTCCACCACGGTTTTGCTCCCGGTACTCCCTCCCCCTGGCATCCCCTCCACCAGAATTTCCCAATCCTCCATCTTCTCTTCGAATCTATTTCACACCCAGCCTCCTCTCCAAAGCAGTTCTTGGTCTCTCAGAGCAGAAGGAACCGCTTCCTCCTGCTTCATTGAGTTGTTTGGACCTTGATTATGACTTTTACCAAGACTTGGCTTGTCTTAGCTTTCCTTGGGTGTGTGCCCCTCCCTTGCTGCCCTGGGAGCCTAGAGGGCAAGAACTATGATCTGAACAGTTTCCAGCCCAGGTGCTGCTAGGTCGTCATCAATCAATGTTTGCTGAAATGAATGGACTTGGTACTGGCCAGGGTTGTTTACTCCCCAGCTTCTGCTCTGACTTTCCCCAGGTCACAGTCCAGAACGTTTCCAGCCCCAGAACAGGTGAGCACAATCATGGATGTAGGCCCAGAGGGGGCAGTGCTGAGGGGGTGACTGTTCCTTCCTAAAGGAGAAAAAAACACCAAGCTCCAAGGAAATGTTTTCTAGCTACCCTCGGGGTGTGTTCAGCACAACAAGGAGAGGTGAGATAGAATCTCAGGTCCCTAGATTTCCCTTTGATGAGAGAATCGGGTCACCTGGCGGTCACCAGAGTCTAGTGAACATTCTCTGATTGGCAGGATCACTGGGGGGCATTTTATTCTTTCACCCATTAGTTAATCAAGTATCAAGTGCCTGGTAGTGTTCAGGGATTAAGAGCTTTGACTGAACAGCCTGGGTTGGGCGCTTGGCTCTGTCTCTGTCACAGGCTGGGAGCCCTCTGAATGAGCTTTTTAAGTCCGAAACTCCATTTCCACTCTGCAAAGTGGAGATAATCAGGTACTCACCTCTCGGGGCTTGGGGGACGTTTGAATGAGATGAGGTATGTGAACTGGATAGTGTTTAGTACCTGGTACAGGTACTAAATCCTGGAGCAGGAAATGGCAACCCACACCAGTATTCTTGCCTAGAGAGTCCCATGGAGAGGGGAGCCTGGTGGGCTAGAGTCCATGGGGTTGCAAAGAGTTGGACATGACTAAAATGGTTTAGCATAGCACAGCACGCGAGTACTAAATATATATCAGTTATTTTTAAAAGTGTGTGTCAACCTCTGTGCTGAGCTCAAGGAGTGATCACTGAATGAAATGCAACCTCTGCGCTCAGGAAGGTCACAGTCTAGGGAGAGACAGACGACAGACCTGAGGCCCCAGTACAAGATACTAAGTGGTCTGAGAGTGAAGTTTGCAGGGGGCTCAGGGAGCCCAGGGGAGGGGACCTATACCAACAGACCCCTGTCAGGGGCTGTCCTTGAATTCCTCTTATTTCTGATAAACATACTTTGTTTGGTGAGAACTCTCCCTTCCTGTTCTTACTCTGATGTAACAGAGGAGACTGGCTGGGGTACAGGTAGCATTGATGGAGAGGGCAGGATGGTGAGGAGATGCTGGGGGCCTCTCATGACATCTATTCTCATAAGTCCTTCCCCCATAAGATAGGAAGGTGCAAGCATGGGTCACAGAGGCCCCCATGCCCTGTATGTTAAATCCGCTCAACCTCAAGGAATGATGACTGACTCCTCCAGAAGAGCCCTTGTTCTTCAGATGAATTCTTGGAAGTTCTCCCAACTACTTAAATGCCTTGATTTGTTTAATCCAAGAAATAAATTGTAAAAGGGGAACTTTCTTACTCAATGTCCAATATCTCTTGGCTTCACAAAAAGCTAGCAATGATATGGCCCTTTTAGGTCTAAGGAGACCACGGTTTGCCATGGAGTCAGGAACGATTTTACTCCCCAGGGGCTGTTGTGATTTTTGGTTGTCCCACTGGGGCAGTGCCCCTGGTATGTGGTGTGATGGAGGCCAAGGATGCTGACAAACATCTCACAATGCCCAGTCCAGGCCCTGCCACAGAGAACTATCCAGCCCAAAATGCGAACAGTGTTAAGACTGAGAAACTGTTCTCAGAGAATGAAGGAGTGTGCATGCCCATGTGTCTGTGTGTGTGTGTAAAAGAGCAAGACACTCTGTGTTGGACTCAAATTTGCCACTGGTCGAGTAAGTGAAGCAGGACAAATTCATATTTAGTTTCTAGTGGGAGGTGACTGGAAAACAGAGATCTGTGAACATCAGGAATGAAGCCTTAGTTAACTAGAAGACACTCATGGTAGAGCTGAAGCTCAGGGATAAGTTACACTGTCGTATCCAATCCTCCAATGGCAGGCCAGAGATTTCCAGCCTCAATATGCTGAACAGGACAGTTCAGGAGCTGTGGTGGAAGGGAGAGTGTGTAGTGGAGAAGCGCTTGGTAATTGCAAGTAGGTCTCCCCCTGTCCACCAGCAACAAGCAAGCAGAGCTCAGAATAAACAGAGCATTCTCCCTCTAGGAGGCATGGACACTGCTGATTGGTTTAGAGGTTCGTTAGTGAACATCTGGTTGCGGGGGGTGGTCCCTGGCCCAGGCCTGGATCGCATGCCTGGTCTTTCACCAGAGGAACCGGGAATCTGGTTGGTAAAACATCTGCCCTGTGGGCTCCAAGGTCCAAGGCAGTCTTTGCATGCAGATGTGCAAAGCAAGTGGCCTGAGGCTTTTGCCCCATTTGCAGATATCTGGCAATTAGTCTCCTTCTGAAGTGGCTGAGCATTCCAGGGTTTTGGATACTGCACAGACTTCTCATCAAGATGGATCTTGCTCAAGCCACTATTTATTTTAACCTTTCCTAGTTGCAGATGGCTCCTGCATGCCCAGCTGTAAAGGCTCTGCATTTCAATCTCCGGCTGTAGGGCATTTCCTGTGTGGATTGATTGTGCAGTGGAATGCTGTCAGGGCAGATAACCCTGAGTGTCAGTGGTCACCATACTTCTTGTGTGGCAAGGAGACCCTAAAGCTTGTTTAAGGCATCCCAAACCAGGAACTTACCCCATGAGGCCCATATATTTGGATAGAGCCTAGGAAAAGACATAAGTGGAATGGAACATGCCTCTGTCATCCCCTTCTCCTCCTGCCCTCAATCTTTCCCAGCATCCGGGTCTTTTCTAATGAGTTGGCTCCATGGAATATAGTTTTATACTTAAATTAATGGAGGTGTCACTTTTCCCCCCAACTATTGAATTAATTGATTTAACATTTTTGAATGTCCATGGAATATGCATGCGTGCTAAGTTGCTTCAGTCCTGTCTGACTCTGTGCAACCCTATGGACTGCAGCCTGCCAGGCTCCTGTGTCTATGGGAAAGAATACTGGAGTGGGTTGCCATGCCCTCCTCTACAGGAATCTTCCCGACCCAAGGATCAAACTCAAGTCTCTTACATCTCCTGCATTGGTAGGCACTTCCTTTGCTACTAATGCCACCTGGGAAACCCCCTCCATGAAACAGTTGTTCAGTCGCTCAGTCATGTCTGACTCTCTGCAACCCCATGGACTGCAGAGCGCCAGGCTTCCCTGTCCTTTACCATCTCCCAGAGATTGCTCAGACTCATATCCATTGAATCAGTGATGCCATCCAACCATCTTGTCCTCTGTTGTCCCCTTCTCCTCCTGCCCTCAATCTTTCCCAGCATCAGGTTTTTTTCTCTAATGAGCTGGCTCCATGGAATAACCCCCATCTTTCTCTAGTTTGATCACTTAAATTAATGGAGGTAATGGAGGTATCACTTTTCCCCCCCAACTATTGAATTAATTGATTTAACATTTTTTGAGTGTCCATCGTGTTCTTGACAATGTAATTAGATCCCAAAGACTCTTGAGTGGAGTGGTGTCAAGAAGAGAAGGGAGAATACACAACCTCCCAAGGAGCCTGAGGGCAACATGTGAGACACACAGAGCCCACTCTTTTGTGAAATGAAGGGTATGAAGGGGTGGATGAGGGGCTTAAATAGACCCTCCTGGCCCTGAGGTGTGATGCCCATAAGAAGCTGGGCACTGTGCAATTTTCTCGGTTCCCCAACAGACTTTGTGACTGACTAGAATATAAATGTGGGATCTATGGTCCATTTAAGGACATTTTAGGCAAGACTTTGCAATCCATTGGTTGGAACTGGTTGCAGACATCAGTGAGGGCTCTTTTTTAGGTGGATCCAGTCTATTCTGATTCTGGGGGAATCTGTCAAGTTGGTTTCTATCCACAGGTCAATTCCAGGCACCATCGAAAGGAGGGTTTTCGGGAAGAATCTACACTTGGCAGCAAAGTGTTCTGATTGACGATTGCTGTCTGCCAAAGTCCCAAGAGAGTGGAGTGGGCGACTGTGACTCTTCTTTGCCATCCTGGGTAACACTGTGCCCCTTCTAGGCAGTGCACTGGGTGTATGTGTCTACCCTTCTGCCGCTGTGTGGCATTCGTGGGGTTCACATCCTGGCGGGATGGTTCCTGTTCATTAGCACCCCTTCTGCTTACCACCCCTGAAGAGGAGGTCATGAAGCTCATGTTACGGAAGACCTCTAACAGGGGGAAAGGGCTGCGGTTGTCACCAGAGGTACAACATTTCATCTCCGCTAACCACAGGCTATCTCTGGAAGCTGCCGCCAGTTTCAATCTCCATGGAAAGTGATGCTCTGCTTGGTCCTTCCAGATCTCTGTGGACACCTTGCAGCATTTCTGAGA
Organism: Bubalus bubalis; assembly: GCF_019923935.1. Classification (NCBI taxonomy): domain Eukaryota; kingdom Metazoa; phylum Chordata; class Mammalia; order Artiodactyla; family Bovidae; genus Bubalus; species Bubalus bubalis. The sequence goes on along the minus strand of NC_059179.1, from coordinate 41,048,136 downwards.
CCATATTATTCTTTAAAGAATTCCCCCCTCTGGAAAACTTCTCTGATTTCGAGTTTATTGTTTTGCTTTCTCTTATTTATTAACTTTTCAGTATATTGAATTGTGGCTAGAGTAACCTTATTGGACATATCTAGAGGATCTAAAATTATAGCTTCGAGTGCTTCTGAAACACAGCTAGAGAAATCTCACCTTGAGGAGGATCTTTAAATGGATTTGTGGCACATTTATGTATAACCTGCTACAGAACCTACAGAGAAATTTCTTACCACTCAGAAGTGAGTGTAGATGAAATATTCTCCCCTTTACTTTAAAAAACAATGCTTCTTATTTATTTTTCTAAATACAAAGGCAAAACAATATGCATTATAGAACATATGGAAAATATAAGGAAGTATAATATATAAAGTATAATATATTATATCATATGACAATAAAAATCATCCTTTTTCTCCCTCCACCACGGCAATAATCATTGTTAATATTTGGCTGTTTATTCTTCCAGTCATTTTCTGTGCACATAAAATTGATATGCATTAAAAATAAACTCTATACATATGCCCTGTATTTCATTTTATTTCATCTTTTTCCACAGCACTGTAACATTTTCCTATGTTATTACATATTTATCAAAAACAAGATTTAAAAACACTGCATCATAGTCTCTAGTATGGGTTCAACACAATCCATTTAACCATCATCCTCTTGCTCAACATAATTGCACTTTTTAAAAAAAACCATGAAAGATGGCAGGTAGATAAATATTTGATGAATGTCTGACTGCAAATTTGATTATACCCTAGGATAATAACTAAAAAGGGAAATTACTGAAGCGCAGGATTCAAGCATTTACAAAGCTCTGGAAATGCATTGTTTCCTTAGGAAAAAACATACCGATCACAGTTCTAGCAACACGGAGTATTATCGTTAAAACCTGTTTCATTTTAATTTAATTTAAAATGTAATAGGAATAATATCTCATTCTGAAGTGTATTTTTTTAAAAATGGAGTTTATTTGCAATTTTGTGTTAGTTTGAGGTGTAAAGAAAAGTGATTGATTTAAATATATATATATATATATATATATATATATATATGTGTGTGTGTGTGTGTGTGTGTATATATATAGGATCGGAAAGAGATTCTCTTTCCTTTCCCCCTATATGTTATTACAAGATATTGCATATGGTCCCTTGCGCTATACAGTTGCTTATCTATTTTATATACAGTAGTATGCATCTGTTAATCCCATACTTCTAACTTATGCCTCCCTACCACCTTTCCCTTCTGTAACCACAAGTCTGTTTTCTATGTCTCTGCAGTAGTTTTAAAACACGTCTGTAACTCCTCTAACTCCTCCCATGGAGCTGTGGGATCTGATTCCCTCTCCATGAACCAGGTCTGATCGTAGTGACTCACTTGCCACTAATACAAAGACGTACAACGCCAGGGATGTGATGCTGTGTGACCGCCCAGGTTTGATCAGAAGTGGCCAACTGGTTGTCATTTTACACTTGCTTATAAGCCAGCCACCATGGAAGAATTCTGTCGCCCTCGAGACCTCTGTGCTGGAAAATCCATGTTAGATTATCCTATCTGCAGCCCAGCCGAGCTCCCAAACCAGAGCCAGCATCAACTGCCCGCCGAATGGATGACCCTCCTTTTTTTTTGGTGGTTTACTCATATCACTTGCCAATTTGAAAAGGTAGTGTTTTCCTTAGGATTTAAAAGCATCTTATGGTTCATTAGGAATAATTATAACACTAGCTGAAAATAATTTTCTAAGTTATCATCTGCCTTTTTAAAATTCTACTTTGGAAATTATACAATTGCTATGTAGTCAGACCTTTTAAGTATTTCATTTGTGATCTCATGAACCATTTCTGGTTAGAAAATGCTCTTTCCAGAGTTCAGTTGTTCACCTACATTTTTGAGTTAGTTCCCCCTCCCTCCCTTCCTTTTACATTTAACACTGAAATCAGTCTACAGATATTTTGATGTTTGATAACAATTTGGGTTAATGACTGAATTTTCCAAAGTCATTTATTGAACGGTAATTCCTCATCCAGTAAGTTACACTGATTATTGCCAACCTAATCAAGACACACACACACACACACACACACACACACATTGTAGAGTCCATTTTAGGGCTATCTGCTCTCTTTGATTTGCTCTTGGTCCTTGGTCTAGCAAAATATTGCTTTCAATTCTGATAGGACTAGATACGCATTGTTTTTTAAATTCCAAAATACTTCTTAGCTATTCTTCCTATTTATTCTTCTAGAAGATCTTTAACATTGTCTTTTAAATTTAGTTCCACATATAAGTTACTGGGAAATAACTGAAATCTTCATCACACTTTGGTTTTCATCTTACAACATGGTACTTTTCTCTATTTCCTCAGACCTCCCTGTGACTGCAAGGTCTCTATCACATTTCATTTGTTGGGAACCTATATGCAGCCATCAAGGGTTTTAGCATCCCAAGGACCTGCACTTGGGCTTCCTAGGTGGCACTAGTGGTAAAGAACCTTCCTGCCAATGCAGGAGACATAAGAGGCACGGGTTTGATCCCTGGGTTGGGAAAATCCCTTGGAGGAGGGCATAGCAACTCACTCCAGTATTCCTGCCTAGAGAATCCCATGAACAGAGGAGTCTGGTGGACTGTGGTCCATGGGTTCGCAGAGCTGGACACGACAGAGGATGAGATGGCTGGATGGCATCACCTACTCGATGGACATGAGTTTGGGTGAACTCCGGAAGTTGGTGATGGACAGGGAGGCCTGGCGTGCTGCAATTCATGGGGTTGCAAAGAGTCAGACACGACTGAGCGACTGAACTGAACTGAAGTGAGGCGCCTTAGCACACACACATGCACCTGGACTTGAGCACAGGTTGCTACGTACTAGCTGGAAGACCTTGAACAAATCCCAACCTTTGTTGGTCCCTCAGATTCTTCATCTATAAAGTAGAATAAAACTCCAAACAGCATCATCATTATTTTTAAAAGAGGAAAAGGTCAGTTCATGCTGCCAAACGTGACCATTACTTCTTGCCCTGGCCTCCCACCACCTCATACTTCACACTCTATAGCCTTGCAAGTGTCTTCGACTCTTCTGTACTGTTCCTCAATTTGTTGTTGTTTAGTCACTAAGTCATGTCCAACTGTTTGGGACCCCCTGGATTGTAGCATGCCAAGCTCCTCTGTCCATGGGATTTTCCAGGCAAAAACACTGGAGTGGATTGCCATTTCCTACTCTAGCGGATCTTCCTGACCCAGGGATCAAACCCATGTCTCTTGGATTCTTTTACTGCTGAGTCACCAGGAAAGCCCTCTGTTCCCCATCCCTGTGCCTTTCTTCATTCTCTCATTTGCCTGGAAGCCTCTCCCCACCATTTTGCCCTGGCCCCACTCCTATAGATCCTCTAAGAGCCAGCTCAGGACCCGCCTCCTCAGGAAGCTCTCTGTGATTGGCCAACACCCTGCCTAGCACTCACAGCCCTCTAAGGCTGTGACAGATACCTGGTTGGTAATAGCTCACAGTCCCTAGAGCAAATCTCTCTCCATACACTGATCACTTTGTTGCTAGCTGAGGGGAATCTCAAAGGCAGGGACTGTGTCTTATTCTCTTCTATTCCTGGTTACCCACACCCTGCCTGGCCCTTAGAAAGCTCAGTGGCCACTCTCAGCCCTTCAGTGAATTGCATGGATTGGATTAAACAGCGTTCCTCTCTTGGGGCATCCTCTATGAGTGCTAAAGGATTGGGACGGGAGGAGACGAATGATGACCCTGCAAGCTGAGCAGCAGAATCTGCCCTCCTGATGAAGAGGAAGACACACGTGTGGTAGCCAGACTGCCTTTGCCTTTCAGATGGGGGAAGGCAGGGTGCATAGATTCAAGGGCTTCTGAACAGATTCACTTTAAAATGGAAATGGCTCGCCCTTACAGTGCGGCCCTTTCTCAAAAGCTGGTCCCATCTTTCCTTCTGATGAGAACGGCCAAGTTCAACACGCAGGAGGGATGGCTGCAGAGACACATGTGTCACACCCAGGCAGCTCCCGGCTCCAAACAAGGCCCCACTGAAAGGATCAAAGACTGCACATGGCCCGGCAGTGACAAATTTATGAAGCTCCGTCATCCACATGAAAACATTGTGTATTTAATCTGCCCAGTAGAAATAAATCAATCTCAAGTTTCTGTTGAAGGAATTGCAAGTCAGCCGCCCTTCTCCATAAAGATGTAAAGGATCTGTTTAAAGCAACGTTTACCTCTCTCAAAGAAGGATAGGTTTTCTCTTCCCCACAGAAGCATGTAAGTGCACTTTTGTATTCACCCTTTCACAACAAGTCCTGAACATCTAGCTTTCAATGAGTATACAAGCTTTGTTATTACACTTAGATTTACAAACAAAGTTGTTGGCACAGGAAAGCCTGTGGTAGGTAGGACAGACCACCCGTAAGTATGCGTATAAAAGCCCAGTTGGAAAATCTCTTCTGTCGGCCAAAAGTGTGACTGCAGTTCTGAAAACTTGGCTGTTCTCTTGGTGGTCGAAAACAGTGAACCTTTTTGTTCATTGAACGCTGAAAAAACAAGTATGCCAAAAAGTGCCTTTTCCTAACGGGTTCCAAGACTCCTAGCTATTTTTGCCTCTTTCCTCTCAGGGCTTGAGAACATTCAACAAACGTGAATCGGAGATGCTTTATTGTTCCGCGTGTTCTGTCGGAGGTTTCAGATCACGGCCAACAAGTGCTGGCCCACTTGCCTGCCATGCGGCTTACAATGAGGCCTCTTTCTGCCCATGTCCTCTGACCACAGGCAGGGATGGAAGCTGGATGTTCGCCCTCACTCTCAGGGGTGTGGGGGAGAGGCCTGGGCACCGGATGAGAGGGAAAAGGAGCTTGATCTTTCATCCTGGAGAGACCATTGTGCAAGAAGGCTGACTGAGGATTTGCCCTCTGATTATGGAAGGGGGATGCTGTGTCTCCAGATTGGGAGAGGACCAGCATTTCCTTGTTCTTGCTGTTTAGTCACTTCAGTTGTGTCCGACTCTCTGTGACCCCATGGACTGCAGCCCGCCAAGCTCCTCTGTCCATGGGATTTCTCGGGCAAGAATACTGGAAGGGGTTGCCATTTCCTCCTCCAGGGGATCTTCCTGACCTAGGGAATGAACCCTCATCTCCTGCGTTGGCAGGTGGATTCTTTACCACTGAGCCACCAGGGAAGCCCCAGTATCTCCTAGTAACTAGGAATTTCATTAGCTTGCTACTTCTAACCAGCTGGGCTAACAAAATCTCCAAATGTTATGTGTATGTGTGTTTATATATGCAGACACATAAATATAATGCAGTTGACAATAATTACATACACACACCATGTAATACGATGCATAATGCTATATGCGTATGTGGATAAGTAATACTTGATGGGACCTGGTTGACATAATTTCTCTGCTGAATAGAGTCTGTCATAGCTTCTGATAGACAGAAAACAGTTTTTGAACAATTTTTTTTTTAATGAAAAAGTAATTACATGTACAAAGCAAAAAGTTCAAAGAGTACAAAAAGCTCTGCAATAAAAAATAACTCTCCTCTTCATCCTGCTTCCCCAAGTCCCCTCCACGTGGCAACCACTGGTAATTATTTTTCAAGCAAATACTTCCAGAGTAGTTCTATGAACATGTGGGTGAGGGTATGTGTTCGTGCACGCGTACACACACATACAGCCCTTCAGACCATACAGCCAAACAAAATGGTAACATACTATACTGTTCTCCACTTTTTTCTCTGAATGGTTTATTTTGGAGTTCATTCTCTAATAGCTCATGTTCACTTACATTATTCTTTTTAATGACAGTGTAGTGTTCAAGATACAATGTCATACAGTTATTGCACCAACTCTTATCAAAGCATAGGTGGTTCGCTGCCAGCTCTCTGTTACAACAAATAGCACAGTTATTTATCTTCCTTGTGCAAATATATCTCTAGGAGAATCTCCTAGGTGTGGCTTATCATTGTCAGTGGGCGTATGCATTGCACACTTATGATTGTCACTGTCATCATTTATTATTGGGCTTCTCTGACAGCTCAGCTGGCAAAGAATCAGCCTGCAAAGCAGGAGACCCCCGTTTGATTCCTGGGTCAGGAAGATCCCCTGGAGAAGGGAAAGGCTACCTACTCCAGTATTCTGGCCTAGATTGTCATTGCCATCATTTGTTATTATTATTATTATATTTTTATAGTTATCCAAAGCCAGTTTACTCACCCTCCAGTGAGCCAAGAGCACCTGTTTCATTATCCATTCATCAGCCCAATGTGTTTTGAATTTCAATCTTTGCCAGTCTGATGAATGAAAAATGCCACATTAGACATTAAGGTCTTTTACTGACAGAGGCTTTATTGCTTTCTCATAGTATTAAAACACAGGAGAGTTTAAACACCCCTTAGAGATCGTTTGGTCCAATTTTCTCATTTTATGATTTTACATTTAAGGAAGAAAGCTCAGTGTGGGAAGTGCCCTCTGCCTGGCCATGCAGCATTCCCACCCCACCCCCGGTAACCCCCCTCCCCTACCACACCACCACCAGTGCAGAGCCAACAGCAGAGCTAATGTAGGGATAATGTAGAAAAGGATGTTTTACTGCTTCCATTAGTGGAATTTCAACTATCAAGTCATTGGAGTGATGTGTGGAGGCAAATTATTCCTACATATGATCTGTGTTTCCAATAAACATTCATTTCTCACAGTTCTGGAAGCTTGGAAATCCAAGGTCAAGGGGCTTGCATATTCAGTGTCTGATGAGAACTGGCTTCCTGGTCCATAAATGACCATCTTCCCACTGTATTCTCACCTGGTGGAAAAGATGATGGAGCTCTCAGGGGTCTCTTTCATATGGGCGCTTATCCCACTGATGAGGACTCCACCCTTATGACTTAATCGCCTCCAAAACTCGTCACCCTGGGGATTGTTGTTGTTCAGTCTCTCAGTCATGTCTGACTTTTGTGACCCTGTGAACTGCAGCAGTCCAGGCTTTGCTGTCCTTCACCATCTCTCAGAGCTTGCTCAAACTCATGTCCGTTGAGTTGGTGATGCCACCCAATCATCTCATCCTCTGTCTTCCCCTTCTCCTCTTGCCCTCAATCTTTCCCAGCATCAGGGCCTTTTCCAATGAGCTGGCTCTTCCATGAGGTGACCGAAGTAGTAGAGCTTCAGCTTCAGCGTCAGTCCTTCCAGTGAATATTTGGGGTTGATTTCCTTTAGGATTGACGGGTTTGATCTCCTTGCTGTCCAAGGGACTCTCAAGAGTTCTTCTCCAACACCACAGTTCAAAGTCATCAGTTCTTCAGTGCTCAGCCTTTTCTATTGTCCAGCTCTCACATCCGTACATGACTACTGGAAAAACCATAGCTTTGACTAGATGGACCTTTGCTGGCCAAGTAATGTCTCCGATTTTTAATATGCTATCTAGATTTGTCATAGCTTTTCTTCCAAGGAGCAAACATCTTTTAATTTCTTGGCTGCAGTCACCATCCACAGTGATTTTGGAGCCCAAGAAAATAAAGTTTCTCATTGTTTCCATTGTTTGCCCATCAATTTGTCATGAAGTGATGGGACCAGATGCCATGATCTTCATTTTTGAATGTTGAGTTTTAGTTCAGCTTTACTCTCCTCTTTCACCTTCATCAAGAGGCTCTTTAATTCCTCTTCTCTTCCTGCCATAAGGGTGGTGTCACTGCACATTGGAGGTTATTGATATTTCTCCCTGCAATCTTGATTCCAGTTTGTGCTTCATCCAGCCCAGCATTTTGTATGATGTACTGCATATAAGTTAGACAAGCATGGTGACAATATACAACTTTGATGTACTCCTTTCCCAATTTTCAGCCAATCTGTTGTTCCATGTCCAGTTCTAACTGTAGTTTCCTAACCTGCATACAGGGTTTTCAGGAGGCAGGTAAGGAGGTCCGGTGTTTTGCTTTTTTTGTAATTGGAGGAATATTGCTTTACAATGTTGTGTTGGTTTCTGTTATTCAACAATGCAAATCAGCCCTAATTATACCTATGTCCCTTCCCTCTTTAGCCTCCCTCCACCCTTATTGTTTATTTATTTTTAATTGGAGGAAGGGATTAGGTTTTAACATATGAATTTGTAGGGACACAAGCATACAATCCATAGCACTCCCTGAGCAAGAACCAAAATCAGGTAGACAAGGGTTCTAATTCTGGTCTTTTACACTAATGTTGCCACTTTCAGTAAGCTACCTAATCATCCAAGCCTCAGTTTCCTCATCTGCAAAATGGGGACAGTGACAGAGTCTACCTCTTATGGTTTCCATGAGGATTAATAAGATAACACATGAAAATCATTTGACAACAATGCCCAACAGATGGTTAAGCCCTTCATATCCTTTGAAGGGGTCTGCATCCGTGTTGTCATTTTCTGCTAGTCTTCAGCCCAGTGACTTCTGCTCTTCGTTTTTTAACCTGCACTTCTTGTTCTCAGACCACTCTGCTGTACAAGGCATTATCTAAAACAGGAGCATTGTCGGGGAAAGGACTGCCTCTTGGTATGAACAAGCCACACATCACAGGAAGGGAGGGGAAGGACGCGCCCCAGAAAAGATGCTTCCTTTCTTGGTTTTGCTGAAGAAACTCTTGGAGATTTATTAACAGCTGGTGTGGTGGTGTTTGTAGCTTCATTTCATCCAAATGTGTCTGGGGCGGGGGGGGTGGGGGGTGCGGGTATGTTAGGGTTTACCTTGTCTTTTGATCAATCAACCACCAGAGACCTCCAGGCCTGTGGACAGCATGGTGTTGCTCTGAACCCTCTGACATTCCCCACTCATGTTTAATTTCAGAAGCTGACACCCTCTGAACTAAAACCCATGTGGCAAAGCAGCCATCTAGAAGCATGATTGGGATAAATACAGCTTTCCTAGACTCTGGAAATGCTAAGTAGGAACTATTTCCTTTTGGTATTTTAAATCTAAAATTTTTGTCTTTCAGCATTTTTCCCTCTCTCCTTCTCTTGCAATTGTACAGTCTGTGGTCTAACTTCTTTTGAAGTTAGTAGTAGATTATAATTCTTGGTTTTGGGTAAACAAATTGTGTGTGTGTGTGTGTGTGTGTGTGTGTGTGTGTGAGATTATCTCTTCTTATTAGCCATTCTCTTCATACCAGTAGGAGGACAGGTTTCTAGGAGATTTGTTCGTTTTTAACAACATAGTGGGGGCTTCCCTTGTGGCTCAGCTGGTAAAGAATCTGCCTGCAATGTGGGAGACCTGGGTTCAATCCCTGGATTGGGAAGATCCCCTGAAGAAGGGAAAGGCTACCCACTGCAGTATTCTGGCCTCGAGAATTTCATGGACTGTGTAGTCCATGGGGCCACAAAGAGTCAGACACGACTGAGCATCTTTCACTTCACTGACTAAGGACATAGGGGTCATTTTCTGTGCAACCAGGTTGCAAATGAGGGTTTCTGTAACTGCATATTGTTTGGCCTCCTCATAAAATGTCAGGTTTTTTATTGATATAACTGAAACTGATGCTACATCCAGTCCTTTACTAGAAGAGAGTCAACGTAAAGATAAGTTATAGGAACAACAGCCCCCTTTACACCTAATTTCTGTGTTACATGTGTTCATGCTCAATCACTCAGTCATGTCCGACTCTATGACCCCATGGACTGTAGCCTGCCAAGCTCTGCTATCCATGAGATTTCCCAGGCAACAATACCAGGGTGGGTTGCCATTTTCTGCTCCAGGGGATCTTCTCGATCCAGGGATCAAACCCATGTGTCCCGCGTCTCCTGCATTGGCAGGTGGATTCTTTACCACTGAGCCACCTGGGAAGGGTCTATGTTACACATTCTTCTAATTTTGCCAGCTCTGCCTTCCCCTAAACAATCAGGGCTCTGTCACAGAAATTTCAATCATGTTTCAAGCACCTTCAAAAAATAACACACACACGCAGACCAAGTGCAATGTGGACACTTCAGTTGGCCTCACCCATAAGAAATCTGGAGAAAAATATAATTAACTCTTGCTTTGGAAGGACTGACGTTGAAGCTGAAACTCCAATACTTTGGCCACCTGATGCGAAGAGCTGACTCATTTGAAAAGACCCTGATGCTGGGAAAGATTGAGGGCAGGAGGAGAAGGGGACGACAGAGGATGAGATGGTTGGATGGTATCACTAACTCAATGGACATGAGTTTGGGTAAACTCCGGGAGTTGGTGATGGACAGGGAGGCCTGGCGTGCTGCAGTCCATGGGGTCGCAAAGAGTCGGACACAACTGAGCGACTGAACAGAACTGAACTTGTTAGGAGAATGTACAGGTTAAGAGGCTGGTGGCAAAGAGGTCAGGGCTCTGTGGCTGTAGATGCCCCTGTCTCACTGCACTGGCTGCTGCCCTTCTGGGTCCTGTTCCCTCATCTACATCCCAGGACGTTAGATTAGATATTTAGATTGGGGGAGGGGTGGAGCCCTTCCATCTATCATGCATCTGAATTCCAGCTTCATGCTGCTCTTTGTTTATTCCTTATTGGTTTACTCATGGTTTTCCCCCCACTTTTAAACAAAATAAAAAAAGAAATCAATAATCACTTTCTTTATATCACCTCAAATTAATAAGTTGACATAGATGCATCTAGGTCTCTTTCTCTACTCTTGCCCTCTTTTAAAAATCATACTATTAGATATTTGATATTTGCTCATTTTAAATGAGAATTTACACACTCAATGCAGAAAAGTACAAAGATGAAAGTTAAAATAACAAACATGAAATCCCATCCTCCAGAAACAAAATTTCTTAGAATAAAGGGAATATTGTTTCTTCCACATATACATGCAAAAATATTGACAGACATTTTAAGTTGATGGGTATAAATAGTTGATAAAGATGGATTTAATCTGTACTTATTCTCTTATTAAGGATTTAAATTTAACTCTGAATTTTAAAAAAATCTGAATTGAAATAGGTTTTGTTAGGCCACAAAATTTTTGTATGTTATGAAAGATTATTTTCTAAAAGAAGTCTCTAAGGGTAAAAAATTAATGTTTTAGTTTATGAAAAAAAGAAATTATTGGCTCATGTCACTAGGAAGTCCAAGGAGAAGGTGTTAATTCTAGATGCAGCTGGATCTAAAAATGGCAACAAGATTATCAAGTATCTATATAGCTCTCCCTTCCCCCATGTGTCTTGCTCTGTTTTCTTCTGGTTTGGTTCATGCACGTGTGTTGGCAAACCTTGCTATGGTCAACTCCATACTTACATTATCCTAAAATATAGATGCTGAATTGCCAAGAGATTGGAGTAGTTGCATCTTCTGTGATGAACCACATGCTTCAATTCATCAACTTTCTAGTCTCAAAGATAGGAACAGGAACATCATCATATTTCCTTATCTCTGCCTACTAGATGCCAGGTTTTCATGATTGCTCTCTTTACATCATCCAGATTCCTGCAGTTTTGCTTAGTGTTGGTCTAACATAAAAATGAAGTCAGGGCTCATTACTACTCATTTTAATGTGGTTCTCTATTCTCTACTTTGACTTATCGTAATTGGTTGGATTTTGTTGTCGAGCAGCTTTTTCAAAATTGTTCATTATTAGTGTATGCCCAATGTTCTTTCTTTTAGCTTCAGATTATTTCTATGTTGCTTTTATATTTGAAATATGTCTTAGGTAAAATTCTCCCAGGACACATTTTCTTTACTTTGGGCATTTGTCATCATGCTGATGTCTTCCGGCTTTATGTTTTACTAAGGAAAATTCAGAGGGCAACTTGAGTCTCACCCCATCCCGCTCTACTTATAGATACTTTTTAACTTGCTTTTTTGCATGACAAATTATTTCTTTATCCTTTAAGCTTAATAATCTAAAAACTGTATGTCAGTGTTTTGCATGCTCCTTCACATTTTCCTGGAATGCTGTATGTTTCTTTCAGTTGATAGATTTGGGTCTTTCTTCATTTCTTCATATACTTTATATCTAAATGTATCTGTATTTTCAGTTGTAGCCTCTATTATAAGCTACCAATTATTTTTATGTTGGATCACTTTTTCTGATTTCTATCTTTATTAGCTTTTTTTCATTGCTTTCTTATCTCTGTGAATTTTTTAAAACTCTGTATTTAGATGGATTATTTCAAATCTTGATATCAGTTATACAAACTTATATTTTACTTCATATTTACCATTTCTAGTGCCCTTCATTCCATCTTGTAGTTACAAATTTCCTTTTATTGTCATTTCTTTTTAGCATTTCTAATAGAACATGTCTGCGGGAAAGAAAATTTCCCAGCATATATTTATCTGAAAGTGTATTCATTCTTGTCTTAATTTTTGAAAGGTAGTAACTCTGAAGATTTAATAGAATTCTGGATTGATAGGTTTTTCTCCCCTTTCAGCAATTTAATGGTGATGTTTCAGTGTCAATCTGGCCTTTATTATTCTTGGAAAGGGGTCAGCAGCCATTCAAATAATTGTTCCTCTGAATATAATGTGTATTTTTTTTTTCTCCTTTGGCTGCTTTCAAGATTTTCTCTTTATTTTTGATTTAGTAATTTAATATGATGCACCTTGATTTGATTTTTTTTCTATTATATTTACCCTCCAGTTTTGCTAAACTTCTTGGATCTATAAAATAATGTTTTTCACCAAATATTTGGAGTTTTTGACCTTGACTTCCTCAAATATGCTTTCCTGCCCTACTCGCCCTCTACTTTCCTTTTGGGACCACAATCACAAATACACTTTAGACTACTAGATATCATCCAACAGGTCACTGGGTACTGATTAATTTTCCCAATTTTTAAATTTTATTCATAGTAAATAATTTCTATTACTTTGTCTTTAATTTACGGATCCTTCCTTTGGCTATCTTTAATCTGTTGTTAAGCACAGCCAATACATTTTTCATTTACTATATTACATTTTTATTACACAATTTTCATTTGGTTCCATTTCTCTACTGAGAGTCCCCACCTTTTCACTATGACAGTATTTTTTAAAACTTTGCAGACACATTTTTCTAGGTATTTTTAAGTCTTTGTCCACTGACCCTAATATTTGTATCATCTTGGGATCAGTTTCAGTGACTACCCCGTGACTCCTGAGTATGGGTCACATCTTCCTATTTCTTTCGATCTACTTTTCTTTCTTTTGTCTTTATTACAGCCTGAACATTGCAGCAGATATCTTTAGGGCCCCTGGATACAGTTATCTTCCTCTGAAGAGTGTGGATTTTCATTTTAGTGAGGAGTTAAATTACTAGCTAATCATCTTGAACTTGTGGAGGTTTAGTTTTATACATTTTTAAGATGTGTCCATTTTGGTTTTGGTTTTTGTCTCAAGGTTAATCCTTATTTCTAGAACATAGTGTTTATCCCTAAGGATAATCCTTCTGGTATTTCAGTGAAAAAGCCTGAGTTATTAACCAAGACACTATAACTTGGCAGGATTTAAATTCAACAGTGTCTCCCATGATCCAGCCAACAGCTGAAATCAAGGCTCAGCTTTTTCAGGCTTCTAGCTCTTTCTTCTTGCCAATCTTTAGAGTGTCTCTATCCATGAGCAATTTAGGAGTCAGCCAAAGATTTGGGGAAATACATATGCATATTTGGGGGCTCTCTACCCAAGCTCTTGTTTTCAGATGCTGTGGTAGCCCTAAATTCCATCTTCTAACATCTCAGGCCAATAACTTTATACTTTTCTGCTTGATCTTTACCTACCCAGCACTCTGTAGACTGGAAAATGCCCTCAAGGAAAAAGTCATATAAATAAGGATCTCACCTCAATGATCTCCATCTTCCAAGGCTTGAATCTCTTCCAGTTCTGCCTGATTTTGTTTGTCCTCAAACATCTTTAAATTGTTGGGGGTTTATATCCTGTTCAGAGTTAGTTAAACATTAGCTTCTTCAACATGATTGGAATTGAAACACCATATTTGATTTTAAATAGTAGCTATTGTGTACTATTAATCCCATAATAAATTGTTACTGTCCTCATGGTCTGAACCTCCATTTTTATCTCACTTTGTGGGTTGAACATCTTATCTTAAGGTTATGGTTTCTAAAAAATTTCAGACTTTCTGTTTCTTGTGGGGCCCAACAGACACAAAAGGGAATTTGCTACATTAATATATGATGTATAGGGTGACAGGTTCTCAGACTCTGGAAGGCCATAGCGCAACAGACAATTCTTTACCTCAGAGTAGTGTGTTGGTTAGTTCCAAGTATTACTATAAAAATCAAAGGTCCTGAATGCCATTAATTTTTCTGCTTATCACTTGACCTTCAGGGTATGTCTTAAGACCTACAGAAAGCATCCTAGAAGAATCCACGTGAATCTCCCAAGCAGATAATCAGATACAAGATTATCTAGTATTGGATGGTCCTAGGCCCCAACTGCCATTCAGGCTTCTTTAAGGTAAAATAAGTGTTCACATTTTATAAAAATAAAATTAAAAGTATTTCTTGTGGTCATTAAGATCATACATCCATTTAAAAATATATATGTATTCTTAAAAGAAAAAAAAGTTGCAGTGAAGGCTACATATGTCTCCTGTTGGCTCAGTTTATTCCTTCCTATTATCCCTGAGTTTTGAAAAATAAGAGACTCTACTAGCACAGCTTCTTTCTGAGAAGCTTTAAATCTTTAGAGAATATCCAGGTGAAAGGGTCTGAGACCCCTATCTGGAATTTGTTTAGAGTAAACCAGACGAAACTAGAAAGAATTGATTGAGCTCCTTTGCTACACAGCACGAAAAAAGAATTATTCTGCAGGACAGAGCAGAGTCAGTTGGGGTGTATTCTTTCTTTGGGACACTTAACTTTATTTATGATCTCTGTTTCTTGTCACTTCTCAGGTTATCTGGGAACTTTTAAGGCAAATACACAGACTGGTTAGTTTCTCTTAATCAGTGTAAGCATCGTTCCATCCTTAGTCTGGATTGTGCTGTCCTGGTAGATAAAGAGGTTATCATCATGGTATTCTCACATCTAACCTTTAGAAGTGAAAAATTAAATAAAATTCCACATCTGAGGAGTTTCACAGATCTCTCATCCCAGTTTGATGTATGGAGGCTAGTGTTCAGTTTAATACTTTCAGGATTAAGAACAGGTCTGAGAACTTCAGAGATTTTTCTTTTGGCTCTTAACTGTCTAACCCATGTTTCTGGGATATTTCCAGAACATCCCACTGACACATTATCTTTTGTCCTAGAGGCCAAGGAAAAAAACAACAATGACTAATTATTATTTTAATAGGCATCTGTGTCAAAGAGTCTTAAGCTTAGGAGGAGGTACAAATGAGGCTATCTCACTGCATACAGTGAAATTCTCACAGTTTTCCAACTAGTCCTTTGTAGTCGGTTTTATTTAGAAGTTAAATAGCATTTTTAAGAGATATGGAAATTGGGATCTCAAAGATTTAAGACAACCCAATGCAAGTTGCCTGATATCTGATGACTCGAAAGCCTTTCAGGTTGACTGTTGCCTGCAGAGGCTGGTGATCCTCTGATGTCAGCTGAATCCCCTTATGGTTTCTGTCTGAGGACTGTGCCATTTGTGGGGATACCCTATCACATGACCCACTCACTCCCCGAAAAGCTAGTGAAGCCAGGTGACAAGGAAGGGGGCACTGCGCGGTGGCTATGTGTTTTCACACCAAGAGCTCTAAGCAAAGATGCCTTGCTAAAGTCCCTTTCAGCCTCTGGGCCTGCTCCCCTTGATTCTGTCTCGGAACCACAGCTCAGCTGATTCTGGAGAAACATAACCTTGACTCTGTCACTCCCCTGATGAAATCCCAAATGTCACCTGTCACTGCATAGTTACAGCCTTTCAGTGGCTCCCCTACCTCCTCTAGGATGAAACCCAAATTCCTGTGCATGCCTCACAAGGCCCTGGCATTCTGGGCCTGTGGCTCTTCAGCCTCATCTTTGTCATGTCCTCTCCCACTGGGGGCTGCAGATGGAGAAGCTACCTGGCTATTTCCTCTCCTTTCCTCTGGTGAGCACCCTCATCCCACCTTGCACCTTTGCTGCCCTCTCTTCTTCTTACCCTCCCACTTTAAACTCAGATACCAGCTCCTCTGGTGATCTCCCTACACTCCCCTCCAGAAAACCTGGGCCAGAGCTCATCCAACTCCCTCCCTGAACTGAACGCTCCTGTAAGAACCTATCTGTGGACTGCATCCTTGGAGCCCAGAATGGGCCCACATGTGGTCAATGCCCAATAGATATTTGTTGAATAAATCTAAGATAGTTTGCAATCTTTCCAAAGGTAGGACTAAGGGACAGAAAAAAAAAAAAATAGTTGAGAGCTCTTTGTTTTGTTTCCTTTTAAAAGAATTCTTTCTGAAAGTGGTATCATTTAAGAATTTCTGTTTAGTTTTTTTTTTTAATATCCTTCAGGGTCTGATTTTACAAAGGATCCCTCTTGATCTCTGAATATCACCCTGGAACATCAGACAAAGAAAAGCACTGGAATGATTTACTCGGATTGGAGGTGGTGGAAGAAAATGAATGGGCTTCCCACTTTCCTTCTGAACTATACTTGTTTATACATAGCAATGAAATATTTTCTCTTAGTTTTTTCCCTTAAAACATCTTGTCTGAGGAAAGTGGGAGGAGAACTTGGAAAAATGTCCCTTAAAACAGTTTTCATTAACTGAAAAATGGTGTGAAAGAAAAATATATGTCTGATGGAAATGCAGTTTAGTTATCACACATATGGGATGCATTTTTCTTGAGTTAAAAAGTTTCTGAAGAAAAGAATCCCATAAATATACAAACTGCTTTATTTTGATATTCCACTCAATTCAGAAGTGCTACAGAGAATTGAACATAAAAAGCATTGACTTTTGAAGACCACATCTAAAATTTTATTATTGTTGGCATATTTATTGAAACACATAGCATAGATGATTGATTTATTGCCATGCTGTTTTGCTGAGCTCATGTTTAAGTCTTGATTTCTGGTCAAGGCTGAGTTTTGCCTTTGGGATCTTGTTTGAAAGATTTTTTTTTGTAACATAAGAATAGATCCATTTTGACTCTTATTTCTGCAAGTAGCAGAACTGTTCTCAGAATTTCCTTTTTATGGATTAAGTGTTAAATTAGATGGTGCTTTTGGAAGGTTTTCTCAGGGATTCCATCTCCGAAGTATTTTCCAGGTGTCTTCCCCTCACTGGCTCCAGAGTAGGACCCCCAGGGTCAGGATCATAAACTCAGTGGCTCTCTGATACGGTAACGGCCATACGATGGGCAATTTACCCCAAACACAAAAATAGGTCTTGGAGGATCTTAATCTAGGTTCAGAATGCTAGGCTTCTGTGAAATTTGCATGCAGCTCACACTTTCTGTTCTTCCTTTGCCAATGCTGGAGCAAAATGCAGTTAAGGAGAAGATAAGATGCTGGCCAGTCAAATGGAAAACATGTTATAAAATGAGTGTCTTACCGCTAAACCCAACTCTCTTTTCACCAAGTCTGTGCCACCTCTGACAGGACCAGGGGTCCTTGGGAGAAATGCCATGGACTTACATCACATGAAGAAAGTTTTCCAGAAAAGTTAGATTGTGAGAATTCCTCTTATTGAAAGACACTGTTTATGGAACAAGGGGGAAGAAAGGGGGGGAACTTGGAGCTTGGAAGTGGCCAAATGCCCAGTGATTCTGTTCCCCTTGTCTTGCAAAACGATCCCCCAAGTTCAAGTATCCAGAGACCCCTGGGATCCCAACTCTTCTCCTTGTAGATTCTCAAGACCTTCCAGATTTGTCTTAACTGTTGGTCTGACCCCTCTGTCTTCAAGCTGCTGTGAGTCTGGATATTACTAGGCAATGACCACTGTGAGACACTCTCACAGGCCTAAGCCTTGAGAGAAGGAATGACCCAAACCATTCCCTCAGGGAACTTCCCCTAGAGGAACATCATACTTAGATGATAGGTTCGGGAACCAAGGCCCCTAAGACAAAAATCTCCTGTGTTTAACCTCACCCCTGGAAGTTTCTAAGGGAGGTGATGTGTTGAAGAATGATGTACTTTGACATTCATCTTTCAATGTAGCCATTAGTCCACTGAACTGGGCCATTGATCTTTCCAGCCTTCAGACTCAGACTGAAACATCAGCCTCTTCCTGGGTCTCCAGCCTGCCAAGGTTTGAACCAGTCCATACAGTCCATCGGTCCATCTGATGCTCAGTTGTGTAGGACTCTTTGCAGTCCCATGGACTGTAGTCCACCAGGCTCCTCTGTCCATAGGATTTCCCAGGCAAGAGTACTGGAGTGGGCTGCCATTTCCTTCTTCAGGGGATCTTTCCTACCCAGGGATAGAACCCCAGTCTCCTGCACTGCAGGCAGATTCTTTACTGCTGAGCCACTAGGGAAGACCATGTGAAAGAGACTAAGGCTGAACAAATAAGGGTAGGAAACAATGAAATGAGGTCCTAGAATTCTGAGTGGACCAGTTAACTAAAATGTTAGTAGAGCATAAGTGGAAAAAGTATATAATTAACCAAAAAGTTGAACTAAATTGAAGTAAAATCTTATATTTCTAAGACTTTTGGTCCCTTTCTTTGATATTTCTGCTTTTTTTCCCCCCACTGACCCTCTCTGACTTTTCAATTATCTATAAGGCTTCTCTTCTTTTAAGTTCTCATGGATTAGGAGCCTATTGGCTTATTATTCCTGGGTAAGGGTTGAAGAGGGACTCAGGTAGTATAATTCCTGAAATCAAAATTCTGGGTGACTGAGGTGGTGAACTGAGTCCATTATCTCTGTGAAAAGGGGCACAGAAAGATAAAGAAAGTGCTTCAAAATCTATGAGGCAAAATCAAAGTGAATGTGATATGATTTAATGTGATTTCTATATATATTTTTTTGAAATGTGTATTAACAGGGGAAAAAGATGTTTCTTAAAAAGGGAAATATCCTGAATGAGAATCACTGAATTGGACAGATGGAATAATTCATATCCTAAAGATGGTTTAGTTATCAAAAAAGTGTTAACTGGAGAATGCAGTCAAGTTCGAAGCATTTCTCGGGGTTCTAATGATAGAGCAAATGCGATAATCAGCGGCACATTTCCTGCATTACTATGCAAATCGCGCTGCCTCTAAATTAATAGTTGTCATTCGTTGTGTTTCCTGGTTTCTCCTATCCCTTTCATTTCGGTATCAGAGATTAAGAAAAAAGGCATACTTCTACTATCAGTCAACTTTTGACTACATGTATTTTCACTCTTTTTGGCCCAGCTCTAGTTCACTGACACCGACTTAATGAAAAGAAATGATAGTACTATTAAAATATAATTATGGACTTAAAATAGCAGCACATTCTTTAACCACCATGGTTATAATGGAGATGGGTTATGATTAGAGCCTTAAGTGTAACTGTGAATTATCCTCCTTCTGCTGTTTGAGGGGAAGGGGAAGAGTACATAACGATTCCAAATATTTTTTCCTTTTTAAAATTATTTTTTGGCTGGAGGCATAGTTTGAAGATATATATGTTTTGCTGTGAAATGCTCTAAGAAGCCAGTTTAATGGTGTATCACTGGTTCCTAAATTGGGCAGGAGGGTAAGCTGCATATCAGACCCAGGGCGGGGGGGTAACTTCTCAATGTCAATGTCCTCCTGGAGATTCTGGCATCTAGCTGAAAGGAGACCATTCATTCCCCCCTACTCCTTGCTAGCACAAACCACTTTCAATAATTGATAGAATAATATTCTTTAGCTATCTTGGGGATATAAATGGGTTGAGAATTACTAACTTGAATGAATTTTGCAGTTAAAGAACTAGGCCACTGTAACTTAACTCTCTTGTCCTTTAGGATAAGATTAGGTACCAGTTACTGAGTGTGTGTATGTATTAGCTACTTTGCTATGTACTTACGTACATAGATGAGTTAGAGGCTTGGTGAAGCATATTGTCCAAGACAACCTATTAGTGGGACTGCTGTGATTTGCATCCTAGCTTTTTGGCCTCCGAAGCTCAATAAAAAAGATCACTATCAATTTGAACAACTGGGGCAAAGCCCTGTAATGGACATCTGTGATCGCCTGCCACCATCTCTTGCTATCTTAGGGTGGCAGCACCTGGGCTTCCCAGGTGGCACTAGGGGTTAACAACCCACCTGCAATGCATGAGACATGAGAGATGTGGGTTTGATCCCTGGGTCAGGAAGATCCCCTGGAGGAGAGCATGGCAACCCACTCCAGCATTCTTGCCTGGAGAATCCCATGGATAGAGGACTGGTGGGCTACAGTCCACAGGGTTGCGCAGAGTTGAACACGACTAAAGTGACTTAGCACGCATGCACCCAAGCTCTCCCTTGGAGATCACTCATCTCTCACACTCAGTTCATATGGCTCATTCTCACTGCTGACTCCAGGGATGGCCTCTTTTTCAAGTTCAGCCAATCAAGAAGCACCTGCTAGAACCTCAGACACAGGGATTGGTCCAGGGATGGGCACATGACCCTTATATATATTATAAGGATTTGGCTTAAGCAATTACAGATGTGAAGAAGTCCCAACATCTGGGTTGGCAGGCTAGAGACTCAAGAGAACTGATGTAGAGCTCCATTCTGAGTCTGAGTCTGCAGGCCTGAGAACCAGGAGAGCCAAAGATATAAGTTCCAGTTCAAACCCTGGCAGGCTGGAGAACCCAGGAAGAACTTATGTTTCATTCTGAGTCTGAAGGCTGGAAAAATCAATGTCCCAGCTCAAGGGATCAGGCAGGAGTGGTTCCCTCCTTCTCTTGGGAGGATCAGCCTTTTTGTTCTACTCAGGCTTTCAGTGGATTGGATGAGGCTCCCCTTCACGAAAGTGAGCAATCTGCTTTACTCAGTTTATCAATTCAAATGTTCATCTCATCCCAAAACACTCTCACAGCACACTAAGACTAGGTTTGACCCAATATCTGAGCCCCTCATGGCACATAAAATGAACCATCACGATATCAGAGAGTAGAGCTGAGCGATGCTATAACATGAATGACTCAGTCAGCGGCAGCTCTACTTCTAGCCATGCCTCATTCTTTCCCTTGGGTCTTTTCACACACACAAGCCAATAAATCCCCAGCTCCATCCCCCTTTCTGAGGGAGGAGGGAAGAGATCTCACCAACATGAACCCCTCACCATCCCTCCAAGTCCTCACATAGCCCTGATGAAACATAAAATCAGGTGCCCGCTGTACTGAAATGCATTGAAAACACACCTGGAAGTGCAGCTGCTGGCCCTGTGTGTGCAACTTTGCTGAATTTAGGGTCAGTGGCAGGGACCACAGGCAGGAACATTGCTTCTGTGCATCTCACAGGATAGCACCCCATATACGGAAGTGAAATGCTTTCAACACTTTTGCAATCTTTCAGTAATTTTCCATTCTTTCAGGCATTTTAAATTCCTACATTGGTCAGTTTTATTGCTTTTAATTTTCTTTTTGACTTTTTAAAACTTCAAATAAAATTACTTGTTGAGGCAAAATCGTCCTGTGGTTTTGTCCACATTTTTTAAAAGTTCACCTGGTTTTTTTGCTGAGATATTTGGAAAAAGCTCTCAACAGCAAAAATTAGGTCTTGAAAACCTCCTTACTTTCCTAGGTTATCTTTCAGGCTGTCCTTACATTCAGGAATCTATTCGCAGTCCCTTTTTTATAATATAGAGATGGAACTAAGAAGACCTAACTTATAATTAATTACTTCCCAGAGTACTTTGTCCTTCTTTTAATGTGTCCCTGAGTGCTAGTTATGGATTCATCCAGAAATGTTTATTTCTAATAATAAGAGAGTCTTCCGGTCAATTAACACAGAAGCCTGTCTTGTAGTGGAACAGTACCTCTAGTTTCTGGCCAAAACCTTTTCTTAGTTCTATTTGGGAAAAAAAAAAAGACTTCACTATTGCTTGTTCATTTAAAACTGCACTGTTTGAGCTGGTGTGTACTTGCCACACCTGTCCAACTGATGCCTTCTTGGAATAAAAACAACAAAGCAATTTGGGCTTGCAAAACTATAAAGATATTTAGAACATGATTATAACTCCAATTCTATCATCCAAAAAATGGCATGGTTGATATAGTGTCAGTTTACTTCAAAGGGCAATTTTGAGAATAAGCTGAAGTATAAGATATGAAAAAGTAGGTTAAAATACTCCCAAAGGTAGTTATTCCATAGTATCCTTTATAACATGGGACTGGAGGATTCTAATGGTTTTGAGTGGGCTTCCCTGATAGCTCAGTTGGTGAAGAATCCACCTGCATTGCAGGAGACCCCAGTTCAATTCCTGGGTCAGGAAGATCCACTGGAGAAGGGATAGGTTACCCACACCAGTATTCTTGGGCTTCCTTTGTGGCTCAGCTGGTGAAGAATCTGCCTGCAATGTGGGAGACCTGGGTTTGATCCTGGTTGGGAAGATCCCCTGGAGAAGGGAAAGGCTACTCACTTCAGTATTCTGGCCTGGAAAATTCCATGGACTATATAGTCCATGAGGTTGTGATGAGTTCAACACGAATGGGGTTGAGGGATGAGTAACTTTCTGAACTACATAAATCCATTTTGGAAAGCCCATTGTCTCAAGTCCTATGGGACTGAGTTCTCACTCTTTCCCAATCACAGGAATTCTCAATCTTTCCCAACCACAGCATGCATGAGAGTCATAACCTGCACGAAAGCCCAGAATCCTTAAAGTTTCACACTCCAAATTCTTTGGGATGTAGCATCCTACTTGAATGTGTTGCCATAACTAGGAATAGAACATCAGTAATTGTGACTCCCTGTGGCTTAGGGGGTGCCTAGGACAGAGAGGGTGGAGAGAGTGATGGAATTTCCCCCTCAAACACTCCATATCTCACCTCCTTCTCTTTCATAAAGCAGACAAGAATGCAAATGGGTGATCACAGATCACTCATGGTTAACCTGAAATCTGAGGTAAATTTTTGTCCTTTAAACTTTAGCAGCATAACTACTTAAACTCCCAGTAACAAATATTACTTGAGGAGCAACTCACAAATGAACTTGACCCACCTGTGATTCATGACCCTGAAGATGAGGACCGTGTATATGAAGGGGGGTTGGGGGCAGGGGTCAGTAGAGATATTTGGTGGGAGACATTGTGTTTCTTGTTGTTGTTATTTAGTCGTTCAGTTCTGTCTGACTCTTTTGTGACCCCATGGGCTATAGCCCACCAGGCTCCTCTGTCTGTGGGATTTCCCAGTCAAGAATACTAGAGTGGGTTGCCATTTCCTTCTCCAGGGGATAGTCCTGACCCAGGGATTGAACTTGCATCTCCAGCATTAGCAGGCGAATTCTTTACCACTGAGCCACCAAGGAAGCACAGAGATTGGGTTACCATGTCTAAAAACATCTTTTCAAAATCAAACGTGTCCCTGGAATTTCAGAGGAACTTCCATTTCCTTACCTATAAAATGGGAGTAGTTAGGACTGGAGATGATATCTGACAGCATGGAGATTACAGATGCTTAGTAAGGGGCAGAGAATCTTCCTTTCTGAGATACAACAGTGGAGTGGTCTGTGGGCTGCAGGGACTCAGAAAAGGTTATGAACACCAAGTGTCTGTGGTGCATTCTTGCCAACATGCCGGGAGAAAAGTGGGAACAAGCAGGGCACGTGGTCCATGTCTTCCTGGAGTGCCCCGCTACATGGTGGAGACGGACACCAGCTTAAGGACTTCTGCTTTGGCTAAGTGTGGATAAAACCTACATAGAAGGGCAGAGAAAGTTCCATGGAAGTGGAATTGGCAGGGGAAGGTTGCAAATGTTTGCACTGCTCTAAAACGCATGCTGTCATGACGCTTAAGAGCATTACCACCCGCCCTGAAACATTCTTCAATTCTACCTTAACACACCGACTGTGCAAAGAGTCCTTTATTATTTTCTTAAATCAGGTTTGGCTGCTGGGGACACAAAGCCGTTCCTTGGTGCCCTTCGAGGGAGCACAAAGAAAATTACAAGGGCGCGAACCACCGCAATTACAAAGAAGCTGAGACAGAAGACTCTATCAAATGCGTGCATTCCTTGGCAGGTACAACCAGCTCAGTTTTTATTGCACAAACGCACACTACCAGGCAGTGACGCCATAGATGTCATAGATGGGGCATGGAGGGGACAGATGGCAAGGGGGTGCCTCTTGGAGCCAGCAGGAGTATGATGCTCTTTTCTTCCTTGGAGAATTGTCACCCTTAAAAAAGAGAATGGAATGCTTTCCATCCTCATGAGTGTCAACAGTGAAGTGGGTGACTCCCAGTCTCCCCTCCTGGGAGCTGCCTGCCCCCACTCCCCAGGATCTTGCCTCTATTTTCTGGCAGGGCTTGGCCTGGGACCTGGGAGCCCAAAAGCAGCCCTGGGCTTTGGCTTGTTGAGTGGCTGTTTAATGTGCAGGCGGCATTCTCTTAACCAAATTCAGCCCTTTGTTTTTCCTGAAGCTGCACAGAGCAGCCTCTAAGCCTGGAGGAGGACCTAGCCTCATCCAAGGCCTGAGTGGAGGAAAAAGGCTGGAATGATGGCTCATGAGCTCAGCTGCGGTTGCCAGTGTCTAGTCCAGAGGTAACAACAGTTTTCATGAGCCTTTTGCTCAGGAGCCCAGTGATTAATGCGCCAACATGAACACAATTGGACAGCCATGCTCCTAAAACTGGGTCAGGGCAAAGCAGTCCCAAATACAGACATGCGTTGTTCAAATCTTGGGACAAATAAAAGTTGTCCTCACTCAACCACTAAGGGAAATGGACTTGCATTGTTTGAGCGCCAACAGGTTTCAGGCTCTATGCTAGCTGCTTGCAGTAGGCTGCTTGATCCAGGCTCATAACAATGTAGAAAGTGGGCATTATTATGTCCGTTGTGTAGGAGAAGCAGGCACTCAGAGGTTAGAGAGCTACCTGAAGTTGTTGCCTTCATAAACCTGGTAGAAGAACCAGGGTCCTATCCTAGCCTTGCCAGACTAACACCATTCCCACATGCTCCCTTCTAGAATGGTCCGCCCTGAGGTCTCTTGTTGCTGTTGCTATTGTTGTTGTTGTTGTTTCTTCTGTGCTTCGCCCACTATCCCTTCTCAAATATTCACTGATGACCAAACGGCTGTGCTTGTAGGCATGATCTTGTGCCAAGCAAAGTACACAGGGAGCAAAGGGACCGTACCAAGTGCAGAGGCTAGAAACCAGTAGCTGAGATGTCCACAAGCATTTTTCATTGTCTCCCATATGACAGTGTTGGGTGCCACAGTGCAAGACGGGCAGTTTGGCTGCACAGCGCAAGCCTGGGGGCACCATTCTTAACATAAGTGTGTGGACTGGGGGTGGAGGAAGGTCCTGGCCAGCAGGTCTCTGTCTCCCCAGTCTGTGAAACCTCCACTCCATGAAAGCCAGAGCAGCATGACATTTATCAGTTGTCTCCATTTCAGCTCCTATAAGATATTATTTGAAGAGTAGTTGCTGTGATCTAAAATAGAATCAGCCTTGGTTTTTGTCTGTAAAGCGGAGGTCCATGTGATTTGTGACGAGTTGCCCAAATACACCCAGCGGTTATTGGCAAATCCAGAACCAACTCCGATATCATAGAGAAAAGCCCAGAGCCTCCTACGCCCATCCTTGCCTTTTGAACACCAGTTGCAAGGCCTCCTCTTGGCAAGATGTGGCTAAAGAAACATCCCTTGTGAGGCATCATGACAATTGATCTGCCTTGTGAGAAAACCCATCAAACTCCCTTTGATGATAGCAATCTGCTGAGGACTCACCCGATGCCAGGACTGTTCTAGGTGACTTTCAAGCCTTATCTCATTTAATTCTGGCAGAAACCATCAAGATGAAGCACTCTTATTGCCACTGCCTCACAAAAGAGAATATTTGCTCAGTGACTTACACATGGTTGACCCAGGAGGCCCTGAATCCCAAGCAAAGCTGTTTCTTCCTAAATGTTGCACTGAACAGAGAAATAATTCAGCCATTTCTTTCATTCATTTTGTATTTCTTCTGGTTACAATATAATTTTTTTTTTAATCTAGTGAGAGAAGCTTGAAAGCGGGTAGGCCAAGAGATCCTGTTTATTATTTAGGCAACAGTTTCAGTGATGACTTTCATATGAACCTTATCAGTGTCAAACCAGAGTTTACTAACACTTTGCTAACTTATAAACAGGCTCCCACACACTCACTCTGGAGCTTATACAGAGAAGCACATGTAAACATTTCAAAACATTTCTGGTGGACAATTAATTTTTTTCCTTTGGGAAAATATCCGATTGATGATAATAATGAAGCAATGCATATTTTGAAGATAAATAATATGAAAATGGGTGGCTTCAGTCTCTTTCAAGAATTGTGGGATGCTTAGAAATTGTCATTAAGTTTCTGTGTACTTAGAGGTCCATTTTGCAGTGGCTCCAAGGAGTGCGCTCAGGAATGCAAGATGGAAGAGGGGAGACCAGTTATGAGGTTTTTTGGTTTATTTGGAAATTCTAT
Organism: Bubalus bubalis; assembly: GCF_019923935.1. NCBI lineage: Eukaryota > Metazoa > Chordata > Mammalia > Artiodactyla > Bovidae > Bubalus > Bubalus bubalis. Next base: position 41,021,673 of record NC_059179.1, on the reverse strand, counting down.
GTCTTCTGGAGAGCCAAGGACTTTTGTCTTTGAAACGTTCTTCGTTTTTTCTAAAGTACAGTGCTGTAATTCTAAGAACCTTCTCTGTGGCTACTTTCAGATTTCTTCCTTGCCGTTTCTGTTTGCTTTTTCTTTTTTCTCTCTTTGTCCTCTCTCTGTGGGAAAGGTAATCTGGGAGGGTGGCCAGTGCTGGCAGGGGAAAAACAGGAGCATGTTTATCACGGTTTATGACCCCAGCGCTTCCAAAAGGAGAAACGTTCACATCTGAGCATCCTCCTTGGGTCTATTGTCCTTCTCTGAGATCTTCAAAGATATCTCTTCCAAGGGGAACACTTGTGTCATTGTGGCTTCCTTTCCTCCAGAACCATTAAGATAATCTTCCTCCAGTTGAACATCAGACAACACTTTTGGTGAAGGACTTCAAGAAAAACACCAATAAAGCTAAATCTATGACCTTCAGTCTTGAATTGTGTGTATCAACTGTCAGATTTGAAAACCATTCACCTTAGGTTCACTCAGGGGCCCTGGAAAGGTCATTAAGACATCCAATGCCTCTCCTTTTCTCTTGGCACATAGTAGGATTGCACCTCCTTACCCACTTTGAAATTAAGCCTGACTGTGTGACTTGACTTGACTCTTGACATGACAATGGCAGAGCTAGGATCCCGAATGTAATCTGCTGTGGTCTCTTTCCCTCCATCCTGGCAACCAGCAACGTCTGCAAGAGTGACAACTCCATCAGCAGGCATGCCCCTGCTGATCTGTGAAGGGCATCTTTTACATGATGTAAGTAATCAGCAGATAGGTAGGGGTCCAGACCTGGGTGTCCTTCCGTGGAGAATTTCTTGACTGGGTAAGAGTAGCCTTCTGAAGGTTTCTTCTAAATATCCAATTACTATGAAATTTCAAGTTGGAAGTTAACTATGGTATCTTTCTGGGTGATGCCTCCATACTGTTTCCTGATCAAAGATCTAGGGGAAGATTTGGTCTTATCAGCTGTGTAAGCTTCATAGCCAAATCATTAATCTTCCTGAATCCCCATTCTGAAAATCTGCAAGTGGGGTGACAACCACCTCTGCCTATTTATGACCCTTTGGAGGAGTTTTAAAGGCAAAGTAAGATGGTGCTTGTGAAAATGCAGTCCAAGCCATGTCAATACAGTATCATCATTCCTAGGTATCAAGGGCATTGTGCTCACCAGCTCCTGGTTGCTGGCATGGGTGGTCTAAGGGTTGATGTAGATGGTCAGTGCTTTCTGATGGGGTCAGGGGCCGGGTGGCCTCACTGGATGGAGTAAGACGCTCTTTCTGAACTCAGGAACTGGAGGCCCTGTAACTCCTCAAAACTGTGCTGCCTGCAGCTAAGCCCGCTTTACCAAACACGAGTTCTGCATCTTGGTTCATCCATTTGCAAAACACCTGAAATATCTACCTCATAGGCTTGATCTAAACAAAATAACCACTAAATAAACACCCTGAAACCAGGAGGGTCCAAGAATCAGTTCTACTAGGACAGTGGTCCTTTTTTCCTCCTGAGAGTCCCTTCGGTTCTGGTAGGTCCCATTTGTGAGGAAGCCAGTCTCAAAAATCAATCATCTTGGCAATTTCTGAGACAGTGGGAGGCAAAAAAGCACTTATCAACTGTCTGCAAGTAAGAATATCTGTCTTTCCTAGCAGATAGATGGCCTTTCTTGGATATAGCCCACTAATTTTTATTAATCTTTTGCTGCGGAGTGGATCCTGAGTTTTGACTAATTTTTTTAACTTCAAATATTTGGATGATTTGAGACTCCCCCCCACCCAATAAAACGGCCTTTTAATTTTTACATATTTTTCCTTTCAGTGCAATGTGGTTTCTATTTTCAAGTACACAGATTCAGAATAACTCAGGTCTTCAATGCCTTCCTCCTCTTTTCCCTCCCTCCCTCATTTCCTGTTCTGTAGCACTCTGACCAGCCTTCGGCTGATTCTGGCTTCCTGGACGAAGCCTTGGAGCTGGACATCTTCCAAAACCACCCCTGGAAAACGATGGTGGCAACTCCCATAGACTCTTCCTTGGAACAAGCACCGCAGGACAGGTTGCCTCCCCATTTGGGAGTGTGGTTACCGAGCTGGGCAGGGATGTCAGGCTGTAACTGACTCATTCATGAGTCTGGCCTCAGTGCACAGAGAGAAGCCTGGATCCCCCTACCCCAGCCAAGCGGTTTCAGCTTATCTCTAAGGAGATTAGAGGACCTCTGGCTCATTGCTGCCTTTCTTTCGGAGCCAAAAGGCCTAGCAGATCAAAGTCAACATGACTTCACATAGCTAGGGGCTTATCTCCTGCCTGTCCTAAGACCACTGACCTCTCAATTACGGTTTTAAGAACAATTTCTTTTGGGGGAGGAAGTGCTCATAGGATGGAGGACAGTTTACACTTTCAGACCTCTGGTCCTGACCCTGCTGGCTGGGCGGCCTGTCATGACTGCTCACCATGCAATTAGGCAGCATTTTTCAATTCCCTTATAAAGAAAAAAAATGTTATTTTTGCCAAAAATATCTCCAAGTGTCCTAAAGCATTCTATTTTTCATATCTAATGAGGTGACACTGGAATTTGTTAGACGAATATGACTTTATCAAGCTTTAATGCTAACACTCCTCTCAAACCCAGAGCTTCATGGCGCGTCGAAGGAGACACTGATAACCCAAAGCCTTGGCTGACTGATGCATTTGGGTGCATTCCTGTGCTTTCTGGTGGAGACCAGCCCCTCACCCCCTGCATAGTTTCAGCCTCGTTAGAGTCTTCCTTGAAGCGTGGCCTGCTAGTTTGCAAGTTTTGAGTTGATTAAATTGAATGCCAAAGAAAAATATTTTGTACCCTGGTGCTGAAAAATTCTCTGAAAGAGGTGGACTTTTCAGATGGATGTTGCAAACTGGTGAATTATGCGTGTGTGTATTTACATATATGCGTATATGTGTGTGTGTGTGTGTGTGTGTGTATACACACACACACTTAGTTTTTTGAATGTCCGTCTAGTCAAAGCTATGGTTTTTCCAGTAGTCATGTGTGGATGTGAGAGTTGGACTACAAGGAAAACTGAGTGCCAAAGAATTGATGCTTTAGAACCATGGTGTTGGAGAAGATTCTTCAGAGTCCCTTGAACTGCAAGGAGATCAAACCAGTCTATCCTAAAGGAAGTCAGTCCTGAATATTCATTGGAAGGAATGATGCTAAAGCTGAAACTCCAGTACTTAGGCCACCTGATGTGAAGAACTGACTCATTGGAAAAGACCCTGATGCTGGGAAAGATTGAAGGTGGGAGGAGAAGGGGACAACAGAGGATGAGATGGTTGGATGACATCACCGACTCGATGGACATGACTTTGAGCAAGCTCCGGGGAGTTGGTGATGTACAGGGAAGCCTGGTATGCTGCAGTCCATGGGGTTACAAAGAGTTGGACACAACTGAGTGACCGAACTGAACTGAACTGATACATGCACTGTTTTCATTGTTCAGTAGCTAAGTTGTGTCTGATTCTTTGCAACCTCATGGACTGCAGCATGCCAGGGGGTCCAGACTGTCCTTCACTCTCTCCCAGGGCTTGTTCAAACTCATTTCCATTGAGTCAGTGAGGCCACCCAACCATCTCATCCTCTGTTGCCCCCTTCTCCTCCATATATATGTATATATATACCCACACACACATATATATATACATAACATATACATACATATATACATACACATTATGTATATATACACACATGGGCATACTTAGTGTATTTCATTTTATTGCACTTTACAAATATTACATTTTTCACAGACTTAAGTTTTGCAGCAATTACATCAAACAAGTCTATCAGGGCCATTTTTCCAATAGCATTTGCTCACTTCCTGTCTCAGTGCTATATGTTGATCATTCTCACAATATTTCAACTTTTTTCATTATTATTTTATTTGTTTATGGTGATCTATGATCAGTGAACTTCTTGCAAAATGATGATAGCACCCACCCATTCAATAAAGATGATAGCAACCACTCAGATGGTGGTTAGAATTTTATAGCATTAACAGTATTTTTAAATTAAAATAGGTACATTTCTTATTTATACATAAGACTATTGCATATTTAATACAATACAGTGTAAACATAACTTTTGTATGCACTGGGAAAGCAAAAAAATTAATGTCACTTGCTTTATTGTGTTATTTGCTTTATTGTTGCAGTCTGGACCGGAACTTGAAATATCTCTGACATATGCCTGTGTACACACACACACACACACAGACACACACACACACACACACACATGTGCGTGCATGCTCAGTCACTTCAGTTGTGTCTAAATATTTGCGACCCTATGGACTGTAGCCCACCAGGCTCCTCTGTCCATGGGATTCTCCAGACAAGAATACTGAAGTGGGTTGCCATGCTCTCCTCCAGGGGATCTTCCCAACCCAATGATCAAATGTCTCTTATGTCTCCTGCATTGGCAGGCAGATTCTTTACCACTAGCACCACCTGGGAAGCCACATACACACACACACACATACACACACTTTTTACTAGCAGATATACTGTCTCTTTATTGGATGTTTGTGCCAGGTTCCCTGGAAGATACCATGGATGTGTATAACCAGTCTCTCCCCTTGAGAAGCTGTACCAAGGAGTGATGAATTAAGTGTTAGATTGTTGTAATAGACTAGAGCTCAGACTCCAGGGCACTCAGACTGGGGTTTGAATCTCGGCTTCAATGATGACTACCTGTTTACCCTCAAGAAGTAACTTAACTTCTCAACCTTCTGTTTCTTTGTCTTTAAAACTGGGAGAAGCATCCTTAGTGCTTCTCAGGTTTCTGTAAGGATCAAATGACATAAACCATTAAGGTCTATAGTCCAGTGTACGGCATATGTAAGTATTCAATAAATAGTCTTGGCTAGTTGTTTCATTATTATTGTGTAAATTTTAAAATGTTGTTCAAGGTGGGGTAGGATTTACTGAAAGGCAGAGAGGCAGAGAGCCCTTCGTGGAGCAGAAGTGGACAGGAGCGCAGACTGAGCATCAAGGCAACCTCTGGGAAGCCCCCAGGAGCCACCAGCAGGTTCTGTGCTTGCCTTCCTAAACATTCAAACTTATCTGCCTGCACGACTTGCTGGAAATTACCCAGGAAGCCACGTAGTTAGTTTTCTGTGTCTGTTACAGATGAGGGTCAGTTGTCGTTTCCATCATAAAATCCATGCTTCATGGATCTAAAGCTTGGAATTTAAAATGACATGGGGCTTAAACTCCACTTAACACTTTTGATTTAAAACCTTCTCAGAGAACAAGACTCCACTGCAGGCTTTTTGGTATAAGTTACCTTTTGAAAATGAATTCCGCATCTGGTTTTGCATAGGCTTTTCAATGACAAATAGCTTTAAACCAAGAGTCATTAAAAATCAACACTTTTAAAAAGCAAATAATCAGCCATATTTACTTTCTCTTTAGACAAATGACAGGTGCCTGGGTAGGGTTTCATTTTTATCTCTCTTAATGATGACTTTCCAAAATGGCTACTTGAGAAAAGGGCAGTTTGGAGAAAGGAAGGCAAGGCACTTTTAGAGGTTACTTTCTTAGCCTCTAGAGACGTATATTTAATTCATTCAAACTTTATTATGGAATTTGATTTTAAAGATAAAAATGTGTCATATATAATATCAGTATATGCTTTGTCTTTTGGTTTATGCATCAGACACTCTACAGCTACATAGACATCTGTTAGAAGACTGATCCAAGAGTTTTATTTCAAAATAGCAAGATCAATATTCCACAGAAAGTAGCTGATGGCCAAGATCAACAAGGAATTTTAATTTTTTCTTGAAAAAAATAATTGCTCTGATTTTACCTTTGGAGAGAAATGGCAACATGAAAATGTTCAGAGAAGATTCCAAGGGAAAGTTGAAAGTTGGAAGCACTTACAGGAAATGAACTCGATCTAGTAGAAAATTTTAAAATTCCATAAAGTTTAGTTGTTATTGTTTAGTCATTAAGTCGTGTCTCTTTGTGACTCCATGGACTGTAGCCCTCCAGGCTCCTCTATCCATGGGATTTTCCAGGCAAGAATACTGGAGTGGGTTGCCATTTCCTTCCACAATAGTGTTTAGTATCATGGTGTAAATAAACCTTTTTGTGTTTCTCTAAAGAACATTGCCTACTCCAGTATTCTTGCCTAGAGAATCCCGTGGACAGAGGAGCCTGGTGGCTGCTGTCCATAGGGTTACACAGAGTCGGACACGACTGAAGCAACTTAGCACACATGCATGCATTGGAGAAGGAAACGGCAACCCACTCCAGTATTTTTGCCTGGAGAATCCGGGGACAGAGGAGCCCGGTGGGCTGCCATCCATGGGGGTCGCACATTTTGGACACAGCTGAAGCGACTTAGCAGCAGCAGCAGCAGAGAACATTGCCTAACACCTCCAGGTGAAGGTGATGGGAAAAGAGAAAGATCACGAGCTGCAACTTCATTTACTTGCAGTTTTTATTGTGAGCAGGAGCACAAGTAATGGCAGATGGGACTTGGGGAAATGCGTTTCCCCCTTCTGAACAGACTTGGTTATCTCCCTTGGCCTTTCAGTTTTTATTTTCCAGAATCCAGTGAATGTATCTTCTCATCTTGGGCTACATTCATAATTAGACTTAAATTCTAAGAAAAGCTATTAAAAGCCTCAGGCAAGGCTGGTGAGGGAGTACAGCTTCATGTACTATTGAACTGGATGAACTGGTTTCCTTGGACTCAAGCTGGAGGAAGATGCCTGAACGACTCCCAGGCCCTTGTGGATTTCTACTCGCTGAGTAAAGATGTGAGAGCTCAGGTATCCTGTCCACTCAGAGACAGACTGAAAAGTAATGACAACAATATTGGCAGCTTCCTCTAGACTCCAGAGGTGTGATTTCTTTCCTTAGCCCTTGAACCTGGCCCAACCCTGTGACTTGCTATGACCAATAGAATATGGCAAAGTTGTATAAGTTCTGGAGCCTAGGCTTCAAGTGGCCTTGCAGCTCCTGCCTTTGTCCTCAGAATACTTGTCACCACATAAGAAAGCCCAGCTAGATGATTGAGACTGTGTGGTGAGAAAGGTCAGACTGACCATCAGCATCAAGGTTCCATGCATGTGAGTGAGGTCATCTGAGTCCCTCCAGCCCAGCTGGGTCACTGGCTGATGGTCCCTGCCTGCAATGAAATGTGAGCACAGGCAAGACCAGAAGAACTTCCTATCGACACACAGAATCACGAGAAACAACAAACTGGGATTTTAAGTCAGGGTCCATGGGCCATTCTGACCAGGCATGAGCTTTTCTAAATAAAGTTTTATTAGAACAGCATTACAGTCATTCATTCCATATTGTCTATGGCTGCTCTTATGCCTCAACACAGAACCAAGTAGTTGTAACAGGAACCATGTGGCCCTCAAAGCCTAAGCTATTTACTCTGTTGTCCTGTATGAAACAAAAGTTTGTCTACCCGTGTTTTAGCCATTAAGTGTCTTGATATGCAGTAAAAAAAAAAAAAAAAAAAAAAAAAAAAAAAAAAAAAAAAAAACAACTAGTTGGTGTATTAGGCAGTGTTCTCTAGAGAAACAGAAGCAATAGCTTTGGTCTATGTGGTGATAGAGGCTGAGAAGTCCCCAGATCTGCAGTCACCAAATCAGCCCAGGAAAGCTTATAGTGTAGTTCCACTCCCAAACTGACTGTCTAGAAACTCGAGAACGTGTGTTTCGGTTCAAGTTTGAAGGCAAGAAAGGACTGGTATTCCAACTCAAGTGATCAGGCAGTTCTTACCATTGAGACAGTCAGCCCTTTTTGTTCTACTCAGGCCTTCGACAGGTCAGATGAGGCCCACCTATCTTGGGGAGGGCAAGCTGCTTTATTCATTCTATCATTTCAAACATTGATCTCATCCAGAAACACCCTCTTAGACACATCCAGAGTAATGTTTGACCACATTATCTGGGCACCCTGTGGCCCAGTCATGTTGATGCATAGAATTAACCATCATAGCTGGTATCAGGATAGGTTTTGTTTCAGTAACAAAAACTTACAATTAATGACGTTGGACTAGGAGGTGGACAGAAGGTGGACAGGGCACTATTAATGAGGGTTAAAAAGAAGGTAAAGAAACAACTGCTGAAGGCTAGAGAAAAGGCAACCCAGGTTATGTCCAGTGGAACAATAGCAGTCCAAACTATTAATATCACCAAGGTAATAGGGAATCTAGAAAACTATCCATGGAATTCATAGATATGGCAAAGGAAATCTCTAGATAGAATATGGAAAGTACCAACTGGCTTCTCCTAGTTGCCTGTGATAGTGTACATGAAGAGAAAGATGAGATGGAGAACTGTTCATTTTACAAGCAGAATATAGAGGGAATATAGAGGGCTCAGGACAGATTTGATTAGAAAACAAGACCGTCTCTCATTTCAGCACACACAAGCCTCATCCCAGTTATGAGATTCCTTATTAAGACCTCAGAAAGTTTTAAACTGTTGTCTCATAGGCTCTCTCAGCTAGCAAAGGGCTTCTGAGAATCTCAAGGGGGTATCCTACAGCAGATTCACACTCAGCCCAAAGTAGAGGCAGTGAAAGAAAGTCGCTCAGTCATGTCCGACTTTTTGCAACCCCATGGACTGCACAGTCCATGGGATTCTCCAGGACAGACTATTGGAGTGGGTAGTCTTTCCCTTCTCCAGGGGATCTTCCCAACCCAGAGATCAAACCCAGGTCTCCCTCATTGCAGGCAGATTCTTTGCCAGCTGAGCCACAAGGGAAGCCCATGAATACTGGAGTGGGTAGCCTATCCCTTCTCCAGCAGATCTTGGGGTCCCCTGCATTGCGGCGGATTCTTTACCAACTGAGCTATCAGGGAAGCAAATAGAGGCAGGTTTGTCTCAAAAAAGAATGGATGTGATTTGGGGGGCACTGCAATCAGAATCATGTGAAATTCACAAAGTTTTAAAGACACGGTATTGGACCTAAAAAGGCAGAGATAGTTCAAAATGAAAAGAGCCTCTGAGCCCCCAAATTTCTATGGGAAAGAAGCAGGCAGAGAAAAAAGCTATACAGTTGCAAAATGTGCCATGTCTAATGGGAAAGGAAGGACAACTCAAAGAGCGGAGCCAAGACCCAGAGAATGGAGCCAGGAGTCAAGGAGAACAGGTTATGGACCCACTCTGTGTGGACTGAGTGTGTGTGTCCCTCTAATATCCACAACCCCCTTTGTGTTGTGTTGGGGGTGGGACCTTTGGGAGGTAATTGGGTTTGTTTCAGGTCATGGAGGTAGAGCCCCGTGTTGAGATCCCTTGTGAGCACATGAAGAGATCAGAACTCTCTCTCTGTATCCAGTTGTGTACAATGAGTGAGAAGGCAGCCGTCTAAAGATCAGGAAGAGAATCCTCCCTAGACGTGGAATCTGCCAGCGCAGTCTTGGACTTCCAGTCTTTTGATCTGTGAGAAATAAATGTGTGTTGTCTAAGTTCCCCAGTCTATGGTATTCTGTGATAGCAGCCCTAACTGCGGTGCAGTCCGAAGGAGCAGAAGAGGCCCTGATCAGGGAGTGTTCCATACTCCTGGAGTAGGAAAATTGGAAATTTGGGCCTGGCTGGACTTCAGAATGCTATGGACCAGCAAAAGCCATGTGCCTCCCATTTCTCCTCTTTTGAATAGAAATATCTACTGTGATGATCTGCTTTACCAAGTATGTTGCAAAGTAGGGGCAGATAACAGTTTAGTTGAGTTGTCTGATTCAAGGGGTGCTGCAGCTGAAGAACTACACCCAAGGAACTAGATGATCAAGTCCCTGGACTTTGAGATTGACACTGTAATGGGATCAAATCTTTGGTCAAGTGGGCGAATGTATTTTGTGTGTAGGACCAATGAAAAAAATTATCCAGCCCCTCCTATTAGAGATGGAAGCTATTTCATCACCCCTTATACCTAAACTGGCCTTGTGACTTACTTTGGCCAACAGAATATGGCAGAAGTGACATTAAGGCGTTCCAGAACTTGATCTTCATGAGACCTTGGAGCATCCACCTTCCATTTTGGCCAACTAATGCTCCATGATCGAAAACCCCACTTAGATATCAGAGAGAGAGGCACAGCCAACAGCCAGACCAAGGCCCCAGACATGTGAGTTAGGTCACTTTAGACTCTCCACACTCAGCTACGAAGCCAAGTGCCTGAGGCCACATGAGTGAGCCCAGGTGAGACCAGGAAAACAACTATCCCATCAACCTACAGAGCCAAGAGAAGCAATAATTTGTGGTTTTAAGCAAATATATTTGGGGTGGTTTGTTACGCAGCAGTGAATAACTGATACACTTTACAACTAATTATTTTTTATGTGCACATTCAACTGAAGGAAATTCAGGGAGAACAGCACGTTTAAAATTTTCCCCTATGGAAAAGTAATCTTTGTATACAATTTCAAACATAATACCTTTCCTTCTACTAAAATCTGCCATCATCACAGGCACTATACCAAACTGAATAGAAACCCAAGATCATGAAAACAGATCAGTCTTCAATAGTCAAAAAAAAAAAAAAAGCAGTTCTACACCCACAAATCATTCCACTTATGTTTATAAATAAATTTATATTTGTACATATATATTATTAAAAGATGACAACAAAGACTTTCTTCCAAATTAGGAGCAAGATTTTCCATCCCAGAATCTACCTGGGGCTACCCGGAGGGACATATTTAACTCAAAAATACTGGTTAGCCACACAAACTGGGAAAGACTATTACTCAGCTGTAACAACACAGTCACTGCAATGAAGGCAAAGAGGAATTTGGGGTCATTGTTTTAAAGCGTGGCTGACTGCAACACTTGCTGCTTAGAAAATTAAAATGGAGCTTGATGTTTGAACAAAAGTCTCCATGAGTGAATAGAGCTTTCTTCCTCTCATTGAAAAAAACGTTCATATAAGCAGTGATGAATTTCCCTGTCACTACATTTGAACAGAATGAGGGCACATTGAAGCCATAGGAATTTTCAGCCAACCACTTGGGGTTGGGGGGTGGGGTGCTTGTTATGTGTTTACTGGCATCCTGCCCATGGCTGGAACTTATGTGAGTCATTTTGGTTTGTGTCTCTGTTTCTGTTTGTAAGAAGGGAGCTTCTTTCTCCCCCAGGGCTTGGCTCATTTCTACCTGTGGCTGTTCTGAGCATGCATGAGCTTACTGATAACTACGATTAAATGCCATTTCAAAAATCTTCCTGGTATTACTCATTCTTCCTTACTAGGATTCAAAGTGGAGCTCTGCTACTTACCGTGGGATCTTGGACAAGTTACATAACCTCTGAGTTTCAGTGTCTCATCCATGGAGAAAAATAATCCTTGTGCCTTACAGGATAGGTGGGAAGATTAGCAACAATATGGGTTGTCATCGTTGTTTAGTCTCTAAGTCGTGTTTGACTCTTATGCGACCTCATGGACTGTAGCCCGCAAGTCTCCTCTGTTTATGGGATTTTCCAGGCATGAATACTGGAGTGGGTAGCCATTCTCTTCTCCAGGGGATCTTCCTCACCCAGGGATAGAACCCACATCTCCTGCTTTGGCAGGTGGATTCTTTACCACTGAGCCACCAGGGAAGCCTCAACAATATGCGTACAACACCTCTAATGTTGGACATGCACAGTACTTCTCTTACGGAGATTTGATGTGGACCTTAAAAGTTAACATGTGCAAAGCTCTCAGGAACAGTGGCTTGCACATGGTAAGGGTTTGCTAAATAAAATAAAAATCTTTTGGATTCTTGTAATCCATAGATGTCAGACGCCAGGAAATTTACCTTTAATTGTGCATGTAAAGCACATGATCATTTGTGACTAAGACTAGTGGTCAAAGTGCAAGTGTGCCCTGGATTCCATGCAACCTGCACATATGGGATGCCTGCTGTATACACCGTGTTAAGCACCTAGGAGAGCTCAGGGGAAGATGGAGCAGCAGAGGAGAGCTTAGCCAAGTGTCACCTGAGTTTTCTAAGTTAATCTCTATAGACTACTGGTGTTGCCCACTCAGCTTCTTAGCCCATGTGGTGGTGGTTTAGTTGCTAAGTCATGTTGGACTCTTGTGACCCATGGACTGTAGCCTGTCAGGCTTCTCCGTCCATGGGATTCTCCAGGCAAGAATATTGGAGTGGCTTGCCATTTCCTTCTCCAAGGTTGGATCTCCTTGCAGTCCAAAGGACTCTTAAGAGTCTTCTCCAACACCACAGTTCAAAAGCATCAGTTCTTCGGCACTCAGCTTTCTTTATAGTCCAATTCTCACATCCATACGTAACTACTGGAAAAACCATAGCCTTGACCAGATGGACCTTTGTTGGCAAAGTAATGTCTCTGCTATTTAATATGCTGTCTAGGTTGGTCATAGTTTTTCTTCCAAGGAGCAAGCATCTTTTAATTTCATGGCTTCTGTCACCATCTGCAGTGATTTTGGAGCCCAAGGAAATAAAGTCTGTCACTGTTTCCATTGTTTCCTCATCTATTTGCCATGAAGTGATGGGACTAGATGCCATGATCTTAGTTTTTTAAATGTTGGGTTTTAAGCCAGCTTTTTTACTCTCATCTTTCACTTTCGTCAAGAGACTCTTTAGTTCTTCTTCACTTTCTGCCATAAGGGTGGTGTCATCTGCATATCTGAGGTTATTGATATTTCTCCTGGCAATCTGATTCCAGCTTGTGCTTCATCCAGCCCAGCATTTCTCATGATGTACTTTGCATATAAGTTAAATAAGCAGGGTGATAATATACAGCCTTAACATACTCCTTTCCCAATTTGGAACCAGTCTGTTGTTCCATGTTCAGTTCTAACTGTTGCTTCCTGACCTGCATACAGATTTCTCAGGAGGCAGGTCAGGTGGTCTGGTATTCCCATCTCTTTAAGAATTTTCCACAGTTTGTTGTGATTCACACAGTCAAAGGCTTTGGCATAATCAGTAAAGCAGAAGTAGATGTTTTTCAGGAATTCTCTTGCTTTTTCTATGATCCAACAGATGTTGGCAGTTTGATCTCTGGTTCCTCTGCCTTTTCTAAATCCAACTTGAACATCTGGAGGTTCACGTACTGATGAAACCTGTCTTGGAGAATTTTGAGCATTACTTTGCTAGTATGAAGGTGAGTGCAATTGTGCAGTAGTTTGAGCATTTTTTGGCATTGCCCTTTTTTGGGGTTGGAATGAAAACTGACCTTTTCCAGTCTTGTGGCCACTGCTGAGTTTTCCAAATTTGCTGGCATGTTGAGTGCAGCACTTTCACAGCATCATCTTTTAGGATTTGGAATAGCTCAACTGGAATTCCATCACCTCCACTAGCTTTGTTCATAGTGATGCTTCCTAAGGCCCACTTGACTTCACCTTCCAAGATGTCTGGCTCTAAGTGAGTGATCACACCATCGTGGTTATCTGGATCATGAAGATCTTTTTTGTATAGTTCTTCTGTGTATTCTTGCCACCTCTTCTTAATAGCTTCTTCTTCTGTTAGGTCCATACAGTTTCTGTCCTTTATTGTGCCCATCTTTGGATGAAATGTTCCCTTGGTATCTCTAATTTTCTCAAAAATTAGACCTGGGTATCTGTACATTTATCAGGAACTCTGACATTTCTTAAGCTGTGCCTTGGAAGACTGGTTTTTGGGGACCACAGAGATAGTCACACTGAAAGACTAAAAGAGAAGGAGATGAAGTGGGATGAAATGGGAAAAGAAAACGGAGCATAGATGACAAGGGAGAGCAGTGTTCTTTTTTAAAAATTTCTATTGGGATATAGTTGGACTTCCCAGGTGGCTCAGTGCTAAAGAATCCTCCTGCCAATGTGGGAGGCTTGGGTTTGATCCCTGGGTTGGAAAGATCCCCTTGAGTGGGAAATGGCAGCCCACTTCAGTGTCCTTGGCTGGAAAATTCTATGGACAGAGGGACCTAGCTGGTTACAGTCCATCAGGTCACAAAGAGTCAAACACAACTGAGCGGCTGAGCATGCAGAGTGCAGTTGCTTCACAGTGTCGTGCTCTCCTGCACAGCAGAGTGAATGGGCCGTGCTCTCCTGCACAGCAGAGGGAATGGGCCATACATGTACATGTACCGCCTCGCTTTTGGACTTCATTCCCACTCTGGTCAGTGCAATGCATTAAGTAGAGTTCCCTGTGCTATACAGCAGGTTTTCGTTAATTATCTATCTTGGAGTTTTTTTAAAATGGGTCATTTATGTGTGTGTAGATTTGCAGTGTACATTATGCATTAATGTATCCTTTACTGTCGAGCTTGGCAAAAAAAAATGCGAAGCCATGTCCTGAAATACATTTATCAAAATTGCTTGCTACTAAGAATCCCCAGGGAACTTGCTAGAAATACAGATTCCTATGGCCCTGGCCAGTCATTCCGACTGGGTCTGTTTGGAATGGGGCAGGAATTTCCTGCATTTCTCCTCTGCCCTTATTTTCTTTAAATAACAGGTACCCTGTGATTCTTATCATCATCAAGTATGTGGGGAATGGCGGGGAGGGGTGCACACTCTGGCCCTAACTCCACACAGCTTTGTTTTTGAGAAAAAAGGAGCTAGCAAAGAAGGCTAAGTGCTCAGTGCAATTGGTATTCAGAGTGGGAAAGCTGCAAAATCATGATAGATTAAAACCCAATGGGTGAAAGAGTGAGGAGCGGTGAGCTTGCTAACCATGACCCTGACCTGTCATGCCCCTTCTTAAGACCAAGTACTCATTCCTTCTTTCAACCTGCATCTCCTGGGACTACCAAAGGCCCTTGAAGACCAGTTCTTCATTCCTCCACACCTTTGATGTATAGAAATGGATACTGACTCTCTGGCATCAACAGCTCGGGAGGCAGAGATAGACTCTGAACCTGTGTCCCTCCAACGCAGCGCCCGGCTCTTTGGTTCTCAGTGTCCTCTCTGGGATGCTGGCCCTTCCCACCTGACTTCTACTACCCTATCTCCTCAGCTTGCTGACCGTGTCCTTTTGACCTTTTGCAGCCTCTGTCATCCTCCACGGTGACAGAAAATACTCTCAGATAGTGAGGAGGGAGAGAGGCCCATCTCTGCTCACCCTGACCTACCAGGAGATTAGCCTGGTGCTCGGGAACTGCTGGGAGAAATGTGACTCTTCATCTCGTCCATGCTCCCCTGTCCCAGGGCTCTTATCGAAACACCAGGGAGGGAGACAAGTCTTCAAGGAGACGCAGGGCCTCCCCTGTGGGATGCAGCCATTCCTTATCATGATGTAAAACAAAACCCTGGCTTGGGCACAGCCCAGAAACCTCTGCCTGATCTTCCTCGCCTCCAGGAGAAAGCTTCATCCCCATCCCATGGAGGCTCGAGTGGGGAGTGAGAGGGCCTGGCCCTAGCTCTGCATCCCGCCTGGAGGACCAGCTGCCCTTCTGGGTGGGGGCTTAGGAGGGAAGGGAAGTTTGGAGGAGCCCCTGGGGCCCCATGGTTCAGGGGTTTGTCCCCTGGGATTTGATAGGAAAGTTGTTTGCAACCCACCAGGGCCACCAGGAGGGAAAGACTCAGAGTCCGGGCACCACTTCTCAGAAAATGACCCTTGTCCCTTTTTCCATCTGTCTGCATGAAACCTTCACTTGGAAGTGTGATTTGGCTGAGTAGAATAGTGAAGAGGATGTTTAGGGAAAATGTCAAATTGAGGTTAAATTAAACTTTTCAAATTAAATGTTAAACCACTAACATCCACTAAGTGTGTGTTTGTGCATGAGCGAGAGGGAGAGAGAGAGAGAGATTGTTTGGGAAAAGTGGCTTGGAGTGCAGAAAGAGCTGTTATCTGAGAACAAGACCACACAGGCATGAGTCTTGGCTTTATCACGTCCACCAGCCTCTGAGCCTCAGGTTTATTCTTCTCTGAAGTGGGGGAAATGACAGAGGGCATCTTGGATTCAACAAAGCTTGAGTCATTCCTACCACATGCCAGACAACACGTGGGAACTTTTCTCATATGTGAACTTAATGCACGATCACACATAATTCCATTTGGTGGAGATGTCACCCATTCGTGGGTGTGGTTATGGAAAATGAGTTTCAGGGATTTTCATGGGGTAGCAGACTGGATCTCCTGGATGGTACATCTCTGCTGCACCATGGTTGCTCCAGACTCGTATTAAGACTCTACATCATTCATTCATTCACTCACTCTTTCATTCAATTCAGATACTTGTAGAGTGCCTATAATATGCCAGGCACTGTTCTAAGTTGGGGATTCATTGGTAAATAAGACAGATGAGGTTCCTGCTATGGTCTAGAGAAGAAAGGTTATAAACAGATAATAAGGCATAAGGCAAGAGTAAAATAAAATGGAGCAATAGAATGCCCTGAATAAAATAAAATGGGGCAATACAATAAGAGTGAATTCAAGGGCCATTACTTAGAAGGGACATGGCCTCCTTCAGAACAATATTATTAAAACACAGTCTGGATCCTTCTGCCTTTAAGGGACAAATGTGCTCTGCCAAGTGTCCAGAGACTCTGGAAGCTTATCTTTATAACCACTCTAAGCTGCTTGGTGCCTCTCGCAGGCATTTTGTTCACTGTGATAGCTGTGTGTCCTCATCTTCAAAAGAAGATCAGATAATGAGATTGAGAGGCCACCAGACAAAACAAAGTACATGGTTTTATGCCAATTTGAACTCAGTTTAGAAAGAAACATAAGGCATGATCTAAATAAACCCCGTTTTTTTCCCTAAATGAACAGTCGTGTGTGTGTGTGTGTGTGTGTGTGTGTGATGTTTCTTCCAATTAGCACAAGATGCTCTGTGGCCAGAACTCATTGATGAGTTTCAGTGTCACGGCTCCCCGCAGCCCCTTCTCCAGCCATCACATCCTGTTTATTGCCACTGGGATCTAGAAAGAATTAATCAAGAGCTGAGGATCAAGGACATCATGATCTTGGTGGGGAAGGTGGGGGGGTACTCAGTCAAACTCCGGCCTCCAGTTGCCAAGTCAGATTCACTCCCTTCTCAGACCCTCCCCAAGGCCACCAGGCCTCATGCCTGTCCTTACTCAGGAGCAGAAAAGAGCTCTTAGCCACTTGCCAAACTGGGGGCCCACCTCTCATTGTCTTCGGCCTCGTTCACTTATGATTCATGTTATTTCCAAGCTCAGTTGTTCAGTTGTGTCTGACTCTTTGTGACCATACGGACTGAAGCCCGTCAGGCTCCTCTGTCTATGGAATCTTCCAGGCAAGAATACTGGAGTGGGTTGCCATTTCCTTCTCCAGGGGGTCTTCCCGACCCAGGGATCGAACCCACTTCTCCTGTGGCTCCTGCTAATTTCCATGCCCCCAGCTAACACAAAAGGCAGCCTGGCGCTCGCTTTCCTGCACTGGCTCCCATATCCTCAGTGAGCACTGCTGATGCTGCAGAGATTTTTCACGCTAGATGGGACCTGAGAAATCTTGTTGCTCAGCAGTTTGATTTGACTTATGCATTTAATTATTTAATTACTTAATGGGGTTTTGGCCACCACACCCTTTGTTGAAACAAAATTTTGTAGAGTTCCAAAATGTAAAACAGATACTAGCGGGTGGGGGGCCCAGAGTCCCTCCTCCTGGGCCCCCGTCTACCTGCTGCAGCCTCTAGGGAGACCCTCAAAATGCCCCAGGTCTTCCCAGCAGCCCCGTCTGGAAAACACCCATCTCCTTCCAATCCCCTCCAGTTCCAAAAGGGCCGGGGCCCAGTGAAAGTTCCTGTTTGCAGTGGCCAGTTGCTAGGAAATAGGTGAGCAATTCATTCAGTGCAGAAAGTCAAAGGAATAGCGGTGGAATGGGGAGGTGGCTAGTGTGGGAGGCTCATGGCAGAACTGGGGAGTTGGCTCGAGAAGTGGGATCCTCCGGGTTAGAAGGAAGCCGTGATCCGATTGCCAAGGAGTTCCACGTGCGTGGCACACGCGTGCCGGGAACTCGCCGAGTGAGAGCCGTGACGACAGCTCAGTAATACATTCATCCCCAGGTGCTCTTCGGCCTGTTACAGGGTTTGATATTTTTATTTAACTGGAAGCGGTCGATCTGGTGCATGTGAGGCAAGGAGGCTGGGTCTGCTGTTGGCCGCCCCAGTGGTCGTGTCTCCCCTCCCCACCCAGAGGGTTCCTGGCCTCGGAGTGCTACAGGCAGGGCGCCAGCGTCACTCTCGCCTCATCCCGGGATGCTCTGGGCTTCATCTTAGTATAACAACCTCTTGGAAAGGGTTTGGTCCCAAGTCTCAGTGCAAGAGAGACAGACTGGGGGAAAGTGCTCTGGGCTGGGAGGCGATCGTGGGGGTGAAACAGCTATGTGCCCCAGGTAAGTTTCTTAACCTCTCTGGGCCCTTATGTAAAATGAGGTTGACAGCAATAGTGTTTATCTCGCAGAATCAATGAGAGGACCACAGGAGGCAAACCTATAAGGTGTTTAGAACAGTAGCCCAGTGAAAATGAATTGTTCTTACTATTCCTGCCTCAGACCTCGTAAGTCCCCTTCCCCCACTTCTCAGTAAAGGAGACCAAAATGGCCTGAACATTTAACTGCAGGTAGGGTTGCCTTCTGAAGATGATTTGGAAGAATTTAGTGGAGAAAATTCTACTGCTGGCTAACATGCAAGCCCCCAGTGCTGTCTGCCGAGTGCTTTGTCTGCATTTTGTCATTTAACTCTCACACTAGCCTTATGAGACTGGGTGCATAAATTCTCTTTCTCTTTTGGAGATGAGGAAGCCAAGGTTTGGGGAATTTCAGGAATTTGCCCACAGCCACAGAGCCAGCAAACAGGGGAGCCAGGACTAAAATCTGAGGATTTGATTCTTCTGGGTTTCTGTTTGCCTGTCGTCTTGCTTCCCTTTGATTTTGATGTTTATTATTTTGTAAATATTCATTTTTATTTATTTGTGTGTGCCGGGTCTTAGTTGCGGCACACAGGATCTTCTGGCAGCATGCAGGATCTTTAGTTGAGGCATGTGGGATCTAGTTCCTCAACCAGGGATCAAACCCAGCCACTGGACTACCACGGAAATCCCCCTACTCCCTCGATTTTTCGAAGTAGCTACCAAGGATCACAATGGATGCTGTTGGAACAACTCAAAGCCACAAGTCAGGGTGGGGGCCAAACACAGGCTTGTGATTCAGGGGTGGAGAAGCAGCCTAACTGCCCCCTGCCACTTCAGAGCCCCAAGAATCACTCCAGGGGGCAGGAGTGCTGGGAAAAAGTGGCAATGAGCCAGGCTGGGACACCTTCTTCAAGACAACTTAATGATTTAATCTTGTGGATTCTGAGATGGAGAGCGTGCACTGTGAACCAGCTGTGTGATGTCCAGAATTCCTCCTAACCTCCCTGCAGTTTAACTTCTTCCTCCAAAAAAAAAACAAACCACTGGGAATAATAATTCCTGGCATAGAATATGGGGTCATAAAGTCTTCTTTCACTAAATACCAGAGGTATGCTGCAGGTTTTTGTAATGTGCGTGTACTGTCCATTACCTATGCCATCCAGTACTGTAAGAACTGCAAGTTCAATGAGTAGGAAAATACCAGAGAACCTCACCGATCAATCCTTGAGGAACTGATTAGGATTAATTCCTAATTAACGAGGAATTTGTTTTGGCAGGACAGATTTTTAGTGTCACCATAGAAACTCTCCAGGTGGGAAACCCTCATTTTTGAGTAGTAAGAATATGATTGTGTTGAATGTTGATCCACAGCCGCCCTTTGGATGGAAGAGGGAGGGAAGCTCGGAGGTGTTGGGCTCAGTTCCGAGGACCACTCACCTGCCTGTAAGTGGCCGAATGCAGACTTGGTCCCTGGTCTGTCTGCAGACACCCCGATATTTTCATGACACCACGTGATCCCGCAGGAGCTCTGGTCTTGATAAAAAGAAATAGCGAAGTGGATCTGATGGCTTGGTGCTTGTCCATCTTCTTCAGCCTGTATCCTGCCTTAGCACTGTGACTGGCACTTACACCCTCTCGGGATCTTGGTTAAATGTGTCCCAGAAAGAAATGTCCAGCATTGCTCAAGTCTCTCTCCTGACCATACCCACCAGAGTGGTTCCTGGGTCACCCTGAGGAGGCAGTTTGTCAGGTTCCTTCGGCCCACCTGACTGATACACCCATCTGTGGCTTCCAGGCAGACAGTTCCCCAGGAATCCTCATCCACACAGCAGCCGAGTCTTTATACAGAGAAGCGTCTCTCCCAGCTCAGCCCCTGCAGATGGGCTGCTAATCCAGCTCTCCCTGCCAACGGGCTGACTCTACGGTTGATTAGGGTAATGAGGCTTATGCAGGCTTCCTCTGTCCCTCCCCATCTTCTTGGCTCTGAAAGTTAGCCCACTGTCTATCAATACTGTCTGGCACCAGAAGAAAGCCCCTCTTCCTTCCTGCACCCAGCATCTGGTTGCCTGGAAACCGGGACAGAAGCCTTGAGCATCTTAGGTTTCTTTTTAATTTTCCTGCCAGGTCCTGAAAAGCAAGCAGTGTTTGTTTTAAGCAGAACCTTTGCACTGTGGAGACTTGCCTTAACCTTGCCCAGGATGATTTCATCAACCTGCGTAAATATGATGCGAAGCGGCAGAACAGCCACTCCAGGCTCAGTGTCATTTGGTTATCGGGGCACAGAGTCATAATTAACAGTGAAAGCTGAAGATGGATTGTTTCAGAGGGAGCCAGGACGAGGCTTAACTCGTGCACGTCTGTGTGTGTGAGTGTGGTACGTGCGCCCAGGCACATGTGTTGAAATTGGCAGCTTTGTGAATTGCAGCCTGCTGTAGCCACATGCAGAAAGGAAGAGAGGCTTTTCTTTTTCCAAAAGAACAAAAGCCCATCTTGAAAATAAATGTCTTTCAAAAGTCACACAATTCGGGGAAAAGGCTCCATGGCTGGTTGTCTCACCCTTAGCCTGTGCTTCAACAGCAATGCAAACCATTTTCAGAAAAGGGCCAGGCAGAGGTCAGGATTTAAAAAGTCACAAATGGAAGAATGCTCCCCCCATCAACCCCCAACCAATCCTTTGGCTTAACACTGAGAGGGCCTACCAGAGTTTAGGACTAAACTTGGCACCTGGCACTTTGAATGTGTCTTGGCTCACGCCACCTGGAAGCTGTGTGTTCAGGACACCGAGAGGCATTCCTTTTGGGGTGAATGGGATGGGGCTTTCTGTCTTGTCAAGGCTGCCCTGTGTTTCTTGCCCAAAAGAAGAAATCTTATGTAGAACCATTCAATCAGACCCCACCGAGCTAGCCACTTCCTAGGGATTATGAGCTAAGCTTCTTGACTCTGGCTACCCTCTTGCCACCATAAATGGTGTCCCATTTAACAGATGCGAATGGAAAGAGCCAAAGTGGCCAAGCATTTTGCCTGAGGTTATGCAGCTAGTAGGCAGTGCCCTCAAATCTGAACCACAGAGCTTACTCAGGAATCATTAAAAGAAACATTTTATCTGACTTCCTGAACCTAAAGATCTTTCAAGGAGATACTGGCTCTTCAAGCCGACAGTCTCTTGGAAAATTCTTATCACTCCATGAATAAATTGAAATAGAGCTAATAATAGATAGGTATGTGGCATGTCTGAAAAGATCTATGTGCCATATCTTGCTAGAGTTTTTTTTTTTAAGGATGCCTTATGTACTTTTTGCCAACAGGTTGAAGTGTGGGTTATTTTTACTAGGTAACTAAATCCTAACCATGTTTCCTCATCCCATTAATTTCCTGGACTTCCTTTGTCTCTGTGTTTTGGGGAGTCCTGTGTGTTATGTGGTATTTCCCTCAACACTGGTTTCTCTCCTTGTTTGAAGAATATTTTAGAGACAAGCATTTGAAGACAAGGACTCATATGCTTTCCCCTGATCAGTGGAGGCAGAGTAGTTAATCAGCAAGTTGCCAATATTCAGCCTCAGCCTTGGGTTCAAATCTTGACTCTGCCAGTTTCTTGCCTGTATGACTTGGAGCATCACAACAACCCCTCCAAGCCTCAGGTTATAGTCTGTGAAGTGGGCATGATAATGGTCCTGAGTTATCATAAAGCAGAATTAATTGGTAAAGTGATGAGCACAGTTCCTAACAAACAGAGACTCAATGAAGAGGAGCCACTGCTCTTATTCTATTACCAACAGGGAGGTCATGGGGTTACCCCACTAAGCTTACCCCACTAAGGTTGTGGGAGAAATCAGAACCAAAAATTAGAAGTTCCTAATCCTCGGAAGAGGGCCTCCTGATACAAAGAGAGTTTTGTCACTGATCCTGGTCTCATGACTCCTATAGTCTTTAAATTTTTAAAATACTTTAAAAATAGTTCTGACCTGGAGGAAAATATCTTCATAGTCCCGTTAGTACAGACAGATATTATACATGTAAAGTGAGTCTTGTGCTGTGTGCTCAGTCATGTCCAACTCATGGAGACCCCATGGACTATACCCACCAGGCTCCTCTGTGTATGAGATTTTCCAGGCAAGAATACTGGAGTGGGCTGTCATTTCCTCCTCCAGGGCATCTTCCCAACCCAGGGATCGAACCGTCATTTCCTGAGTCTCCTGCATTGGCAGGCAGATTCTTTACCGCTGAGTCACCTGGGCATATGGTAAGGTCCATGTTTGAAGTCACCACACTGGATTTCAGTGAAAGAATTTGAAATAGCCTTAAAGGAAAAAAAAAAAAAAAAAATGAAATAAAATAGAAAATCTACCGCAGAACCCTCACAGAGAAATATTCCCTCTGCTAGTTCCATTCATTCAAAGGTAACAGGAAATGAAGTGACTGTGTTAAGAGCGGGAAAGCTGTCACTGCTAGGGGATCAGGTCTTCTGATTTCTGTGTACAAAGCAAACCTTTAACATTCATGACCATTTTTCATCTTTTCAGCCTTTGTGGTTTCCTGGGCAAAGGTTAATTGGGCCCCAGTGTGTATCAGGGAGGGTGTTAAGCATTAAGGGATACAACCCACATAAGAAACAGACCCTTCCCTTTCCAAAGGTTTGTTTGGGGGCCTAGCTGCCTTCTCATGCATCCCTGTGGATTCTGCTAAGCCTCCTCATCTGGACCAGCTCTCCTCAATGCCCTGGCCTCACACAATGGGGACTGGGCTGGAATTTACACCTCTGTGCTTTTGGCCGGGCTTGGATTCTAGGGCTGTGAAAGGCTCCATCCAGCTTGCCTGCTGCCACTGTCTCTCCTCCAGGACCCTCATCACCTTGTGAGCCCCCACTGTACCTGTTACACCTTGCCCCTGACTCATCCCTGGGGCTCAGTAGAAAGATAACCACCTTTCCATAGAAAGATAACTCTTCTTGCCTTTGTCCTTTCAAATTCTCTCTTATCTTCCCCACCCCAACCTCTCCCAGACAAACCCAGCTCAGCAATCTGCAGAGAGGATAACTTCCTATGTTTCCCTTCGCAGGAAGCTGTAGTGGAGTGTTAGTCACTCAGTCATGTCCGACCCTTTGTGACCCCATGGACTGTGGCCTGCCAGGCTCTTCTGTCCACGGGATTCTCCAGGCAAGAATACTGGAGTGGGTTGTCATTCCCTTCTCCAGGGATCAAACCCGGGTCTCCTGCATGGCAGGCAGATTCTTTACCATCTGAGCTACAGAGAAGATCCTCAGGAAACTGATTTGCATTTTAATGCAAGTTTCCTGGAACCTCGAACACCATTAGAGACACCTAAAGGATTGAGTCTAGGCGCCTCAGCCTAACACATCTGGGCTCATAATTTTAAACATATGGTTTGTTTCAGATCATGCCATCCACCAGCCGGCCACTCCACTCCTGCCAGCCTCCCCCTCAGCCGCACACTTAGCACCTTCTCCGCACAGCTTCCCATTCTTCAAAATAAAAGCAGTTGTCCTCGCTGCTGCTGGGGGAGGAGCTTTGGATGAGCTGACGATGATAACAGCTGCGGTTCCCAACCATAAGCCCTCTTTGCTCTCATTATCTCTGATTCTCAGAGCCTGTGAACCGTGGGGTCACTGCTTCCACTTGATGGAGGAAAACACTGTGGGTGCAGAAGGACTCAGTACCTGATCTGAAGTCACATGACTAGAGGCGAAGCCAAAATTCAAATCCAGGGTCACATGATTTTTATCCATCACACTACCTCTGACCTGGATAGCAGAGACCTTGAGAGCTTTAGACAGTTATTAGGAACCAGGCACTGGGCTTTCCATGCATTTGCATTTGATTGTCCAGAGAATCAAACGTGGAGGGCACTAACCTCACACTCATGGTAAAATGAGGAAATGGAGAATTTGAGTAACCTGCCAACGCGAAGGGTAAGGGCGATGCACCCTGTGCCTAGCCACCACTTCTTGTTCTTTGCAGTTGACTCACTGTGACTTTTGGCAAATCCCTAACCTCTGGGGGAGGAGGGGACTTTTCTCATCTGACAAATGCAATCGTTGGCCTGGAAAATGGCTAAGGTCCCTCCTACGGTTTCCACGCGGACAACCCTGTGATGAGATGGGGAAGCGGAGCCAGCCTGGCCAGCCTCCCGTCTGTACTCCTAGGGTTTATTTACGCTCTGTGTCTCTGGCGACAACAACTAGGCCATATGGGCCGCCCTGGTATAGGACGGGCTCAGTGACAGCCCGGGGAGGCAAGGTTCTGCTGCCCCTGAAGTAGGGAATCTGGTCCTCCGCGGTGCTGGCCTGCTGGGGGATCGCAGTCCCTCTCTGCACCCTGGACAGGTACCCGTGGGCAGCTGCTCTGGCAAAGACAACCCCACGGGGCAGAATCTTCGCTGGCTGGCTCTGCTGCTTTTATTGCTTCATTATCTCTCAAGTCAAAAATCGTGAGGGCTGCAGTTTTGGCTGCAATCTGTTAATTTGCCAGCTCTCAGGGGCTCAGTTCTGGCTGAACCAAGCAAATTACACTCTTCTCGCCTTTCTCAAGCACCATCTTATTGCACATGCCCAGAGCTTACAAATTAAAGATACTCTTTTCTTCGTTGTCCCCAGTTTTACCAATGGCATTGCTGTATTGTAATGAGATGGAGTATTAGGGAAAATTTTGTAAATTCTAACACATTGAGCTCACATTTATTGCTTTTTGGTTTGTTTGTTGTTGTTGCTGGTCAAGCAGAAATGCCCCCCTACCCTGAACACTCTGAAGCTGAAGGCTCAGGCTTTAATCTGCAGGGCCCCATGGATAGTACTTAGTTCAGTTCAGTT
This sequence comes from Bubalus bubalis, assembly GCF_019923935.1. Taxonomy (NCBI): domain Eukaryota; kingdom Metazoa; phylum Chordata; class Mammalia; order Artiodactyla; family Bovidae; genus Bubalus; species Bubalus bubalis. The sequence goes on along the minus strand of NC_059179.1, from coordinate 40,996,514 downwards.
CAGTCACTTGGTTGTATCTGACTCTTTGTAACCCCATGAACTGCAGCACACCAGGCCTCCCTGTCCATCACCAACTCCCAGAGTTCACCCAAACCCATGTCCATCGAGTCAATGATGCCATCCGACCATCTCATCCTCTGTCGTCCCCTTCTCCTCCTGCCCTCAATCTTTCCCAGCATCAGGGTCTTTTCAAATGAGTCAGCTCTTCGCATCAGGTGGCCAAAGTATTGGAGTTTCAGCTTCAACATCAGTCCTTCCAATGAACACTCAGGACTGATCTCCTTTAGGATGGACTGGCTGGATCTCCTTGCAGTCCAAGGGAATCTCAAGAGTCTTCTCCAGCACCACAGTTCAAAAGCATCAATTCTTCAGCTCTCAGCTTCCTTTATAGTCCAACTCTCACATCCATGCATGACCACTTAACAGATTGCTTATAGATCATGTGTTAGCTCTCCCAGAGTCTGAGCTAAAGGGAGTGGACCTGCTTTCACAGTAATATCCATAGATGAGCTGGCTTTTGAGCCTGTGACAAGGACTGAGGGCACAGTGTGACATCTTTACAGAATGGTAAATCTTGCTTATTTTCCTGAACTAGGTTAAAGGACTACTTCATTTCCAAATCCTCCAGCAATACCTGGAAAAACTATTGGAAATTTGTTTCAAAGACTTGGGATTGTCCCAACACTTCTGTTTTTAAAAGGTTGAAAACACCAGGAGAGTTGTTTTTCTTTCTTTGTGAAGAGGAGGAGTTCCATCTTGTAATAATGTTGTTGAAAAGAAAGACAGAAAGACAAGAAAAGGAGAAAAGGGTGAAGAAAAAAAAAAAAAACTGCATCTGGCCTAAAGAGGCACCCACTCCAGACATCACATTGGCTCTGTTTCTCTTCCAGGTGGGGCGCCCTTTTTTCTCTCCCAGAACTTGTGGTTTACCCCCAGAGGTGCTGAGCAGCTGTGCCCGGGGCACCTTCTGGACTGTATCACATAAAGGGACAAAGTATGTTAACAGCACATGTAATTGCAACTGCAGTGATTATCCCTAGTGAACCTGATCTTGCGGCAGCCTGACCGCGGGAGCCTCCTTCACACAATCCAGAAGCGCAGCCTGCAGCCCGTGTCACCTTGTGCTGTGGACCCAGATTTGACGGCGATGATGAGATTAGCGCTGTTTGCTTAGTTTCCTTTTGGATTTGTGCTAGCTCATATAAGATCAGCCTCGTTTGATGGTTGCAAGATTTTTTCCAGTGACGGTTCTTGGAAATCACTTGAAAAGGCTGACTCTAAGGTTCTGTGTATGCCCAGGATCAGGGGGGCAGCGAGGACGAGAGGAGGGAGCAGGCAGGACCAGCCTGGGCAGCCAAGCCTGGGGAAGGGGTAAGGCACACAGCTGGGCCAATCAGCTCACAGATGGGTGAAAGGATACGGTCCCCACCATCCAGGAGCTGGCAGACCGTCAAATACATGGCAGTCATGGCGAGAGTGGAGTTTTGTGTAAGAAACAGTGGGAACATGGACGTATGGGCGTCTGAATGGATCCAGGGGATCGGAGAGAGGGTCGGGGGGAGGTTGACCACAACCAGATGGACAAGTGACCAGGGCTTCTTAAATGATTGTAGTGCCTACCATTTATCGGGCACTTGCTAAATGCCAGGCGCTGTACTAGCAATATAGGGTAAAATAGCATAGCACAGCGTACAGTGCAGCTAGTATTGTGTAGCTTAGAGCAGTACAGTGTCACATAGCATCTTATCGTAAGGTTTAGTGTAGAATGGCGTAGCACAGCATAGTGTAGTACAGCGCAGTAGAGTATAGTGTGGTGGAGTATGGTCGAGTATAAGGTAGGGTCATACAGTGCAGTGTGGTACAGTATGGTATACTATGTAGTACAGCTTAGTAGAGTACATGGAGAAGTCAATGGCACCCCACTCCAGTACTCTTGCCTGGAAAATCCATGGACACAGTAGCCTGGTAGGTTGCAGTCCACGGGGTCGCTAAGAGTTGGATACGACTGAGCGACTTCACTTTCACTTTTCTCTTTCGTGCACTGGAGAAGGAAATGGCAACCCACTCCAGTGTTCTTGCCTGGAGAATCCCAGGGACGGGGGAGCCTGGTGGGCTGCCATCTATGGGGTCACACAGAGTCGGACACGACTGAAGTGACATAGCATAGCATAGTAGAGTATAATAAAGTACAGTATAGTACAGTACAGTATCATATACTATAGTACAGTATAGTAGAGTATAATAAAGTATACTATGGTATAGTACAGTACAGTATAGTATGAGAGTGAAAGTGAAAGTTGCTCAGTTGCATCCAACTCTTTGTGCCCCATGGATTATACAGTCCAGGGAATTCTCCAGGCTGGAATACTGGAGTAGGTAGCCTTTCTCTTCTCCAGGGGATCTTCCCAACCTAGGGATCGAATCCAGATCTCCTGCACTGCAGGTGGATTCTTTACCAGCTGAGCCACAAAGGAAGCCCCACAGTATAGTATAGTACAGTATCATATACTATATACAGCTTAGTAGAGTATAATATAGTATAGTACAGTTTAATGGAGTATAATATAGTATAGTACAGTATCATATACTATATACAGTTTAGTGGAGTATAATATAGTACAGTACAGTATAGTACGGTATCACATACCATAGTACAGTTTAGTAGAGTACAGTAAAGTACAGCAGAGCCCAGTAGAGTGCAGTGACGTACAGCAGCGTGGTGTGGTGCAGTGCTGCACAGCACGATGCAGCGCAGCGATGGTAGAGAGCCGTGTGGTGCAGGGGAGAATGGTGCAGTCTAGTGTGGTGCGGCTCACCACAGTACTGCGTGGTGTGGGACAGCACAGTGTAGGGTCGCACAGTGTGATATAGTGGACTATAGCATGAGGGAGGAGCCAGGACTTGACCCAGGACAGGTAAGCCCCCACGGCCAGCCCCTTGACCACTGCTGACTATTGTGTGCTTTTCGTATGCACGGCAGTAGTCCCCGGAGGGCGACAGCAGTCGGGCATGAGAGGGGCACTGGCCACAATTGGAGGACGTCTGAGGTTGGCATCCTAGATGACAGCCACGGCCTCTTAGCTGTCCTCTCTCCAGGCCCTGCCAGCCAGGCACACAGCCTCACAGTGCAGGCGATAGGAAGCCTCCCACACAGCTGGGTCTCTGCAGTGCCCTCCTCGCTGGTCATCGGCTATGCTGGAAGGACACCGGTAGCTTCAATTCCATTCTCCTGAGGGTGGAGGCATGAGGAGTCAACCTCCTGCCTCTCACCCTTAACCCTGAGCAGTTGGGGGAGGGCCCGGAGTCCGAGGTGGGGATGGGTCTGCCACCAGGTCTTGTTTCCCTCCAGCATCAGGACTTGGACACTGGAACGTTCTTGTCCCTGGCTCCTTCTGGGATGTAGAAACTGGAGGAGACAGGCTGTTAGAAAATGAAAAATGAGGCACAGAAACAATTTTCTTCATGGACTCCGGCCCCAGGAATGTCAGTCTTTGCTTTGGATGCAGGTCCTTGTCTGTTTTGTTCTTAATTTATTCTCACGGATCTGCCCAAGTGTAGTTAAAGTTCATGGAAAGGAAGATAGTGGAGAGCAGGGAGCCGAGGGCCTGAGGTGCTGCCAGGGAGCAGCAGACAGACCTGGAGGTGTGCAGGCTGGGGCTCCTGACCTGCCTTGTGCTGGAAGTAATGGTTCTACACAAAATAGTCTTCCTTAGAGGGACACGTGGCTGTGCCCACAGGTCCTTCCCCAGGGCTTTCCTGGGGAAGCAGAGCTGGCTGTACCTGCCCACGCCCAGGGAGAGCTCTGCCTTTGACTCCCTCTGACTAGCTTTATCCTGAGTCATTCAAAATGTGCAAGGGAAATGTTTAAGTGGGGTCCACAGTCAAAGAGGCCACCTATGCTACCTGATGCAAAGAGCTGACTCATTGGGAAAACACCCTGACACTGGGAAAGATTGAGGGTAGGAGGAGAAGGGGGTGACCGAGGATGAGATGGTTAGATAGCATCACCAACTCAATGGGCATAAATTTGAGCAAACTCTAGGAAATTCAGGGAGACAAAGAAGCCTGCCATGCTGCAGTTCAAGGGGTCACAAAGAGTTGGACACAACTTAGAGATTGAAGAATAGCAACAACAGTTCCAGAGGAGCTGCAGACAAGAACAATCTGTGTTGATGGTCTATCCAGTTGTGTCTATATTGGAACAGATGGGGGTTCTTCTTTGATGCTGGGCTGGTTTCTCCTCCACCTTATTGCCTGAGAGTAAGATGAATAAGGAGAGCGATTAGAGAGGATGACAACCTGGACCCTTGGAATCCTATCACCGACCCTTTGCACCTGTCACCTGAACTCCTTAATGATACATCCCAGTCCCTACCTGCCTTCACATGCGCTCCCTCAGCCTGCACGCAGCTGCCAAAGCAGATGCTCTGACATGCCCGTGACACTGCAGCTCGAAAGCCTTCTGTGCTCCCTACTCTACAAGATCAAGTCTGAGGGCTCGAATGCGACCTCTAAGGCCCCTCAAGATCCGGCCCCTCCTGGGGTCCATTCAAGCCCCTGACACCTGGCTCACACCTGTGTTCCCTCCCACAAAGGACAACAGCCCGCACTTCCTTCCTCTGTCCTCTGGCCTTGCCTCTGTCTTCAACCCACACTGCCCTCTCTCCCCAAAGTGCTTCTACAGCTTCTTCTCCTGGCCGAGCCCTACCCCTCCTTCAGCACCTGCCTCCAGGTGACTCCTCTCCCAGGAAGCCATGTGAACCCCCTCCCCAGCCACCCCCTCAGCCATTCCCCCATAGTTGGGGCTCCTTACTCTGTGCCCCTGTAACATACTGTGACCACTTTTATTCCCACTCAGCACGGGGCACTGACATGTATCTTCACTGCCTGCCCAGGACGGGTGCTCGGTGAATCTTTCCAGAAGGAATGAGGAAAGAAATGAAGGGCAGAAGGGGAGGACCCGGAAGGATGGGAGGTGGAGAGAAGAGGGGTCCCCCTGTTCACTGCCGATTACCTTATTTAAGACCAGGATTGTTGTCACTCATTTTTATATTCCTGTATTTGCTCCCAATAGCCCCAGCAATCCTAAGAAAATGTAATTCAGACCATGTCATCCCTTAGCTAAAACTTGCCAGCCTCCCTGGAAGTGAAAGGTCCTTGTGCGGACCTACAAGGCCCTGCCTGAGTCGGACCTTGCAGATCTCAAGTCACCTCTTGGATTCTCCTTCCTGCACCTTTCCTCTCTCTCTGCTCCAGGCCCACCTGCCTGCTTGCACAGTCGTGCATTCTCTATGGGATGTCTCCTCTCCCAAGGGTGCAAAAACTGACTCTTGAGGACAAAAAGTCTTCTTTTTACTTACAGAATACACATGTACACACAAGACACATACAGATATACAATAGAACACACATGTACACACAGGACATAAATAAGTATACAATAAAATTTCATCAGGAACAATTAGGGGAAAAATACCTAAAAAGCCTCTGTAGGAGAGTGACAATTAAAAAAAAAAGAAAAAGGGGGGATTTCCCTGGTGGTCCAGTGGTTGTGAATCTGCCTTGTAAAGCAGGGGTCTCAGGTTCGATCCCTGATGGGGAACTAGGATCCCACATGCCACAGAGTAACTAGGCCTGAGTGCCATAACTACTGAGGCTTGCACGCTACAACTGGAGAGTCCAAGTGCTGCGACTCAAACCCAACACAGCCAAATACATATTTAGAATAAAAAGAAGAGTTGAGAAACAGTGCCTCAATCTTGGCAGGACAGACCGACCCCAGGGCCTTTGCACTTGCTGTTTCCTTGCTTAGCATTTTCTTTCCCCAGATTCTTGCCCGGCTCACTCGCTTACCTCCTTCACTTCTTTATAGGGATGTCACCTCAGTGGGGCCTTCTCTGGGCACCCCATCCAGACAGCAGCCTTTCATACTGCCTGTTTTTGTTTGCTAGTTTCTTTCCTTCCCTATTTGGCACATGATATATTTTACCCATTTTTTCTTGTTTATTAGCTTTTTATTCTCATCACCTGAAAGGTAGCCTTTATCTGTTTTGTTCACAGATATGTCTTCAGTGCCTGGAATAAGCTCCAGTGCAGAGTAGGTGCTCAATAAATACTTGCTTGATGAATGCTTGAGATGAACCTGCTAAGTCGCTTCAGTCATGTCCGACTCTATGCAACCCCATAGACGGCAGCCCACCAGGCTCCCCCGTCCCTGGGATTCTCCAGGCAAGAACACTGGAGTGGGTTGCCATTTCCTTCTCCAATGCATGAAAGTGAAAAGTGAAAGTGAAGTCATGTCCGACTCTTAGCGACCCCATGGACTGCAGCCCACCAGGCTCCTCCATCCACAGGATTTTCCAGGCAAGAGTACTGGAGTGGGGTGCCATCGCCTTCTCCGGAGATGAACCTGGCACGTATGTAATAGGTGCTTAACACAGCAGTGACCGGAAAGCCCTGTTCTTGGCAGTGGTTTCAACTTTCTTCCTAGTGTGATGCGGGTAATTGCAAGTAGGCAGCTCAAGTGACCCAAAATCAGAAGGAGGAAGACAGTCTGAGATTCTGAAAACAGAACCTGACTTAACAGCCCTGGACAATTGAGAATGAACTGTGTCCTGTAGCTTAAAGTGTGTTGGGATGGCCAGCTGTGCTTTGGACCAGATGCCTATGGGACACCTGGTGCTGTTGGTTTGCTTTAGAAAGGACGTCAGAGGCTGCAAGGGTAGGGGTGATGGCTACTGTCCCAGCCCTGGCCGTATCATGTCCCCTACCCTGGGCCCAGGGACAACACGTGAGATGATGCTCCCACCCCTGCTGATAAGCCACACTGATCAGTTCCCCCCAAGACACATGTTCCTTTTTAAGCTTTAACCACTCACTGGCCAGGACCAGTCATCACAAACTGGATTTTGTTCTTTTTTACGTCAGGCAGAGAGAGTACTTTCTGATGGTAGTGGAAAACTTCACAGGAGAAACATTACCTGATTTTGTCATCATTTTTTTAATGAGCAGGAGTTCCCTTAGTAGCTAATAAACTGATGTGAAACTGCATGCCAGGTTCTCAATAAGTCAAATGGTGAAACTAATGATCATTCAGGAAAATTATATAAATGAATTGCTACAATATTATGAATTATTTATAATCCCTCACAACCTAAAAAGTCAAGGCTGATGATTAAGTTAGTCTTATAAAGAAAGGGAACCACATTCTCTCCAAAGAAAATTGTGGCCTGAGGTTGTCTAGCCAATGTGTACATGCCAACCACTTAGTAGATAATTACTTAGACCTTCAAAATCTTTATTTTGTTTCCTTTTCTTCTCTTGTAAAAGAGTTGTTTTTAGCTGTAAGTGAACCTCGTAAAGGGGCTCTCAAACCCACCAGCCTGGATGAGTTACTTTCCTTTCTTCCCTTCCCTTCCTTTTGCCTCTCTTCTTTTCAGACAGTTGCCTTTTTCTCCTCCTCTCCCCGCAAAGCCCTTTTTTCTCCCTTTCCTCTATCTCTCTATTATGTTTACTATTATTATTATAAATGTTTTGAAATCATAAGTTGATGGAAGCTCATTGTAAGAAAGAAACGGCAGCCCACTCTACTGGGATGGGAGTTGGGGCGCGAGGCTGCAGATACAAGACAGACAAACCCTGGTTCCAAACGTTAAGAAGCTTAGGCGGTTTGGAGCCAAGAAAATCTGAGGAGGTTTCTAAGGCAAGTGTTCTTGCCTGGAAAATTCTATGGACAGAGGAGCTTGGTGGGAAAGAGTCGGACACAGCTTAGCAACTAAATTATCACTACTATCATTGCAAGAAACTTGCGGGGAGAGGGCAATAATTCAATCACCTGGTGAGAAAACTATGTATTTTTTAAAACATTTTGATGTACAGACTTCTCATTTCTTCCGCCACTTCCTTTCTTTCCCTTTTATGTTTTAAAACATGAGACTGGCATCAGACCAACTTTATAACTCTTTTTTTCCTACTTAACATGAGATGAAAAATTTTCCATCTCATGACGTATTCTTCCACAACATGTTTTAGGTGGGTACTTCGTATTTCCGTATAGAGATGAGCTATAATTCATTACAGGCTTCCCCGATAGCTCAAGAGGTAAAGAATCTGCCTGCAATTCAGGAGACTCAGGAGACTCGGGTTCAATCCCTGGGTCAGGAAGATCCCCTGGAGGAGGAAATGGCAACCCACTCCACTATTCTTGCCAAGAGAATCCCATGGACAAAGGAACCTGGCAGGTTACAGTCCATAGGGTTGCAGACACGACTGAACACGCCTGCAAGATAATTTGTTAAACCAACCCTATATTGTATTAAGTGGCTTCAGTCGTGTCCGACTTTTTGTGACCCTATATTGTTGAGTCTTCAGGTAATCCTCCCCACCCTTTTTATTGCTATAAATAATGTGCTAAGGGATGTCCTCAAACAAAATAAATCTTTGTGCAAACTTTGACTTTTTTGGAATACATTCCTAGAGGTGGGGTCACGGGTCATAAAGTAGGCAGGTTTTTCACTCCTCTTGGACTGATGAGTTCTCAGGAGTCAGATGCATCCCCCACCTTCCATGATAAGGGTCTGCCTATTGAGTAAGGGAGCTTTGAAGGCTCCTCTCTCTTTCCTTCAAGCTTTCTACTGACCTTGCCCCCAAAGATATCCTTTCCCTCTTCTTTGGGGAAGCTGTGCCAGGTAGCAGTTATATATCTAATGTAAATTCACATTCCCTCTCCCTCTGACCTAGGGTTAGCAGTCTTCAGAATCCACTGGAAAAATTCTAGCAATGCCAAGTCCTGGCTAGAGTTGCCATGGTGACAGACAATGACAGCAACATTTTATCCACCTCCCTAAATCTTCAGAAGCTCTCAAGTCTCAGAAGATGCCAGGGGAAATTTCTGCTTTATCAGCAGGTTCAGTTTAATCCAGTCCCACCCAGTTGGGGTGTCTCCTATGGGCAAAGCTAATGGCCAATAAGATTTTACCTGGATCTTATAAAAATACCACTTTCATGCTGCTTTAATGTTTTTTTTTTTTTTCTTTCCTCTTGCCTCTTCCCTGCTTTCATTATGTCCCCGATAATCCTAGATTTCTAAAAGTCAGTCTAAACACACGCCTGGGACATCAGCAAAGAAGGGGCATTACAAATGTGAGAACACAGAGCAAATGAAAAAGACCCTTTTGAAACAATCTGGAACATTTGATTATGGTCTAAAGTATTGGAGGTTGCCCCCCGCAAAAGTAAATTTAACTTACTCGGATATAAAACTGGCCTTGTGGTTACAAAAGAATATGGCTGTAATTTTCAGAGATTCATACTGAAGTATGTGCAGGTGAAATGAAGTTATATCTTGGATGTGCTTTCAAATAGTTTAGCAAAGGAAAAGAGAGAGAGAGGATATTGATGAGGCAATGTGGCCAAATTTTTATAATGTTGAACTTTGATGATAATTCAAAAAATCATACTATTCTACTTTGAGTGTGTTACAAAGTTTCATATTAAAAAATTAATAAGAATGGTGTTATGGGGACTTCCCTGATGGTCCAGTGGCTAAGACTCTGAGCTCCCAGAGAAGGAACCCAAGTTCAGTACCTGGTCAGGGAACTAGATCCCACAGGCTGCAGCTAAGGATTCTGTGTGCCGCAACTAAGACCTGCTTCAGCCAAATAAATAAATATAATTTTTTTTTAAAAAAAGGAACAATGTTATGTGCCTTATATTTTTTTCTAATGGAGCATTGTAATGATCACAAGGGGGCTTCCCAGATGGTGCAGTGGTAAAGAATCCACCTGCCAATGCAGGAGACATAGATGTGGATTCCCTCCCTAGGTCAGGAAGATCCCCTGGAGGAGGAAATGGCAAGCCACTCCAGTGTTCTTGCCTGGAGAGTCCCATGGGCAGAGGAGCCCTGGCAGGCTACAGTCCATGGGGTCACAAAGAGTCGGACATGACTGAGTGACTGAGCACACACAATGGCCATGAAAGAGCATCAGAGCTCTCAGGTTCATTCTGTGACTTAATATTTTCTTTTGAATTTCACTGGGGGTTGGACCACTGTCGTTTCAGAGCCCTGGCCCCAGAGTCCCAGTCCCAAGGCTACAGGGGAGGACTCCCCCACACACAATGTCAGTGGTGGGACAAAGGCTAAGACTACCCCTGACCTCTCCTCCAGGGCGGGGCCCACGGCACATCAACTTTTGGGTGGTTCTCAGCCTCAGTGTCACATACACCCTCAGTAATTTAACACTCAAAAATGCATTATTCACAGAGAAAAAGTTTTTACTGCAGTTTACACACACAGGGGCCTGTGAGAGTCAAACTGCTTCCTCCGGCCTCCTTTGTTCTTGGTTGCTAGGCATCCCATGGCTTTATGAGAACAATATTTACTTTTATTTATTTTATTTGGGCTTGTATTTGAAGAGTCTGGGCAGCACCCAGGATGGCAGGGCTGGAGATTTTCTAGGGGATAAAATGCTCTGTGAAGCACTTTGTCCATGACTGCATCTTGGTGATAGATCAGTTCTTCCCACACAAGGTCAAAGCCCTGGATTGGTGCTTGGGTCTCTGCTTGAAGCAGCAAGTGTGGGATTCCCACAAGAGATGTGGGTTCAAGGGGCTTCAGAATCCTGTGCAGAAATGCTGGCCAATCCACTGCCCCTTCCCAGTTATTCCACTGAGGGTTTTCTTTGCAAAAGAAATATTGTAATACAGTCATAAAAGACTCAAATAATTGTATGGAAGTAGATTGCAGAAATCTTGCTCATTACCCATCCCCCATCCCTTCCCAGTGGACCCTTTGTTATGGTCTCTGATCTTGTATATCCCATAGGTTCTCAGAAGTAATTCTAAGGACCTACTAGGGATGGAAGTTGGGGCATGGAACTGCAGATACAAGACAGACAAGCCCTGCTTCCTCCCCATAAGAAGCTTAGGAGGTTTGGAGCCAAGAAAATCTGAAGAGTCTCTAAGGAGAGCTCTAAAGGATGGGTTAGATTCAGAGTTAGAAGTTGTAGTCACATCTGTTTGGAGAAGTAAAGAGAAACCCCTGTTGCCTCTACTCACAACACTTCTGACAAGTGTGTAGAGAGTTCCCCCATACCAACCAGTTCTCCAACTCAGCAGACTGCAGCTGGGTATCCTACACTTAGGACACTAACAAGCCAGAGTTGGTTCAGACCCCTCAGGTTAAAGACTCAGCCGCACAAGACTGACCCCACTTCAGTTGCCAGTCTCAAGCTCCAAGCTGTCATCTGTGCTTCTGACTGGCTATAAACTGGGATCCTCATGATCCCCGCCTCTTGGGTGCAATAATTTGCTGAAATGGTTCTCAAAACTCCAGGAAATGCTCATTTCAGAGTGTATCATAAGGGATGCAGATGAACAATCAGATGAAGAAGTACATAAGGCAAAGTCTGGAAGGTCCCAAGCACAAGGGCTTCTGTCCCCATGGAGATGGGCTGCACTACCCTCCTAGCTTGTGGACATGCTACCAACCTGAAAACTCTTGGCTCCCCACAGTTTAGGAATTTTTACGGAGACTTCATCATGTAGGTGTGATCAATTATTAACTCAGTCTTCAGCTCCTCTCTTTGCCTCTCCCTGGAGGGTGAAGGGTAGGGCTAAAAGCTCTAAGAATCTAAACATAGCTTGGTCTTTGGTGACCCGCTCCCACCCTAAAGTTATTCAGGATCCCATCAAGCATTGCCTCAAAAGAACAGAAGAAACTCTTATCAGCCAGGAATGGCCAAGAGATTTAGGTGCTCTGAGTCAGGAACCGGGATCAGAAACCAGATGTTAGAACAAAAGATGCTCTGAGTATCCCTATCTTTCAGGAAATAGCCAGGGATTTAGGAGCTCTGTGTCAGGAACTGGGGGGAGAGACCAAATATAGTTCTCTTATTACGCCACAAGAAAGGGCATTAGTCTTGGGACACTCCAGATAACTTTTGAGCAGTACTCCAAAGGATGTTGTTGTTCAGTCACTAAGTCATATCTGACTCTTTGCGAACCCCTGAACTTCAGCACGCAAGGCTTCCCTGTCCTTCGCTATCTCCCAGAGTTTGCTCAAAGTCATGTCCATTGAGTACGTGATGCCACCCAACCATCTCATCTTCTGTCGCCCCCTTCTCTTCCTGCCTTCAATCCTTCCCTATGTCAGTGTCTTTTCCAATAAGTCGGTTCTTCGCATCAGGTGGCCAGAGTATTGGAGCTTCAGCTTCAGCATCACTGCAAAGGATGGGGCAGATTTAAATCATGGAGAATGAAGACTTACCTGGTAGGGGAGAATGAGGGGAGCAGGGCCTGGGTCTTCTGCACACCTGTGGGCGTGGTGTTTGTGTCCTCTAGGAATCTTTTGGATACAAATGATAGAAAAATCTAACCCAAGTTAGATTTGTGCTTAGGCAAAAAGAGAATATGTATGGCCTGGTTAGACCCAGGAGCTCCTAAAATGTCAAACTGTATCCCTTAGCTCTGTTCTGATTCTTGTGGACTTTATTCTTGGACCATTTTTTTGTGTGTGCATCAAGAGGGTGGTCAGCAGCTCCAGAATCTAAAGTCTTTCAGGTTATATGCCGAGGAGAAAAGAACACATCTCACCCTGTTAGCTGCTGAATAAGTACCAGGATTTACTCTTATAGGACAAATTCATCCCTGAAGCAGTCACTATGCCCAGAGATTGAAATTTTGCTAATTGATCTGTTCGGGTCACATGCGCAGAGAGAGACGGGAATGGTTGTTCACAGGATGTCTATGGATCTGTATCCAGAAGAAGGTATATCTCCTTGTATTCAGAGGACATCTTCAGAGCATGACCTTGGCAGGGATGCCAGATGTAATGAGAGCTCCTATTTGCAGGAGCCTGTTCAGGAACAAAAGTCCACAGTAAGAAGACTAAGTTGAGCAAAGACTCCTTACTCAATTCCTGGGAGCCAGGTGTACTCCACAAGTTCTGGGAGGGCAATTTAGGAGGGCCACACCTACCTCTGCTGGGGCTTTCCCGATCCTTCTGAGGGAAAGCTGGTTGCCTCCTGGATAAAGCCAAGTCCCAGGCTTGAAATGACTGAATTGTTCAGGCTTCTGGAGATGATTAGTTGCCCAGAAAATCAGAATACAGAGAACCCAGGGAAGCATTCATTCAGAGCTTCTGGCCTGATATCTTGGTGGACTGAGGAGTGGATTAGGAGCCCCCACCTTGGCCATGGCCAAGGCAGCCACACTCTAAACAAGAGACCAAGAAAGGGGGTGGTGCTAGCCAGAGGCCTTAGAGCCCCAAAGCCCAGGCAAGAGGGAGCCACTTCAGGTGTTCCTCTGGGGCACACCCTTGGACAGAGGACAGAGTCCTACTTCTGTGGAATCCAGCAGGCTCCCAGCCATCCCATCGGGACACTCCTTTGCTCTGCAGGAGGGACCTGGAGATGGATCATCACTGCAGCTTCAAACAAATCCCCTGAAACATCAGGAAGAACTTTTGCTTCATTCCTTTTCATGGTCTTCCCAAAGCACCAGGTGTTATCTTTGACTGGAAATGAAAAATATGGGAATGAGAAGATACAGAAGGGAGACTTACAGGTGGTGAAAGGAAGATGAACTTGAGTTCAGAAGAAAAGCAGGTGTAGGACTGAGATTTAAGTGTTTCCTCAGAAAGTTTAGAGAATGAATGCGTTGCTTTTAACTGATAGCTGGAAGTAGACAGGGAGAAGGGTCTCACCACTCAGCTGGGGAATGGGAAGGTGGAGGAATTAGCCTTTTGCAAAGCAAATACTTTTCATTTTGCTTAAACCTTTTTTGGACAGAAGTATTTCAGAGTGTTTTGTACAGTGCTATGGGCCTTAGAAAGCATCACTATGAACAAAGCTAGTGGAGGTGATGGAATTCCAGTGGAGCTATTCCAAATCCTGAAAGATGCTGCTGTGAAAGTGCTGCACTCAATATGCCAGCAAATTTAGAAAACTCAGCAGTGGCCACAGGACTGGAAAAGGTCAGTTTTCATTCCAATCCCAAAGAAAGGCAATGCCAAAGAATGCTCAAACTACTGCACAATTGCACTCATCTCACATGCTAGTAAAGTAATGCTCAAAATTCTCCAAGCCAGGCTTCAGCAATATGTGAACCGTGAACTTCCTGATGTTCAAGCTGGATTTAGAAAAGGCAGAGGAACCAGAGATCAAATTGCCAACATCTGCTGGATCATGGAAAAAGCAAGAGAGTTCCAGAAAAACATCTATTTCTGCTTTCTTGACTATGCCAAAGCCTTTGACTGTGGATCACAATAAACTGTGGAAAATTCTGAAAGAGATGGGAGTACCAGACCACCTGATCTGCCTCTTGAGAAATCTGTATGCAGGTCAGGAAGCAACAGTTAGAACTGGACATGGAACAACAGACTGGTTCCAAATAGGAAAAGGAGTTCGTCAAGGCTGTATATAGTCACCCTGCTTATTTAACTTATATGCAGAGTACATCATGAGAAATGCTGGACTGGAAGAAACACACGCTGGAATCAAGATTGCCGGGAGAAATATCAATAACTTCAGATATGGAGATGACACCACCCTTATGGCAGAAAGTGAAGAGGAATTCAAAAGCCTCTTGATGAAAGTGAAAGTGGACAGTGAAAAGTTGGCTTAAAGCTCAACATTCAGAAAATGAAGATCATGGCATCCGGTCCCACCACTTCATGGGAAATAGATGGGGAAACAGTGGAAACAGTGTCAGACTTTATTTTTCTGGGCTCCAAAATCACTACAGATGGTGCCTGCAGCCATGAAATTAAAAGACGCTTACTCCTTGGAAGGAAAGTTATGACCCACCTAGATAGCATATTCAAAAGCAGAGACATTACTTTGCCAACAAAGGTCCATCTGGTCAAGGCTATGGTTTTTCCTGTGGTCATGTATGGATGTGAGAGTTGGACTGTGAAGAAGGCTGAGTGCCGCAGAATTGATGCTTTTGAACTGTGGTGTTGGAGAAGACTCTTGAGAATCTCTTGGACTGCAAGGAGATCCAACCAGTCCATTCTGAAGGAGATCAGCCCTGGGATTTCTTTGGAAGGAATGATGCTAAAGCTGAAACTCCAGTACTTTGGCCACCTCATGCGAAGAGTTGACTCATTGGAAAAGACTCTGATGCTGGGAGGGATTGGGGGCAGGAGAAGAAGGGGATGACAGAGGATGAGATGGCTGGATGGCATCACTGACTCGATGGACGTGAGTCTGAGTGAACTCCAGGAGTTGGTGATGGACAGGGAGGCCTGGCGTGCTGCGATTCATGGGGTCGCAGAGAGTCAGACACGACTGAGTGACTGATCTGATCTGATCTGATGCATCCTAAAACATGAGATGTCACAGAACTGTGTATATTTTTGTCTTGGAGTTTATATCGTGAACTCAGTTACAATCACACCTTCTGAAGTGTTTAGGATTTTTGACAAAACCAGAAATCCAAACAAGTCTATGTTGGGTCCAATTTTGTTTTTTAAAGAAAATAACCAATAAACATTTCACCGCCAGAGATAAGAGGGAACTTCTTCAATCTGATGAAGAGCGTCCATTAAAAACAAAAAGGAAACCACAGCTAGCATAATGGATATTTTCCTCCTGAGGTTAGTGCAAGACAAAGATATTCATTCTTGCTGCTTCTAGTCAACATTTCACTGGAGGTTCTACACAGGGAAATTGGCCAAAAAAACAAAAATAAAACATGGTCTGGTTGGAAAGGAAGACTTAAAATTACCTGTATTTGCAGATGACATGATCTTATATATAGAAAACCCCAGGCATTCCACTAAAAAGCATATTAGAAGTAATAAACAAGTCCAGCAAAGTTACAGAATACAAGATAAATCTATAAAGTTAATTGTATTTCTATATACTAGCAATGAACAATGAAATTGAAATTAAGAAAACAATTCCATTTGCAGTAGTATCAAAGAGAAGAAAATATTTTAAAATGAATTAAACCAAAGTAGTGCAAAACCCACACTTAAAACTACAAAAAGATTTAAATAAATAGAAAGACCTCCTATGTTCATGAATTGGCAGATAATATTAAGATGGTTGTACTGCCTAAGGTGATCTACAGATTCAATATAATCCTTGGTCAAAATTTCAACTGCCTTTCCCCCCTAGAAATTTACAAACTGATCCCAAGATTTTTATGGAAACGCGAGGAACCCAGAATAGGCAAAGCAATCTCAAAAAGAAGAGAAAAGGTGAAGGACTCAAACTTGCTGACTTCAACACTTAAAGTTACAGTAATCAAGACAGTATGGTACTGGCCTAAGTATAGGCATACATATCAATGAAACAAAATTGACAGCCCCAAAATAACCAATACATCTATGGTCAATTGATTTTCAAGAAGGATGCCATTCAATGGGGAAAGAATGATCTTTTTTAACAAATAGTTTGTGGCAACTGTATGCTGTGCTGTGCCTAGTCTCTGTCGTGTCCGAGTCTTTGCAACCCCATGGACTGTAGCCTGCCAGTCTCCTCTGTCCGTGAGGATTCTCCAGGCAAGAATACTGGAGTGGGTGGCCATGCCTTCCTCTAGGAGATCTTCTCAATCCAGGGATCAAACCCAGGTCTCCCGCATTGCAGGCAGATTCTTTACCATTTGAGCCACCAGGGTAGCAACTGTATATCAATATGCAAACAAATGAAGTCAGAACCCCTACCTCACAACATACGTGACAAATGATCACAACCTTAATTACTTACTACCGTGTGTGGCACGACACGGGTTGCCTTACAGTTCTGGAGTTCAAAGTCCAGTATTGTGTCACTGGGCCAAAGGCCAGCTGTCCACAGGGTTGGTCCCGTAGCGGAGCACCGGAGGACAATCTTTTCTTTGCCTTTTTTCTGATTCTAGCAGCGCTCTGTATCCCTTGGCTCTTGGCTGCTTCCGCCATCTTCATAGCCAACAGCACAGCATCTTTGGACTTCTTCCATCTCTCCCACTACTTCTGTTGGCACATCACCTTTTCCACGTCAGTAGTTGAATCTCTTTCTGAGATTTATAGATACCCCTTATTAAGTGTCTTGTCAGGACACTTGTGACTACATTTAGGGTTCATCCAGGTAATCCAGGATAATCGTCCCATCTCAACTTGCTCACACGTGCAAAACCCTTTTTACCATAAAAGGTAATAACCACAAGCTCCAGGGATTAGGGCCTGGATGTCTTTGGGGGCCCTTATCAGGCTCCCATCGTAGTGATCACATCCAGTTGTAAGCCCAAAGCTACTGGAGGTACATGCAATGGGTGGGTCCCTCTCTAACTTTGTTGCAAGGAAGGTCACTTGGCTAGTGGGCCTGGCTTTGGGGCAAAAATTTCTCAAAGGAAATATGCATGAACCATTGTTCTATCTGTTGGAATAATGTGACATTTATCTTTGTGAGGCAAATTTATCCCAATTGTATGGTGAGTATTTCAAGGCTTTAGACTTCAAAAGGGTCCTAGAACCTAGGCTGCCTGCATCAGGCTTGTCCCTCCCACAAAAGGTTCTGGACTGCTGTCCTTTGATCTCTGAAATCTGCTCTGTGCTAATTTTCTCTTACCTCTCTTGCTTTCTGTTTCCTCACTGCACCTGCCTCTACGAGGTTCCCAGACTTGTAGGGATGAGGAAGCAGATATCAGAGTAGAGTACAAACACACATCAAGAAGTCAGAGAAAGGCCCCCTCTTCTTCTCTTCTGCCTCTGAGTCGACTTTGGTATTTCTCTTTTAACCCCTGAACTTTTTGGTGAGTACACATCTAAATTTTCTAAGACATTGCAGATGAGATGCAAGAGATTGCTAGATTGCTGGATTCTGCATAACTGAAGCTTTCTTGAATCAGTCATCCACAGTGAACCAGATTCCCCTGAGGCCTGCTTGTACCGTCAACCTCCGCTGACATTTGAAATTAACAAGTCTCCCATTTTATTCTTTCCTCTTCATTATCAAAGTCGTTCTGAGCAAGTAAAATGGATGCAAGAAAGGACTGGAAGAGTTCTGTAGAACTTGATCCCAGCTTTCTTTGAGCTCTTTGCTCTGAATAAAAATAAGCAGACTTTTTGCTGTCTTTGACATTTGTGTGGCCCATGGTGATGCTTCCCAGAGGACCGTGTGACATTCTTATAGTTGTTTCCTGTTAAGCTCCCATCTCTCATTGTTTGCAGAAGTTCTTCTTTGGGCATGACAGTTGCACAGCAGCAGTGACTTCAGCCACCACCACCTAAATTGGGTGTATCTATTGGGCCTTTTTGAAGAACTGTGGATGGAGGTTCATAACATTGTACAGGAGGCAGTGCCCAAAACCATCCCAAACAAAAAGAAATCTAACAAGGCAAAATGGTTGTCTAAGGAGGCCTTACACAGCTGAGGAAAGGAGAGAAGGGAAAGGAAGGGGAGAAAGGGCAAGATATACCCAACTGAATGCAGAGTTCCAGAGAATAGCAAGGAGAGATAATAAGGCCTTCTTAAATGAACAGTGCACAGAAATAGAGGAAAACAATAGAATGGAAAAGACTAGAGATCTCTTCAAGAAAACTGGAGATATCAAGGGAACATTTCATGCAAGGATGGGCACAATAAAGGACAGAAACCATAAAGACCTAACAGCAGCAGAAGAGATTAAGAACATGTAGCAAGAATACACAGAAGAACTATACAGAAAAGTCTTAATGACCCAGATAACCATGATGGTGTGGTTACTCATCTAGAGCCAGACATTGTGGAGTGTGAAATCAAGTGGACCTTAGGAAACATTACTATGCACAAAGCTAGTGGAGGTGACAGAATTCCAGTTGAGCTATTAATAATAGAAGTCCTAAAAGATGCTGCTGCTAAAGAGCTGCACTCAATATGTCAACAAATTTGGAAAATTCAGCATTGGCCACAGGACTGGAAAAGGGCTCTTTTTATTCCAGTCCCAAAGAAGGGTAATGTCAAAGAATGTTCAAACTACCATACAATTATGCTCATTTTACATACTAGCCTGGCTATGCTCAAAATCCTTCAAGCTAGGTTTTAGTAGTACATGAACTGAGAACTTCTAGATGTACGAGCTGGACTTAGAAAAGGCAGAACTAGAGATCAAATTGCCAACATTTGTTGGATTATGGAGAAAGCAAGGGAATTCCATAAAAACAACTACTTCTGCTTCATTGACAATGCTAAAGCCTTTGACTGTGTGGCTCACAACAAACTGAAAAATTCTTATAGACATGGGAGTAGCAAGCCACCTTATCTGCCTCCTGAGAAACCTGTATGGGGGTCAAGAAGCAATAGTTATAACCAGACATGGAAAACTGACTGGTTCAAAATTGAGAAAGAGTATTACAAGGCTCTATATTGTCACCCTGCTTATTTAACTTATATGCAGAGTACATCATGTGATGCGCCGGGCTGAATAAATCACAAGCTGGAATCAAGATTAACAGAGAAATATCAACAACCTCAGTTTTGCAGTTGTGTCAGTCTCTTTGTGACCCCACCAGGCTCTTCTGTCCATGGAATTCTTTCTTGAAGCAAGAATACCGGAGTGGGTAGCCATTCCTTTTTCCAGGGAATCTCCCTGACCCAGGGATTGAAACCAGGTCTCCTGCATTGCAGGCAGATTCTTTTCTGTTTGAACCACCAGGGAAGCAGCATCAATCCAATAGGCATGAGTTTGGGCAAACTTTGGTAGATACTGAAGGACAGGGAGGCCTGGGGCCATGCAGTCCATGCAGTCACAAAGAGTTGGTTACAACTTAGTGACTGAATAGCAGCAACAGATATGCAGAGGATACCACTTTAATGGCGGAAAGTGAGCCATTAAATGATGAGGGTGAAAGAGGAGAGTGAAAAAGCAGGCTTGAAACTCAGTATTAAAAAACTGAGATCAAGGCATCCAGTGCCATCACTTCGTGGCAAATAGTGTGGAAAGTAGAAGCAGTGACAGATTTTATTTTCTTGGGCTCCCAAATCACTGCAGATGGTGACTGCAGCCATGAAATTAAAAGATGCTTGCTCCTTGGAAGAAAAGCTATAACAAACCTAGATAGCATATTAAAAAGCAAAGACATCACTTTGCCAAAAAAGGTCCATCTAGTCAAAGCTATGGTTTTTCCAGTAGTCATGTATGGGTGTGAGATTTGGACCATCAAGAAGGCTGAGTGCTGAAGAACTGATGCTTTTGAACTGGGGTGCTGGAGAAGACTTTTGAGAGTCCTTGGACTGCAAGCAGATCAAACAAGTCAATGTTAAAGGAAATCAACCTTGAATATTCATTGGAAGGACTGATACTGTAGCTGAAGCTCTAATACTTTGGCTGCTTGAGGTGACGAGCCAACTCAGGAAAAGACCCTGATGCTGGGAAAGATTGAAGGCAGGAGAAGGGGACAACAGAGGATGAGATGGTTGGATGGCATCACCAACTCAATGGACATGAGTTTGAGCAAGCTCTGGGGGATGGTGGAGGACAGAGGAGGATGAGGCAGCACATCTCTTCAGTCTTCTAAGAGAAAGGTGGGAAGGCCAATTAACCTATTTGTGCAACTCACTGCTTTGAGGCTGAAACTGACATCCTTTACACAGAAGTAGGGCTTCACCAGGACACTCAAGTTCATACCCTCTTCCTTCTTCTGTGCTATAATGTCATCTACTTCACTTCTACATATCTTATGAACCCCATAGCACATTGCTATTATTTTTTCCTTAAATATGCAATCACCTTTTAAACAAATCAAATGTTGATAAAAATTGTCTTTCATACTTGCATTTATTCACACTTTCAAGTGAAGGACAGGGAAGTCTGGGATGCTACAGTCTATGAGGTCTCAAAGAGTCAGATACAACTTAATGATTGAACAACAAAACAATGCTTTCAAGTGATCTTCGTTTCTTTCCTTGGATCAACCTTACCTGGCTATTTGAGCTAAGAAGGGGTTAAGCTATTCCCAGGTGGCTCAGTGATAAAGAATCTGTTTGCCAGTGCAGAATCCCAGGTTCAATCCCTGGGTCAGGAAGATCTCCTGGAGAAGGAAACGGCAGCCCACTCCAGTAGTCTTGCCTGGAGAATCCCATGGACAGAGGAGCCTGATGGGCTACATTCTATGAGGTCACAAAGCGTTGGACATGGCTTAGTGACTGAGCACGGCACACACAGCACAGAGTTCAGCTGTGATTCCAGAGGCCCGTGGTTCCTTTTGGTTAAGCTCTGTCTGGGCTTCAGAACCCAAACATCTTAGGGGGCGGGTTGGCGGGGGGGGGGACCTGTTTTCCAGGTCTTCGGCTGCTGCTGCTACCTTCTCTACTATAGTTGAGCCTGGTGGAGAACAGGTGGGAAAAATTCACGCTGAGTAATTCGCTTGGGGCTCCTCCAGATTCCATCCATCCATTGACCCATAGGGTCCTCTCAGGCTCAACTAAGTCCTGCTGTCCTCCAGAGTCTCCACAGTTCTGGCAGGACCCCCTCCATCTTCTTATGCCAGGACCCAGGTGCCTCCCCTGCTAAGAAGTCTGCCCACTCCTGAAAGACTTGCTTTTCTCTGAAATTCAGTTCATCAAGGGTTTCTTGCAACCCTTGGCTCTTAAGCAGCCTGATAGAACACAGTTTTAATTTTGTCCAAATTTCTCTTGTCATTACCCCCAAGAACAAAAGTACATTCTCTTACATGCTAACCAGGAGCAGAAGTCCTCTGCTTGTTTGCTTTGTTCTGTTCTCTTTTCTCCTTTATGAGCAGGTGGTCATGAGGAACTAAGAGGAAACGTACTGTATCATATGGGGCCAGGATGATCACGGAGTTCCTGTTTCCCCAGCCAGCATCTGGGATGCATGATGGTTTTGCTCCTACTTGGAATGGTCACTGTGCTTCCTTCGACCTAAGGGGAAGCACAAGCTTCCCAGGAGGCTCAGGGGTAAAGAACCCACCTGCAATGCAGGAGATGCAAGTTTGATCCCTGGGTCGGGAAGTTACCCTGGAGAAGGAAATTGCAACCCACTCCAGTATTCTTGCCTGGGAAATCCCATGGACAGAGGAACCTGGCGGGCTGCAGTTCCTGGGTTCGCAGAGTCAGACACGACTTAGCAACTGAGCAAATCAGCAAATCAAAAGGAAAGCACAGGGGATGGAACCAGAGCATACACAGTGTTATGGGTGAGGACACCTGGGTCTTACCCGAAGCCTCTGCTGCCAAACCACTGTGAGGTCTTGGGCTTATCATCACTCTTTGGACTTTCCTTTTCTCCTCTGCAAAGTGAGGAGTTCCTGCTGCACCAACTTTGTGGAGAAGGAAGCGGTAGCACTTTAAGATTCTTGCTCAGCTTTTGCAGGAAAAAATAAATGAGTAGGGTGTTTTGTGGGATCTGAGTTCCGGTAATGTGAGAGGCCCCGTCATGCTACCCCACTCATTAACTTGTGATGATAATGTACACACAAGGCACTAATTCTTTATTTTTAAAAAATAAGATGGTGGTTAATTTGATTTGAATGCTCCGGTCTGGGAACATGCTTCATGATTTTTAATCCAATTAGTGTTGGAGATACTTCTGATTCTAAGGATATCTGGTTTCTGCTTATGGTATAAGTTCTATGTCCCAATGACTCGTGTTTCAAGAAGGAAGAAGTGGCAGCCTATAGTCAATAAAAAAAAGGTCTGTATATACGGTTGCTTTGCTTTTTGTTATCAAACGCAAGCTGCAGGGAGTAGAGGCTTTACTTTTAGCTCAGATTTCTGTAAGCAGCAAAAAAAAACAAAAACCCACAGACAATTTTGACTTGAAGGTCTTACATACAAATTAGCATTATTTCTCAATCTGGTCTCAAAACATCCTGTATCATGTGTTTAATCATGTCTGACTCTTTGCTACCCCATGGACTGTAGCCTTCCAGGCTCCTCTGTCCATGGGATTTCCCAGACAAGACTACTGGAGTGGGTTGCCATTTCCTTCTCCAGGGGATCTTCTCAACCCAGGGAGGGAACCCACATCTCCTGTATCTCCTGCAATGCAGGTGGATTCCTTACCTGCTGTAAACAAAAGCTACCACCATGACCACCAGACTGGGGAGCCTTCTGAAAGTCTTAGCCCACAAGTCAGGGGTCAGTGGGCCCATGGGTCAGCTTTTGGTTTAAACGGAGTCATACAGGCAAACGACTTCAGTCCCGGATTTTCGCCATTCTTGCATCCTTTTCCTACATGTTAGACCTCAAAGTTGCTCTGAATCACTCTCCAAATAAGTGATATTTTTGCTAAGAAAATAGTGCCCCAGATCAAACCTTCTCTTTTGTTGGCACCACATCTATTCAATACTCTGAAAGTTCTGAAGGGAAATGTATTTGTAGGAACATAGTGGTGCAATTTTCACACTTAAATTTTTGCCATGAGTAAAACTCATCACTCTCAAGGTAATTTCATAAGAAACTTTCTTCTGTCCTCAGCTGTTGTTGACAAAAGTCCCATGAAACCATCTTAGACATTGACACAAATTGTGCCCTGTCGCCCCTGTGATAAATCAGTGTATGATCCAATTTTTATGTGACAGAAAAGTGAAAGGAAAGCAGAGAAAAGTGAAAATGCTAGACGGGAAAGAGCTGTGCAGAGCCGTCTGGTTGAGAACGTGCTGTCTGAGCTGTGATCCCGCGCGTGTGACTGGGGAATATTTCAAATCAAACCACCATCTCCTATATCCTCGTTCAGTGGAGAATGTTGCTAAATAGCTCTGGTGTTATTTCACAGGATGGAATTTAATCTCTCAGCAGCTGAGGCTCTCAGGTGACCAGATAAGAACAGGAAGATGAGTCTTACATATTTTCAGCAAGAAAAAAAAAAATTCCTGGGACATAATTACCCACGTTACCCTCTCCAACCAATCTGGTTCTGTATGTTCAATTAATTATGAAAACATAGATGAGACCAACAAAAATACTGTACAGAAGCTAAAAACTAATACTGTTCCATTAGTAAATGTTGTGGAGAGTATGAAAAACATACCTCTGTCAAGAATGTGGAAAACAGGGAGTGGCCCTGAAATAATATTTCTGTTTTTTTTTTTTTTTTTTGAAGACTCTAGGAAAATCAAAAGCATATTGAGCTTTGGATCGGGGCTCATGGCAAAGGGGATAGTGACAAGATTATTTCTTCTTGGCACTTCTAGGAAGAGGATTAGTTAATTGAATCTGTGGTTTTTAGATTTAGTTGGTGCTTCTGGCGTGGCTGCTGGATGGACGAGGTTCTTGGGTCCATTTTCCTGCTCGGTCCTCTGCCCAGTTCTCCAGGATGAATTGAAAAGATTCTGTAGTTCATCAGCGCCCCGGCCTGTTTAGACAGACTGATGCAGTGAGGCACAAATGTGTTTGAGCAGCACAGGGAACTTCAATGTCACTGGGTACCAGAAAAACAAAAAACAAACAAACAAACAAAATATATATATATATATTTGTTTTTCAGAAGATACAGGTCTGTACTGTTATCTCAAGTCCAAAATTGGGGAGGATGGGTGATGGGGGGAGTACAAGTGGTTGTGAAAGGAGGAACTCAATTCCAACCTTGAAAAGACTCCTCAATCTTAAGAAATGAAAAATATTACTAAAATATTTAAGTTAAGGCAGAGAGATGGTGGGGGAACTCACTGATGTCTCTCTTGCACCTAATTTTAAGGCTTAAGACTCTGATAAAACTGTTCAGCTCTCACAGGGATCTCTCACCAGATTCCCAAATGTGAGGGGTGTCATTGGAGATGTAGAAATAAGATCTCCAAGGAAATTCATATATGAATTGTGTTTCCATCCTACACCCATCAGCACTACCAAGTTATTAATCTTTATTCTAAGCATGAAAGCAATGGGATATTTTATCCCTAGTTTATAATCAGGGCATTTATGACCCAAATAGTTTCTTTCCTTTAAGTAAGATTAGTATGCCCAGTCTATTTCTCTAAAACACCCAAAGCAAACAAACCTTGACAGTTCTGCAGAGAACATGGAGTCTTCATTCTTTATGGTAATGAATGACCCTGCTCCCCACCTCCAAATCTCCTTAGAAGTCTGTGATCAGGGGACGTGGTAAAGATTAGGGGAGCGTGCAACATCACACACACATTTCACACTGACAGCTGTCCTACCTCTAAATGGCTCAGTGGCTGCATAAGTCAGATAACCTGGACAAGTCTTCATTTCCTCATTCACAAAAGGACAGATAACCTCAACAACTTCATCCTCCCCTCCCCACAGACCTACTAGTGTAGGGGTTGATGAAAACTCTTCTTTTTTCCCTTGGGAGATTAAGGTTCATGTTTGTTAATAAGAGGGGTCCCCAACCTCCAGGCTATTTGACAGTACCTCCTGTCAAATGAGTGGCAGCGTTAGATTAGAATAAAGTGCACGATAAATGCAGTGCACTTCAGTCATCCAGAAACCATCCCTCATCCCCCTCCCCAGGCCATGGAAAACTTGTCTTCCACAAACCCAGTCCCTGGTGCCAAAAAGGTTGGAGACTGTTGTTAAAACACAACGGTATTTATAAATTGTACATTTTATATTTTTTTAAGAGGGCTAGGTCAAAATTCATGATTCTGAAAAGAAAAAATTTACTGTAGTTTAAAAATATAAAGAGCCAATGAGCTTCCTAGTTGTATCCAAATTCTTGGGTACATTTGAGAGATAAGAACATTATCTTCTCATCGCTAGTGTATCACTCTCATCAAGAGTATGGCCTTTCCTGAGATGTGAGACAGTATCTTTCCCAAAGAGTCTAACTTTTCCAAGACAAACCAAGGCAACCAAATATGAAAAGAAACAAGCAGGCAAAACAAGGAAACAAATATGATTCAAATTCTTGCCTCTTACATCATCCTAAAACAAAATTACACCTTCAGATATTTCCTTTTAGAATTCTGACATTTCAAGTGTTTTGTATATGATCACTCCAGACACCAGCCACTGGGGAGAAACGAGAATGGGAAAAAGAGTTTCTCTCCAACTTAATTCCCATAAAGGGGTTCCAGCAGGGCACGCGGTGGAGGTTCAGCAAGAAGCAGGCTGGACTTGATTCTTTCCTGTTTCCTTCCTTCCCCACATCCTCTGCTTGACTCCAGAATATGCAGGGTGCAGTGTTACTTATTTTTGAGGCAGCCATGTAGAAAATTTAGGGAAAACTGCAAGATCTTGGATCTAGTCCTAATGTAGCCAAGCAGTGGCCATGTAATATGGGGCAAAGATCCCCAGGACTCAGTTTCCCTACCTTGGAGAGGGAAAATTGTGTGTGTGTGTGCTCAGTCATGTCTGACTCTTTGCAAGCCCATGGACTATAGCCCCCTGCCCCCGGCTCCTCTGTCCAGGGGATTTTCCAGGCAAGAATACTGGAGCAAGTTGCCATTTCCTACTTCAGGGGCTATTCCTGACCCTGGAATCAAACCTGAATCTCTTGTGTCTCCTGCATTGGCAGGCGGATTCTTTACCACTGTACCACCTGGGAAGATGGAACTACCTAACCAGTCTCCATGGTCTCATCCAATTCTAACATTCCAAGACTCTTAATCACTGTCTTCAAATATTAAGTTTCACACAGGTGTATCTTTCTTGTTTGCAGAAACGTCTAGAAGGGTTAAAAAAAAAAATAGATACTAACTTCATACTATCTAAACCTCAGAGCAGTTTTGGGGATATTACTTCCTCTTGATAATTAAAAATGTTCAGAGATACGTATTTAAAATTAACTACTGAATTAGCTTAGAGTTAATTAAAAAAAAAAAACACATCGGCACTAAGTACTTGCTCATTCCAAGTTGACTGAGGTTTTAAATATTTAACTTGTAAATATTGTGATTCAGACAAACATAACTTTATGAACAAGGAAGTTCAGGAGATTAAAATCCAGGAACACCAAGGTGCAGTTGGGTCACATAGTGGATTGTGCAAACTCATGGGCACATATTCATTGTTTGGGGCAAGATATTATAGTTAAGGATACACAGGTTCAAGTTGTGGAAGCTGGCTTCCACAGATTGCCCTCCATCATTTTTTTTTTTCTTCCCTTTGCTTTTTTAAAATTCTATGTGCCTCTTTGGACAGGTTACCCCTAATATCAACAAGTTCTTTGGTTCTACATTCAACTAGATGTTAAACAGAGGTATCTCAGTTATCTGAGTACAACAAAATCTTTGATTAAGTACAACTTTGAATCACTTTGTGCCAGTGATCCATTTAATACCTCTCAGGTCCAAATTCACCCTTAATTGCCTGCTCTGGGAAAACGGAGAGCTTATTAAAAAAATTTCCCTTGCCAACTGGCAAGATACCAAGGTTTGTCAATAGAGGGCGCCAGAGAGACATTGCAGAAGAAGAGTTTTTCTCGCACGTCCTGGCTCCTACACTTTCACATGACCTCTCCAGCCCCCATTTCCTGTGGCGCCCAGGGCTCCCTAGGGCCCAGCTCTGACAGTGTCAGGGCCAGCAGCACCCAGTAGCCAGCGGCTTCCCCCTTAGTATCCCCTGGAGCAGTTTTGTAATGGAATACCTCCAGTGAGGGACTTCCCTTGTGGCTCAGCTGATAAAGAATCTGCCTGCAATGTGGGAGACCTGGGTTTGAACCCTGGGCTGGGAAGATCCCCTGGAGAAGGGAAAGACTACCTACTCCAGTATTCTGGCCTGGAAAATTCCATGGACTCTATAGTCCATGGGGTAGCAAAAAGTTGGATACGACTGAGCGATTTGCACTTTGAGTGAGATATTACCCTGTGAAGTACTTTCCCTGGCACTCCAAAGGGCAGGTTTCTGGCAAGCTTCTAAGTGTGGCACCATAATAACTTTATTGTCGTCTGGTGAGCCATGGCAGAACCCTCTGTCTCAGCCCCGAGGGTGGGCTGGGTAAGGTGGAGGCTCGCCCTTGGGATCCTCCATCAGCCCTTAGGGCCAGTGCTCCTCATTATCTGCTATACTTATATTCCTTAGAACTCTGCTTATTCATTAGCAACCAAGTCCCCCTTATTCCAAATCTATCTTGTAGTTGATAACTCTTTATAGTAAACTCTTCATGTTCAAATGATTGTGTCATTTCTTTCTCCTGATGAGGCTCTAAGTAATATATATCCTAGGATGAAATGGCACCCCACTCCAGTACTTTTGCCTAGAAAATCCCATGGATGGAGGAGCCTGGTAGGCTGCAGTCCATGGGGTTGCTAGAGTCGGACACGACTGAGCGACCTCACTTTCACTTTTCACTTTCATGCATTGGAGAAGGAAATGGCAACCCACTCCAGTGTTCTTGCCTAGAGAATCCCAGGGACGGGGAAGCCTGGGGGGCTGCCGTCTATGGGGTCGCACAGAGTCGGACACGACTGAAGCGACTTAGCAGTAGCATGGGGGGAGGAGGAGATGGCTGGGGGAGGGGGCAGAGAGAGAGAGGGAAAGAGAGATTTTAACCTGGGACAGAAATGGTTAAATTCATTGTTCATGTATTAATGTTTGGTGGCGGGTTTTGGTGTACACTATCTTTTATCTGGTGTTAGTGGGTATCAGTCTGCTATTGCTGCCATTGCAAAACACCACAGACTACGGCCTTAAACAACAGAAACTTCTCCCAGTTCTGGAGTCTGGAAGTCCAAAAAAAGGGGGTCAGCAGGTTAGCAGGTTTGGCTTCTCCTGAGACCTCTCTCCTGGGTTTGCAGAGGGCCACCTTTTCACTGGGGCTTCCCTGGAGGCTCAGCTGGTAAAGAATCTGCCTACAATTGGGAGACCTGGGTTCAATCCCTGGGTTAGGAAGGTCCCCTGGAGAAAGGAAAGGCTACCCACTCCAGTATTCTGGCCTGGAGAATTCCATGGAGCATATAGTCCATGGGGTCACAAAGAGTCGGACACGACCTTCTCACTGAGTCCTCACGTGGCCTTTGCCCGTGTGTGTGCATTCCTGCTGCCCCTTTGTGTTCAAATTCCCCTTGTTATAAGAACAGCAGTCATATTGGATTAGGGTCCACCTTAATGGCCTCACATTAACTTAATTACCTTTTCACAGATCGTCTCTCCAGATCCAGTCACATTCTGTTGTCCTGGGGAGTTTGGGGGAGGATACAATTTGGCCTGTGAGACATAGTATTTATTTTCTAACTTGGGTGTTAAAGAGCGTGTACAAGTAACTCTGAGATGGTCACCAGACTTGGCTTTAAAAGACCTGATTTGGGGCCCAGGTTCTTCTACTGACTAGATGGACAAGTTGTTTAACTTCTTGAATCTCAGTTTTCTCATCAATTAAAGGGGTTGAAAAGGGCGTAACGGAAATCCAGTGAGCTCATGAAAACGCAAGTGCTTTGGAACCCACAAAAGACTTTAGAAAAAGTGAGGTATTCCTTGGTTGGTATATGGACTCACACATTTAAAAAAACTCTCCCATTCCATTTCATACTTTACACTTATTGAAAGGCAGTTGCCAAGCTATTAAACTGGTGTCAAGTATAAATGATTTGTTTAGCCAAAAAGTCTCTTTGGCTTATTAGACATAAGAAAAATTTCTCTAGCCCCACCACAGTCTCTGTACAAGCCAGGTAACCTTAATTAAACCACAACTTTGAATTATTATCTCTCTCGTGTTCTCATTCTCTGCAGAAGTTTCAATAATAAGTAATGTATTTAGGACCTGATGAACTTACTTGACTTAACCCTAGTTTTTGGAAAAGATAGACATTACATGGCCTTTAGAATGCCAGCCAGCAAATTTGGGGGAGATTATAATATTCCCTAATGGAGGGATTCTATACCTGGTTCTCATATTACTCAATATCACATCATTTCTCCCCACACCCTTCTCCCTTGCAATCATCTTACACAGTAGGACACCAAGGTACCAGGCACCTCATCTTGTCCAGGACCTGAAGGGAAAGAAACTCTCAGGTATTGAGGAGGTTTATGTACAATGCACATTTGCACACATTTCATGTAATCTGCAAAACATCCCTAGAAGGTAAATATTATCATTATTAACTCCATCTTACAGATAAGGAAACTGAGGCCCACAGAA
This sequence comes from Bubalus bubalis, assembly GCF_019923935.1. Lineage (NCBI taxonomy): Eukaryota > Metazoa > Chordata > Mammalia > Artiodactyla > Bovidae > Bubalus > Bubalus bubalis. Next base: position 40,966,547 of record NC_059179.1, on the reverse strand, counting down.
GGGAAATAACTTGTCCAGGGTCAAGAGGCTAATAAATAGTAGATCGGAGATCAGAACTCAGACCTACCTGAACCCGGTCACCTGCCTGACTCTGTCTTATCACTACTTTGTTACCCAAAAGACATTCATAATGGCCTCGGTTTAATAGTGCTGTTAGCAATTTAATTGTCATGGGGACTTCTCTGGTGACCGGGGGTTGAGAATCTGCCTGCCAAAGCAGGGGACATGGGTTCGATCCCTGGTCTGAAACTAAGATCCCACGTGCCACGGGGCAACTAAGCCCATGAGCCGTATCCACCGAGCCTGCACCGTAGAGCCTGTGCTCCACAAGAGAAGCCACCACAATGAGAAGCCCCAGCACGGCTACTAGAGTGGAGGCCCCTCTCACCGCAATCAGCGAAAGCCCAAGCACAGCAATGAAGTCCCAATGCAGCCAAAAAAAAAATTTTTTTTATAAAAATTAGTAGTTATTGGATGGAAAGCACTTTGCAGTTGAATCTAATAGAGCTTCAATTAATAAAATTCTCCAGGGATTAGTTACTTAAGAGTTTTCAGCTACATCATAGGCAATAAGAGTTAAGTGCTGGATCCAGAAAAAAATTTTTGGCACATCTTCAACCATATGGTGTAATAGCACCAATTGGCCATTTGCCCCTTGTGCATATATAATCATTATCTATGATGATATTTATTCTGTTGCCTTTTCGGTTTTCCCTTTGCCATCTGTGTATGCATTGACTTAATCTGTAGAGCCAGTCATGTTCACATATTTATCTAGTGAAAGAAAGCACACTCTGGATAACTATTTGTTTTCCTTGTTAATTTTTATATCAGGTTCAGCAGCTGAGAAACAGCCTACTTTTATTTTTATTTCCTTGATCTAGACTCTTTTCATTTGTACTAGATCTTTAGAGGCCCTTCATAAGCTTCACTTGGAAATCTTGCTGACGTCATCTGGAAGACTGATCTAATTTCGAAAGAAAAACAAAAAAACCAATCAAACTTTACTGAAATTGAAAAGACAAGTCATAAGGCTCAAAGGGAGAATGAATGAGACCATTGCTTTAATAGCAAAAGGGAGGAAATGACGTCAATTAAGCAGGACCATTCGTGGGGAACCACCCTCCTTTGAGGTGTCACTCTTGGAGTTTTTCCTCACAGGGCTTTGCAGTTCAATTAGTTCCGTGTTAGGTTTCACCGGCTGCTGGATGAATTCCTAGAGAGAGATCAGGAATCATTTAACTCATCTTTCATCTCCTAGTCTTCATCATGTCTCAAGTGCTTTCTGGACCATCACCTTCTTTACTTGGGTTATCACAATGGTTTCTAGAAGATCTCCCTGCCTCCTGTCTTCTCAGCATTACCTCCTGTCCACTATGGAATGTGACCCAGCCCAGAACTCCTCCATCTGACGCCAGTTTGATCCCATGATACCATTTGAATGCCTTTGCCGACTCTGAAGGCCTTGAAGAATCTTGCCAAGTCCAGTACTGTGTCAGCCATGTTTCTCATCATCTCTTCCATTCCCTTGACCCCTACCTCCTGCAGTACTATGAAGGAGATAACCAGAATGGTGAGACAGTGAGGACCAAGTGGTGGGGTGGCCAGAGCTATAGACTAAGGGATCAGAGACGAGCTCATTGAGGAGGTGACATTTGTGCTGGGACATTTGGGGGTTGACCATATGGAGAAGTGGGAAGGACCGTGCACTGAAATACAGAGGTTCACATATGAAGGCCCTTTGGGAACACAGAGTTGACCTTTTGAAAAGACCTAACTGAGCTTCTCTGGTGGCTCAGATGTTAAAGAATCTACCTACACTCAGGAGACCTGGATTCGACCCCTGGATCAGGAAGAGCCCCTGGAGAAGGGAATGGCTACCCACTCCACTATTCTTGCCTGGAGAATTCCATGGACAGAGGAGCTCATGGGCTACAGTCCATAGGTGCAAGGAGTCAGACATGCCTGAGTGAGAAACACACACAATTGGAGACCTGTGTGCCTGGTGAGGATGGGGAGATGCAGGATACAGAGCTGCGGATGGGGAAGCAGGCAGGGCCTGCAGGAGCTTTTCCTCATTGCAAACAAGGCCACAAACGCTGGGACTGTCTACATCCACATCTGAAAAGACCATTCCGGGCACAGGGCAGAGCAGAATGGAGAGGGTGCCACTTTCAAACGAATATCTTCTGACGTCACCTCTCTGAACACAATCTATGTATAGATGAGGGGTTATTTATGCCTCAATAAACTGTGCAAGAGCCACAGTGTCTTTCTTTAGGCCTACATTTTGAAGTCTCCATGGAGCAGATCAGTCAAGACACTTCTTTGGAATTATTATGCAGCTTGGATAATGTTCTTTTCAATAAAGTCATAAATCTATTACTAATACTTGTGTTTAAAAATTAAAAATGTGTTACATATCTGCTCTGGACCAGGCATAGTGTTTGGCTTTGAAGATACAGAGATAAGTAAAAGTGATTCATTTTTTGGCCACAACACATGGCATGTGGAATTTTAGTTCCCTGACCAAGGACCAAACCCATGTCCCCTGCACTGAAAGCACAGAGTCTTAACACTGTCAGGGAAGTCCCTAAAAGTGATTCTTTAGAGTGTGGTAGTCAAGCATTGTTCCTGGTGGTCCATGTTTAAGGTTCTGTTGGTGCATCATTTTGGGACTCTTAACCAACCATGTATTGCTCAGTTCAGTTTAGTTGCTCAGTCGTGTCCGACTCTTTGCGACCCCATGGACTGCAGCACGCCAGGCCTCCCTGTCCATCACCAACTCCCGGAGTTTACTCAAACTCATGTCATTGAGTCAGTGATGCCATCCAACCATCTCATCTTCTGTCATCCCCTTCTCCTCCAGCCTTCCATCTTTCCCATCTTTTCCTGAGTCAGTTCTTTCCATAAGGTGGCCAAAGGATTGGAATTACCTTGTATTTATAGCAGCTTGTAATCCATTGTGACCATCAGATGATATCTTCAGCAAAGTCACATATTTTTCCTAGACTTCCCAGTTTGCTCAGTGCAGTTGAGTTTTTCTTTCTCATACTAGGCTTTAAGGACACATTCTCTTTGGTTCTGATGACATTTCTAAATTACAAATTTGCCTATTGGCTGCAAACAGATCGGGAACCACTTCAGAGAAGTTTTTCCCCAGTAATAAAAAAAAAAAAAAAAAAAAAACGGTGCCAATTAAACAGTCCCAGGAGTGAAGTTGATGCTAGGCTGGCCACAGAAGTTTGATAGCGTTCTTCTCAGAGTTGGCAGAAATTATAGCTAGAAACTCTATTTCTTTAAAGTGAGACTGTGCTTGGGTCTGGGGACAGACCTGAGATTTGCAAGGACTTTGGAAACTTCCGAAGTATGTACCCCACAGTTAGAAAATTATATCTTAGACAAGTAGCCCATTTTTGAGGAGAACACTTAGCCTTCTATTCATAACCACATTTGTTGCATTTGGATCCAGCAGAAAAAATTAAAATCTTGTGTTTGTCAGCAGTGAGGCCAGAATGCCTAGGCCTCAAGTTTAAATATCCAGGAACCATCCAGTGGTTTGCTTTTATTGTTCGTAAAGTCAGCAGAGACAAACCACCTGAGTAGTTCCAGATGTTGAATCAACAAGGCTGTACTTCCCAGACCTACATGTATAAAAGTGAATTTATAAGCTCAAAAAAGGCTGAGAGGATTGTGTTGCTTCAGGATAGAAAGCTACTTTCATTCTTAAAACAGATTAAACACGGGATGTCCAGCCCTGGCAAGTCCAGGTGACTTTAACCTTTATTAAGCCATTTGAGGCTTCAAGTGGTAGTCCACCCCCTCAGCTCTCTTTGTAAAAAAGAAATCCTAGTGATTGACTGGCCAACTCCAGCGGACCGGACTGTTTTAAGATAGCAAGTCTCTTTTAAATTTTACAGGAATAACTTGAGGGCAACATGGCAAAGAAAAATTTCTCCATGTTGACTCGAATTCTGGAGAACATAGAGACAGAATGTGGTTTATGGCTATTAAAGTCTACTCCATCTCACTGGTATTTTGGCAATGAAGCCTAAGATTGTTCTAGGCACCTTGCTTTGTGAGTTGGCCACACGGGGTAACATTATCGGGTGGTAAGTAATATGACTTGCACGGGCCTGGGGCCAGGAGGGTGGAATTTTGCTGCCATAAATCTTGAAACTGTTGAAGGTGTCTGATGTTCAAGTTTATCCAGCACAGCCCAAAAAGTGAAAGTTCTGATAGCCAGAATGCCTACATGACTATAATACATAACCTTACTGAGTGGTAAGGAATTTTTATGGCCACTGGCAAGAATCCAAACAAAAACTCAAGTATCTTGCCACAGGGTATTTCAGTGGAGTGACCCAAGTTATCCGAGTACGATTCTGGCTCATAAATCTAGGGTTGGAATAATAACCTTATTTTGTGTTCTAAATATTACATTACAGTGGCCAGAAGATGGAAGCATCTCTATTATTTACGCAGAGTGCTGCTCCATTGTCGACTGATGAGTCATTGTGATGATCATACAATCCAGTGTATTTTGTGCAGTAGCTAAAAGCTAACGTTTATTGAGAGGTGATTATGTGTCAAGTACAGTGGTAAGTGGGCTTCAGACATTATCTTGTTCAAGCCTCCCAGGTATAGCGGAGGAGGCACTCTTGACAGATGAGAACTGCAAGCATAGAGCAGTTGAGCACATTGTCCAGCGTCAAGGAGCCCGGTACACACCAGCCCCAGTGTCTCGACTATGCGCTAAATGCACACTTATGGCTTCTTTTGACAATGATAGAAAACCTTAAAAAAAAAAGTCTTGTGCACTTCAAAGTATTAAAGACACACAAAATGTATCAAGAATAATAGAAGGAATACTCACGAGGCTTCCCTTTAAGCACAAGAAATAAATACTGCCTGAATGGCAGTGTTCAGCATGTATGCTCAGTCGTGTCCAAGTCTTTGCGACCTCATGGACTACAGCCTTCTGTCATGGAATTTCCCAGGCAAGAATATTGGAGTGGGTTGCCATTTCCTTCTCCAGGGGATCTTCCCGACCCAGGGATCAAACCCCTGTCTCATGTGTCTCCTGCATTGGCAGGTGGATTCTTTACCACTGCATCACCTGGGAAGCCAACACAGTTAGACCCAATCGCCTTCCCTACCCTGGGGTAGCTCCTACACTGAACTGGACACTGGTCACTCCCATGCATTTGCTTTCTGCTTGAACTACATCAGCGTGTATCCCTAAGTTACGTATGTTGTATGGTTTGGCATGTTCACATGAATGGTATGTCATGCCTAATGTGTTCTTCTGTGACTTTCTTCACTCAGTATTGCATTTGATTCAACCACGTTGATTCATGTGGCTAAAGCTCTGTTCACTTTCACCGTATGAGCCTGCCCTGTTTACTTCTCCTCCTCTAAAGGGCATCTTCACAACAGGTATGTCAGTGACCTTCACAACCACTGTCTGCATTTAGCAGGATTGGTGCTGATGTCATCATTTTGCTGAGAGAAGCTGAAGCTGTTTCAACGTCTCTCCCAAGGTCTCTGTTGGAGCTGCGATGACTGAGGACCATGTACTGTGCTGTGCTACATCACCTCAGTCGGGTCCAACTCTGTATGACCCCATGGACCATAGCCCCCCAGGCTCCTCTGTCCATGGGGCTTCCCAGGCAAGAATACTAGAGCAGGTTGCCTTGCCCCCGGCAAGAAGACTGGAGTGGGGTTGCCATGCCCTCCTTCAGGGGATCTTCCCAACCCAGGGATCAAACCCGCATCTCTAATGTCTCCTGCACTGGCAGGCAGGTCCTTTACTGCTAGTGCCACGTGGGAAGTACACTGGATGGCTAATAACCTACAGATGTTTCCTGCTCACCGTTCTGGAAGCTGGAAGTCTGTGATCAGGGTGCCAGCATGTTTGGATTCCGGTTAGAGCCCTCTTCCAGGTTGAGAGGCTGACATCCTGTGTCCTCACATGGTAGAGAGAGAAAAGGAGAACTCTGGGGGTCCTGTCGATAAAAGCACTAATCCCATTCAAGAAGGCTCCGCCCGCATGACCTAATGACCTCCCAAAGACCTCAGCACCTAATACCATCACACTGGGGGTTAGAATTTCAATATATGATTTGGGGGCAGAGCAGAAGGGGAAAACGAACATTTAGTTCATTGCAGCTGCACAATCAGAAAAGGGCATAGCCGATATTTGAACTCAGGTCTGCTGACTCGTGCGTGGTCTGGGACTTTCCCTCCCACTGGACTTGACCTTCTCAGATAGCACTCTACAATCTGTGCTAACATCCCATCTTCTGGAGCCCTTTCTGGCTGCCTTTGGTCTTCTGTTTTTTTCATTTCTAGAACAATTTCACAAACGTCACTGGAGGCTTGGCCCCCCACCCAGCCTCTTCTCTCAAGCTCTTGAAGGAAGCTGAGGGCGAGGCAACAATTACTGCCTTATGTTCATCACTTAGGACATCTGAAGGTCATGGTGGCTTGAAGTAATGGAGATAAGGATGGTGTCTTCCTTCAAGCAGCCTGGAGCAGAACGCTCCCCTTTTATTTTTGTTTGTAAAAGAGTCTTTAAAGTGTGTGTACGAGTGTGTGTGTGTGTTTTGAAGCAAAGCCCTAGAGAGTGCTTCCACCTTGCCAGGGGCATGAAGGTTGAAAAGTAATTACGTTTTGTCATGAGGTTTAATACTTGAATTTGGGGGGACTTGTAAACTGATAAATTGAAAAATAAGAAAGGACAGAAAACAAAATGGTATCATTTGGGTGAGTCTTAGTTTTGAAGAGGTTGAAGATTGATAAATAAAGCTAGAAGCTGATTATTTCTACCTCTGACTTCCTTTCTTGGGAAGCAGAAAAATCATTACTATTTTGCTTTCCATAGAAAGCACTCCTAAATGAATAAATTTGATTGTTTGGAGGGAGGTTTTTTTTTTTTTTGTCACACAGCATTTAAGATCTTAGTTCTCTGACCAGGGATTGAACCCATTACCCCTGCAGTGGAAGGAAGAAGTCCTAACCCCACCAGGGAAGTCCCATTTTTTAAAAATATTTTATTATTTCAGACTCGAGCAAATGGGTAAAATCCAAAAAAGACTGTCATTTAATTGTATTGAATTGATGTCAGTTTTCTGGTTTTGATATTGTAGCATAATTATGGAAGATTGCACTGAGGAAAGCTGGGTGAAGAGCACTCCATTTTTTTAAGAAACTGCCATGTGAGTTTAAAATTATTTCAAAATTAAAAGTAAATAAGTGGTATTTTTGCTCTTTGGATTTTGATCCAGGCAAGCCTCATCAATGGGCAATTTATAGCAATGTGGTTAGGACACATGGAGAATGGGCATTCTGAAACAATATTTAGCATCCAGTAAGCACAAGCTGGAATCAAGATTGCTGGGAGAAATATCAATAGCCTCAGATATGCAGATGACACCACCCTTATGGCAGAAAGTGAAGAGGAACTAAAAAGCCTCTTGATGAAAATCAAAGAAGAGAGTGAAAAAGTTGGCTTAAAGCTCAACATTCAGAAAACTAAGATCATGGCATCTGAAATCCATCACTTCATGGGAAATAGATGGGGAAACAGTGGAAACAGTGTCAGCCTTTATTTTTTGGGCTCCAAAATCATTGCAGATGGTGATTGCAGCCATGAAATTACAAGATGCTTACTCCTTTGAAGGAAAGTTATGACCAACCTAGGTAGCATCTTCAAAAGCAGAGACGTTACTTTGCCAACAAAGGTCCATCTAGTCAAGGCTACGGTTTTTCCAGTGGTCGTGTATGGATGTGAGAGTTGGACTGTGAAGAAAGCTGAGTGCTGAAAAATTGATGCTTTTGAACTGTGGTACTGGAGAAGACTCTTGAGAGTCCCTTGGACTGCAAGGAGCTCCAACCAGTTCATTCTAAAGGAGATCAGTCCTGGGTGTTCATTGGAAGGACTGATGCTGAAGCTGAAACTCCAGTACTTTGGCCACCTCATGCGAAGACTTGACTCAATGGAAAAGACCCTGATGCTGGGAGGGATTGGGGACGGGGATGACAGGGGATAAGATGGCTGGATGGCATCACCGACTCGATAGACGTGAGTCTGAGTGAACTCTGGGAGTTGGTGATGGACAGGGAGGCCTAGCGTGCTGCGATTCATGGAGTTGCAAAGAGTCGGACATGACTGAGTGACTGAACTGAACTGAACTGAAATTTGCTGGAAGGTAAGGTTAGTGCTAATGAAAGCATCATAAGAAGTTTATGATCACCCAACCTGTTTGGGGTACTTTCCTGATGGCTTAGCCATGAAGAATCCACCAGCAATGCAGGAGATGCATGGGATGGGGGTTTGATCCTTGGGTCGGGAAGATCCTCTGGAGCAGGAAATGGCAACCCACTCGAGTGTTCTTGCCTGGGAAATCCCAGGGACAGAGGAGCCTGGTGGGCTACAGTCCAAAGGGTCACAAAGTGTCCGACAGGACTGAGCGGCTGACCAGAGACAACTTATTAGGACACATTAGTGATGCAGTCCACTCCCAGATGTTCGATCCTTCAGGATTTTTCAACTGTGGCACTACTGAGATTTTGGAATGGACAATTCCCTGCTAGAGGGGTGCTGTCCTGCGCATGGTCTAGTCGCATCGTGATTTTCATCCACTAAATGCCAGTAGCAGCCCCACCTTGCAGTTGTGACAACCAAAAACATCTCCATTCATTGCTAAGTGTCTCCAGAGGGAGCAGAATTGCCTCTGATTCAGAATCTCCATTCTACTCAGTAAACAGTCTTTTGTCCCTCCCTGCTTTCAAAAGAAAATGAAATTTACTGACTTTGTAAGTTGCAATGACTGCGCCCTCCCACTCATCCTTCTGTTGGCCTCAAAACACAAAGCCCTGGAGTAGAGATTCTAAATTAAAAAAAGAAAAAAATACAATTTCACCCATTCTTTACTGTCTTGGACATACCCAGTGGTATTGAAATAGAAGTATTTTGTACTCTTACAAGGCTGTCTGAAAGAGATATTTCAGAAGGAGGACTGTACACAGGGCCTCAGAAGAGCAGAGTGGAGACAGTGTTGGCAGTAGTATTGAGTATGATAGAGAGTCATAATTTCATATGTGAAGGTAATGTGTTACATTAAAACATTCACAGGCTTTCGTTTATTTAAGCCTCTGGGGCTAACACAGCACATTTCTAAATATTATGGATTTTGTAAAGGTGCATGACGAACAAGCAGACTGCCGGTACACTGGAAAAGTGATAAAAATCTGCACTGAGCTTAATCACGGTTTTCTTTGGAGTGTATATTTATGTGGTGATGTCAGCACAGTATCCTGCAACCGGCTGAAGGTCATGTTCTGTGTTCATCTGCAGAGGATTTAGAAACTCTCAAACAGTCTGGCTGGAGAAAAATGGCCCCTGAGTCGGCAGCCCCTTCCCAGGGTACGTTGTCCTCCCGCAAAGGAAGGGAACAAAACAATCTATCTTTAAATGGATTCAAAACCACAGCAGATCCGTCTTTTGCCACATGAGTTATTTGAGTTATTGAGGCTGGCTCCAGTGTCAAGCCGTGTATGTTGCCTTAATGTATTTATTTAACCCAGGACTGCCACAGAGAAGGCAACCCACCTCGGCACGCGAAGGCCCACGACAAAGAGAACATTCAAACCAGATCCGTGGTAACAAACACATCAGGAACTCTGGGAAGGGAAAGATGTTGCAAGCCCAGCACAATGCCCGGCTTTATTCCCCACGTGGAGGCAGGCTGCAGCCAGCCAAACTGTAAACTGTTGTTCTCCGAGCAGACTCGGGGGATGGCGGACGTGCGGGGAGAGAGGTCTCCAGCAGGGCTGAGCAGAAGCCGGATGATGGCACAGACTCTCCAAGTCCCAGCCATCAGCAGCAGCCTTGTTTTTCCTTTTAGGGGCCCAGTACTGGCTGGATGTAGCTTCCCTGGAGGCTCAGTGGTAAAGAATCTGCCTGTGAATGCAGGAGACGTGGGTTCGATCTTTGGGTCAGAGAAGAAAATGACAACTCACTCCAGTATTCTTGCCTGGGAAATCCCATGGACAGATGAGCCTGGTGGGCTACAGTCCAGAGGGTTCCAAACAGTCAGACACAACTGATGCGACTAAACAACAACAGCAGTGGCTGGGTATGCTTGGTGGCTGCTGCACAGAAAGCTTCTAGAAGCCAATTGTCCACACTGATCCATGAGCTCATGCAGCATTCTGGCCCAGTCCACCAAGTCCCAGCCTCAGCACACCTCACCCACATCTGGGATTGGGTGGGGGTCGTGGTACAGGTGGGGGGACTTGATGCCCATGAACACTACCTTCACGTGCAAAGTCTACAGACGACACACTCCCTGGGCCAGTCACGGCTGAGGCTAATCCTAGCGTATTCACTTTGGTTTTTCTTGGTTTATAGGTTTGGCAATTGGGAGGCAAGGCAATGGTTTTGGGTGGAGTTACTCTGTTGGACTTCCCTGATGGCTCAGCAGATAAAGAATCCTCCTGCATTGCAGGAGACACAGGAGACGTGGGTTTGATCCCTGGATGGGGAAGATCCGCTGGAGAAGGAAATGGCAACCCCCTCCAGTATTCTTGCCTGGAGAATTCCATGGACAGAAGAGCCTGGCAGGCTACAGTCTATAGGGTCACAAACGATCAGACACGACTGACTGACTAAACACACAGAGGCTCTGTTATCATATGAGGTAGCCTTGTCTCTCCTTCAGATCCAACTGAGATTCCACCCATGAAAGTCACTCTGTGGGCCAGGGATCTTTCTATTGAGAATGACAGAAAGACAAAGCCAACTAATCTTAACCAAAAATGACTATATACATTTATGTGCCAGGAACCGCTCTAAGTCATTTCATATATTAGCATCCTCAGTCTTCACCACAGGTAAGGGTATTATTATCCTTGTTCTAGAGATAAAGAAACTGAAGTACAAGGAAATGAAGCATCCTGCCTCCAAGTCACAGGGTTCTTCAATGATAAGACTGGTACCTGGGGCCCAAGCAGGCTGAATCCAAGATCTTTGCTCTTGAGTACCACCTGATACAGCTCATGGGTCAATGGGTCAGCTCAGAGGACTGGTTTAGATACTGGCGACCCCATAGACTGTAGCCTACCAGGCTCCTCTGTCCATGGGATTTTCCAGGCAATAGTATTGGAGTGGATTGCCATTTCCTTCTCTAGGGGATCTTCCTAACCCAGGGCTTGAACCCAGGTCTCCCACATTGTAGACAGACGCTTTACCATCTGAGCCACCAGGGAAGTCCTTAGATACTGGAGGGATCTGCAAACACTAAGTATGAGCTGCAGGGACTTCTCAGCAGCTGGCTTTTTCTTTCTTGCATGTGTCTTATCTGCTCTGTCTCTGCTTCTCTTTGAATGCTGGTCTCATTCCCTCCTGCAACAAGCAAGCCTTCTCTAAGCATGGAGAACACGGCTGCCTGAAGCCTCAGCCTGAGCAGCCCGGTGGAAATGTTAACTTCTTCCTCACAGGATTTATGTATCAGTGCTTTGCTGGACTCAGTGAGGAACTCTTGGGTTTGCCCATCATCTGGCCAAGGTTGTCACTCACTTCCTTTGGTAGGTTGCAGCTTCAGTGGCCCTAATTCTACACCATTCCCTGTATCTAGATCCATTTTCATGAGACTTTTCAGTTCTTCCCATATTCTGTAATTCTCCATCCCTGGATTCTGATTTGACCACCTGACTGCTTTGGCCAATGGGATGTGTTGGGGTTTTTTTTGTTTTGTTTTGTTTTGTTTTTGGCTGCCCCAGGTCTCAGTTGTAGCACACAAGTTAGGGGATCAGCATGCAGGATCTAGTTCTCCAACAAGGGATTGGACCCGGGGCCCCCTGCAATGGGACCTTGGAGTCTTAACCACTGGACCACCAGGGAAGTCCCTGGCCCAGGGGATGTTAATGGATCTGATGCAGGGTGAGCTTTGAAAAGTCACTTGCACACTTCTGCTTCCACGCCGGAGGCTCTGCCATGGTATGAGAACGTGTGGGTTGGCGTGTTGAAGGCTGAGAGGGGTGGAGCAGAGCCAAGATGCCCCTATAGCCACTACAACAGCCAGGTGACCCCCAGGTTTGTGAGAGAAACCAGCCAAGACCAGGGGTGCCGCTCGGCTGAGCCCAGACTAAACCATCCACTTGCAGACCTATGAGCTAAAGCACTGCTCTTACTCCTCTGTGTTTCTGGCCCAGTTTATCATGTGACAGTATTCACAGTGGGAGAGACAGGCTTGTGTACTGATGCCCGCCAGGACCACAGAGAGTCGGGGAACTGGAGCCCAGAAGAAACCAGGTGATCTGAGCAGACAACCAGCCCAAGGACAGCGTTCTGGGCTGTCAAAGTAGCAGTTCTATTCCCACCCAGACAACATTATCCATTGTGCTATCTGAAGTCCTGTGATAAGCCGCGTGAATTTCTTTTAGATTTAAAAGACAAAAACTCTACAGATTTTTCTCAAGTGTTATTTTTCCTTATGAATAATGTATATTTGTTAACTGATTATATTTTCCTTTTTTGTTTTGACCTCCAGGAAGCTCAGGACCAAAATTGTGTCCCAAAATTAATAAATTTGGGGGGCCTGAAGATATGCATTTTGTTTTGCTAAACTTCTCTCTTTTTTTGTCTTACCATTTTGCTTCTATTTCTTCCTTTCTCATGATTTAAAAAAATTCCCTATCTCCTTTCTCTCTCTTTATTCATCATTGTTTCATATTAAACCTTCTCAAATTCATCTGAGGATGAGCAGTGATACAAAAAATACAACTAAATGTATTTTTGTGTTAGTCATTCAGTCATATCCTACTCTTTGCAAATCCATGGTCTGTAGCTTGCCAGGCTCCTCTGTCCATGAAATTCTCCAGGCAAGAATACTGGAGTGGGTTGCTATTTTCTTCTCCAAGGGATCTTTCCAATCCAGGGACTGAATCTGGGTCTCCCACATTGCAGACAAATTTTTTTTTTTATCATCTGAGCCTTAGATAAATAGCAGTTCAAGATGAACAAAAAATTTTTGGTTGTAGTACCTTTGACATCATGAGAAGTTTGATTTAATATTAAACTAAATTACTAAAAACCTAGATTACTAAAAAATAAATAAGATTTCATTATAATAGACATGCACATTATGATTCCAATGAAATGAATTAAAACAGATCAAAATATTTGATAATCCATCTTCACAGTAGGAGTGCAAATTGGCCCAGCTTCTGTAAAGAGCAATTTAATAATGTCTATCTTAAAACACATATATCCTTTGACCCAGCCCTTCTAGGAATCCACTTCTAGAAATTTATTTTATTTTTCAAATTAAAATTTATTACTTATTTAAATTAAATAAAATTAATTTATTTAAATTTTACTTTTAAGCATTTATCTTCCAGTTTTATGGTAGATATGTAAAATGATATATGTATAATAACATTTGGGCTTCCCAGATGGTGCTAGGTAAAGAATCCACTTGACAATGCAGGAGATGTATGACTTGGGCTCCATCCCTGGGTTGGGAAGACCCCCTGGAGGTGGGCATGGCAACCCATGCCAGTATTCCTGCCTGGAGAATCCCATGGACAGAGGAGCCTGTCAGGCTACCGAACATGGGATCACAAAGAGTCTGAAGAGACTGAAGTGACTTAGCAGGCATAATGACCTTCACTGTAACATTTTAGTAATAAAAAGGAGGTAGCCTAAATGTGTCTTTATGGGAGACTGTTTAAAATATGGTACAATCCATATAACAGAACAATAAATAGCCATTTAAACTTGAGAATATTACCTACATGATAACATTAAAAGGTCTTTAGGACTTAGCATTAAATAAACAAAGAAAAGTATCAGTTCAGTTCAGTAGTTCAGTCACTCAGTCGTGTTCGACTCTTTGCGACCCCATGAATCGCAGCACACCAGGCCTCCCTGTCCATCACCACCTCCCGGAGTTCACTCAAACTTATGTCCATCGAGTCAGTGATGCCATCCAGCCATCTCATCCTCTGTCGTCCCCTTTTCCTCCTGCCCCCAATCCCTCCCAGCATCAGAGTCTTTTCCAATGAGTCAACTCTTCGCATGAGGTGGCCAAAGTACTGGAGTTTCAGCTTTAGCATCATTCCTTCCAAAGAAATCCCAGGGCCGATCTCCTTCAGAATGGACTGGTTGGATCTCCTTGCAGTCCAAGGGACTCTCAAGAGTCTTCTCCAACACCACAGTTCAAAAGCATCAATTCTTTGGTGCTCAGCTTTCTTCACAGTCCAACTCTTGCATCCATACATGACCACTGGAATATACACCACCTTCTAGGGACACAGAGGCAAGTGGACATAGGTACACATATAAGCCCACACGTATGTGGCTCAGCAGGTAAAGAATCCTCCTGCAAAGCCGGAGACGCAGGAGACACAGGTTTGATACCTGTGTGGGAAGATCCCTGAAATAGGGAATGGGTGCCCAATCCAGTGTTCTTGCCTGAAAAATGCCAAGGACAGAGGAGCCTGGTGTGCTACAGTCCAGAGAGTTGCAAAGAGCTGGACATGACGAAGCAACCGAGCACACACGCAGCACGCATGTATACACTTGTGCATGCACAGAATATTTCTGGAAGCAAGAAAACCAGGGACAGCTATTCATTCTAGGGATGAGAACTTAGGTGACTGAAGCCAGGGGTCAGAGACTTACTTTTCATTTTATACCCTTTTGTAATTCTTTAATTTTGTACTGTATTTTATGCAATATAGTTAAAGAAAATAATGAAGAAAATTAAATTAATTCTTGCTGGCCTCTTGCATAAGGAATGACCACGATTACTTCTTATTGTGAGGGGAAAAGATGAATCTAACTCCTCTAGAAATTCTCTATATTAATGTAATTATGCCATTTTTTAAGTTACAGTTCAAAGATCGGAAAGAATTAGCTAATACCCATGCCCCCCAAAGCATGTCTGTGGCCCATGGAACACAGATTTATAACCAGCACCCATCGTTACACTAGACACCACTTCAATCCAACTTAACAAACATTTACTGAGGGCCTTTCATCAGTCAGGCCTTTTGTCAGGAGCTGGAAACAAAAATACTCCTAAGACTCTGTCTTTGTCCTTAAGACAGTCACACAGGCAACTAATACACTGTGATGAATTCTAGGATGCTTGAAGTGAGGGGCTGTTGAAGAAATCTTTTTATCTCTGGCATCTAACATATAGTAGACACTTCCAGAATGTCTGGGGGATGAGTAAATGAATGATTGAGTGAAAGGAGTATGGACACTCCTGCACAGGGTGTGGACAGAGGAAATGACCCTAGGTATGGAGGTAATTAAGAAAGGATAAACTGAGTCATGAAGAACTGCCCAAATCCATAGCCTCATTACCTGGCACTAAGACCATCACAAAAGGTATCCATGCAAAAGGTTACTCATCATTGACATGAACTCTACTTAGTGAGTCAGGAGGTGAACAACATCATGATTTCTGGGACAGCATGAGCTGTGCGATCAGAAAGACCTGCATTAGAAACCAAAATCTTCACCATTTGTCACCTAAATGACTGAGTAACTTCACCTTTCTGAGCCTTAGCCTTCTCATCTATAAAGTGAAAATATTAATAATCTTATTTAATTTGCAGGTTAATTATGAGATGTTAAGGATCATTGATTCATTTATTCACTCATTGAAAAATATACAAATCAGTTAGTGGGTGCCTAGCACTGAAGTAGGTGCTGATTAATGTACGTACAAAGTTGAGCCCAGTTGTTAAATCAAGTAGGTGTTAACACTGGAATGTCTCGGGACTATTAATATTGTCTGGTAGCTGGTCAATTCTTCTGCCTTCCAATCAGGAGGAATTAGGGAAGAGTCACTGGATTCTTCTGTTGGAACAAAATGAATGGAAGGGGATATCATTTAAAAAAAAGAAAAACAAAGATGAGTAGAAGGAAAAAATTCACTAAGTTGAGAGTTACTCAAGCAGAGTGGATTCACATTCTCATTGACAGTCTACAATGCCTTTGGCAGGAATCTCACGTTCCTGGTATAAGATGTGTGATTTTTTTTCCTCCACAGGTAGCAGGGGATCGCCAAAGGAAAAATCAAGAAAAATGGAGCCAGGAATAGACAGGAAGTGACTATCCTCAGTAACCCCTGAACAGCTGTTAAACCTGAAGCTCCCTTCTCTCTTTAACTGGCTGAAGACAAAAGGGCTCACCCACCTCTGAACCAGGGAGACTCTGAGTCCCAGCTGGTCAAGATGTTGCTGAGTTTTCGTGTCGGAGGTGAGGCGGTGGAGAGTGGCCAAAATGAGAAGGGAGCTGAAGACACATGTTCTGAAGTGGATAAGAGAGGAGGGTGTCTGAGGGGTGCTCCCTACCAGCCAAGAGGATGCCCTGAAGTGCTGGTGGGCGAGACCTTCCTCTGTGCTGTGAATAGAGACAAGACACGTAAGCCAGGAGGCACCAGGCCTGAGGTCGTCTCCTCTCTGCCCCAACCGATATGGAGGGTAGGTTTGGATGGTTACACAGTAGGTTACTGTGGACACTGAATCATGGCCTGTTCACAGTTTGCCGCATGTGTGTGCATGTATGCACACCTGCACTGGGAAACGTGAAACAGACAGCGATCATCGGCATTGAGAGGAAGAGCTCCCAAGCCTATAGAGCTATGTCCAGATGGGCTACAGGGCTGCAAAGAGACCCACATGCAGAGCTCTACGCAGACCCTCTGAGGGCTGAGATACAAAATGAGAGACTTAATGCACCAGCAAGGATGACAGAAGCCAGCATGTCTCCTCAATTTTTAAAAAAATATTTATTTATTTATTTATTTAGCTGCCTTGGGTCTGAGTTGTGGCACGCAGGATCTTTACTGCATCATGCAGGATTTTTCACTGGGGCACGTGGGCCCTGCGGCTGTGCCATGGGGGCTCCAGGTGCTCCCCAGTCTTGTCTCCTCCCTGCCCCTTGCACACAGTGCAGCCGTCCCGGGAGGCACCTCCCTCCCCACTCTGGCACCTTTCTACAGGCTGCGCCTTCTGTCTTAACCATTTGGCTAACTCCGTTGTGTTCTTCAAAGTTCAGATTGGGGGTTACCTCCTCCAAGAAGCTTTTTTTGGCCTTCATTTCTTTGACCTCCCCTTACCACTGCAGATGGTGACTGCAGCCATGTAATTAAAAGATGCTTACTCCTTGGAAGGAAAGTTACGACCAACCTAGATAGCATATTCAAAAGCAGAGACATTACTTTGCCAACAAAGGTCCATCTAGTCAAGGCTATGGTTTTTCCAGTGGCTATGTATGGATGTGAGAGTTGGACTGTGAAGAAGGGTGAGCATCGAAGAATTGATGCTTTTGAACTGTGGTGTTGGAGAAGACTCTTGAGAGTCCCTTGGACTGCAAGGAGATCCAACCAGTCCATTCTGAAGGAGATCAGCCCTGGGATTTCTTTGGAAGGAATGATGCTAAAGCTGAAACTCCAGTACTTTGGCCACCTCATGCGAAGAGTTGACTCATTGGAAAAGACTCTGATGCTGGGAGGGATTGGGGGCAGGAGGAGAAGGGGAACAGAGGATGAAATGGCTGGATGGCATCACTGACTCGATGGACGTGAGTCTGGGTGAACTCCGGGAGGTGGTGATGGACAGGGAGGCCTCGTGTGCTGCGATTCATGGGGTCGCAAAGAGTCGGACATGACTGAGCGACTGAACTGAACTGAACTGAACTACCTACTACTCTCAAGCTGGTCCCCCAGCACCCTGAGCATTATAAGCCTTTCCACTCGCAGTCTTCAGGCTCTTTCCTTCCCTGCCCCCTCTGCTGGACAGTGGGCTTTAATCCAGGTCATGGCTCTTGTATCTTCAAATCACCAGGACTGATGACCTTATTGCACACAGCAAGAACTCAAAAACTTGTTGGCTGGATGAATGAACCAGTCACTGGATTAATGTGGAAAACTCAGTCACTGTGGGAAAATTGTCATTTTTTAATCAGCTTCTTTTTCAAGGAGTTTAAAGTGTTCCACTGAAGTGACAGACCAGAGTCCACACTTTAACTCCTCCAGGATGTAAATGAGGGAGCAGAGGGACAGTCCCAGCTGCTGAGGAGGGCAGAGAGGGGTAAGAATATGCCTTGTGTATGAGAAGGTACAGGCTTCCCAAGTGGTGTTAGTGGTAAAGAACCTGCCTGCCAATGCAGGAGACGTAAGAGACGTAGGTTTGATCCCTGGATCAGGAAGATCTCTTGGAGGAGGGCACGGTAGCCTACTCCAGTATTTTGCTTGGAGAATCCCATGGACAGAGGAGCCTGGCGGGCTATAGTCCATGGAGTCCCAAAGAGTCAGACACAACTGAAGCAACTTAGTGCATGCACGCGCATGCACACACACATACACACACAAGAAGGGACAGAGCCACAAAGAATCCACAGAGTAACTGTGGACTTTATGAGTTTTTCCAACATTTTCAAATGCCAGTGCCAAATCCTGGGCACAGCCTCTTTGGAAAGGTTTTTGAAAAGCTTTTTCTTTTTTTCAGTGAGAGAGCAGTTAACAGAGCTAGAAATGCAAGACTCCACTGACAGGAAGTGACTTTTGTTTTTTCTCTATAGTTGGAGAATGGAAAACCCAACCCCACTCCTCTTGAAGATTTGCAAACAGATGTGGCTCTTCCACCACATCTACACCTGCTGTCCCCACTCCAGCCTCCGGTGGCTTCTCACAAGCAGCTTATTCCCTTCAAGGACGGAAGCATTATCAGTCTCCTGCATGAAGTCATTACTTCACAACGAGTTTTCAGTTATTTATTTTTTAAACAGCTGGTTCCAACCTCATACTTGCATCAAAATGCAAAATCGCAAAGCGGTTATAAGCATTTTACATTGGATATATTTAAACATTGGGGGTCAAGCCATAGGCCGGTTTTGTTCTGATTATCAGCACTGCTAAGTAAGCCAAGAGAAGCTGGACAAAGATGCTCTGGTGAACGGAGTGGGTGATTTTGTGGGAATGAATGGTTTTGCCAAGACTTCAGGGCAAGGACTCCTGCGGAACGTTCTGGAAGGCTGCTGTGGAAAAGTTATGCATTAAGAAGACTGGATTTCCTTTGATGACCAGTCACCTCAAGGATGAGGCTTGTAACACCTCTGAGGCTGGGAGATTTAGAAAGCAGAGATACACATGAAACCAGGCTAAATCTTGACAAAATCAGTTTGAAGGAAATACTCTTTTGTCAAGTAATTGAAAACAAGGGGAGAAACTTTGGCAAGTTCAGTTTTAAAACTCCTGTTTCAATAGAGCTGGGTGACTCTGGGCAAGTTGCTTGACAAGACAGAGCTTTAGTTGCCTCTTCTTTGCAATGCTAATTGTGAAACCTACCATAATTGTTGTTTGACCTACCATAAGGTGTTGCGAGGATTCGAGATACTATACAGAATGCAGTTGGCAGGCTGACTAGGACAGCACAGATCCAGTATCAACATGTAGGCCAATCCCAATCTTCCAATCCATCACAACTCCCTAGTATTTTGCTTTGAAAAACTCTCTTTTCAAGTAACTGGGCAACCCACTGCAAGGTTAGAAAATAGAGAAAGAGGCAGCAGGCGAGATAAAAACGATGACAGGGTCAAGGTCATGAAATCGCATTTTATTAAGGAAATGACAAGGCGCATATGGCCTGGTCTAGTACCTTCTTCTTTATGGGATCTTGCCATGATCATATACTTTTTCATGTGGTGACTAATGTGGAGTGAAAGGTCTCTCCATAGTCATAGGCCAAGAAAACTGGATCATTTCACTGTGACGTGGAGGGCAGACCTCTCAAAAGAGAGGTTTATTTGAGTCACACTCCCTGAGGCCCCAAGTTCCCAGGGGAATTCCATCCCATTCTTTTCTCCCAGTGCGTGGAGCTTGGGCCACGCAATCAGTCTATCTTTTGGCACCTGAGAGATGCCTGAGAAGCAGGTGTATCTGCTTAATATCCAACCTGTTTTTACTGCCAATCCCAATGACACAAGTGGGTTCAAGGGGCCATGATTTTAGAGGAGTCAGAGTTTGTCATGGTTCCAAGAATACTGTTTCACAACAGTCATAAAATGAGGAGTCTGTTTAGCCCAAGAATATTGAGTTGGGGTGAGGAGTTCCAGCTGTGACACAAAGTGATAAACTTTCCAGCAAACTGGCAAGAGTATTGTTGTACCAGTCTTTTGTCTTCTTGGGGAGGTTGTAAAAGACATCCAAGACACTGTGTTTGTGTTACAAAGAAATGAAGATCTTCCATCCCCTTTTCCCTGCCTCAGGGGTGCCTGCTCCATGCCTCCCAATGACACTCAGACAATTAATAGTCTCGGACAGTTTAGAAAGGGCATTTAATGCAATCCTTTTCATGTGAAATGCCGAAAGCACAAACCAAAGATTATTAACAAGAAGTCTGTGGTCTAGGGTTCCGAGAACCAGCTGTTCACTGCCAGGCTCAGTCCTGGTTCAGGGCAAACCAACACAGCCATCTTTACTGTTGGCATAAAAATAAAGACCT
Organism: Bubalus bubalis; assembly: GCF_019923935.1. Taxonomy (NCBI): domain Eukaryota; kingdom Metazoa; phylum Chordata; class Mammalia; order Artiodactyla; family Bovidae; genus Bubalus; species Bubalus bubalis. Next base: position 40,946,018 of record NC_059179.1, on the reverse strand, counting down.
GCCAAACTATTGTCTAGGAAGGAGAGGGAGGTACTGAAAACAGCATACAAAGAGCATCTTTTGCTTATTTCCACCCGCTATTTCCCATCAAGAGACTCACTCTTTCACTTGCTATCAGTCCTTATGGTTCTGGGAAAGCAGACTCCCGTCCCTAATTCAGGAGGTTGAGTGATCCAGGCTTAAACCAATCAGCCTATTGTATTTTCCCTGGCCACTTTGATTGAGAGAGTTGAGCATGTGACTCAGAATCAGATGAGATGAGATTTTCATTAGGAATTCTGGGGAATTATCACTGACTGTGAAGTGAGAGGGATGTGAGAACATTATAAGCTCTGGGGTAACTGCCGGAGGAAGTCCATGGCCCAGGAAAAGCCAAGTAGTGAGCTGAAAGACACAGGAAATAGGGTCTGAAAGTCATCGTGTGAGCCCTGCCTTAAGCCTGCTTTAAGCCAGGCTTTTCCGTTCTCTGAGCCACCAGCTTTCCTTTTCTGCTTCAGCCACTTTGGGTAGGAATTCTGCCATCTACACCTCTTTATTGCCCCATCTTTGCTTCTCCATCACTTCCTGTTTTTTATTTTTATTTTTTCTCTTTTTAAGAGCAAAGCACACTTACTTTAGAAAGTTTCATAAATACACACACACACAGACAAAAACCCAAAGTAACTTTCCCAGGGCCACATAGCTCTCAGGTGACTGAGCCATGATGCTGACTCAGCCTGGCTACTGCCGGAGGCTGTGTTACCAATGCTACAATCTACCTTTAACCTCTCATAGATCTACTAGGCATTTTAATGTAGATTGTTCAGTCTCTTCCTTCCTTAAGTATTTTTTTCCTCATGATTATATAGACTCATTGTTTTGCAAGTTGGAATGATATTACAAATACAGTTTGTGTGTGTGTGTGTATTTTTTACTCAGTAATATATCATGAACATTTCCCCAAGTCATTAACTATTTCATAAGACCATCATTTTTAATGGCTGCATAATATTTCATTTGAACTAAATGCATCATAATGTATTTAAACATTTTCATATTATTAAATCTTTAGGTGCTTTATATTATTTTCTATTTAAAAAAGCAAATAGTAGAGGAAGATTTTAAGTACACAGTATCTGTACTATAATCCCTGGTGCTGCTGCTGCTGCTAAATCGCTTCAGTCGTGTCCGACTCTGAGCGATCCCATAGACGGAAGCCCACCAGGCTCCCCCGTCCCTGGGATTCTCCAGGCTAGAACACTGGAGTAGGTTGCCATTTCCTTTGCCAATGAAAGTGAAAAGTGAAAGTGAAGTCATTCAGTTGTGTCCAACTCTTAGCAACCCCATGGACTGCAGCCTACCAGGCTCCTCCATCCATGGGATTTTCCAGGCAAGAGTACTGGAGTCGGGTGCCATTGCCTTCTCCATAATTCCCGGTGGCTCAGCAGTAAAGAATCTGCCTGCAATGCAGGAGCCGCCAGGAGAAACGGGTTCAATCCTTGGGTCAGAAAGATCCCCTGGAGAAAGGCATGGCAACCCATTCTAGTATTCTTGCCTAAAGAACCCCCGGGTAGAAGAACCTGGAGGTCTGCAGTCCATGGGATTGCAAACAGTTGTACACGAGTAAAGCAACTTGACACACAAACATGCAATGAGGGGGTACCTGCCATATATTGGTCAAAACCTATAAAATGTACCACCCAAAGAGTGAACTCCAAACTAGGAACTTTAGTATAAAGGAATGTTCTAATATTGCATCATCAGTTGCAATAAATATATGACACCAACGTAAGATGTCAATAGGGGAATCTAGGAACACTCTGTACTCTCTGTTCAATCTTTCTGTAAACCTAAGACTTCTCCAAAAAGCATTCTATTCATTAAAAATAAATAATCAACAGTATAAATGAACAAGCAAGCAAAAGCCAACATAAATATAAATGTTCAGCAGTTCTAGTTACAGTTGACCCTTAAACAACATGGGCTTGAAATTCGTGGGTCCACTTAGATGTGAATTTTTAAAAATAAATATGTAGATAATGCTACACATCTGTGACTGGTTGAATATAGAAGGGCAGATACAGAGGAAGCATGGATAAGGGGGCTGATTATAAAGTTTATACACCGATTTTCATCTGTGGGGAGTTTCAGCACTCTAACCCCGTGTTGTTCAAGGATTAACTGTATTTTACTACCATAGATTCCTGGGAGTGGAATTACTGAAACAGAGGTTAATATATTTTAGACATGTGGCCATAGTGTCTTTTCAGGAAGAAAATATGTACCACTTCACAGACTCCCCATCAATGTATGAGAGTCTGGTTCATTAGATCTTGTCCATGCTGAAAGTTGAGTTTTTAAATCTTTGTAAATTTACTAGGAAACATAATGCCTAATTTTAATTTGCTCATCTTTGATTATTAATTATACAGAGTAAAACTGTATGATACAGATGAATGGTACAGAACAAATACTTCAGAAACAGAATTAAGTTATTGAAAAAGGTGGCTTCACAAACCAGTGGGAAAAAAGATTTCCTCAAGACAAAGTGAGACAAAGTGTGATCCACAACACATACCTCCTCCTGCTGCTGCTGCTAAGTCGCTTCAGTCGTGTCCGACTCTGTGAGACCCCAGAGACGGCAGCCCACCAGGCTCCGCTGTCCCTGAGATTCTCCAGGCAAGAACACTGGAGTGGGTTTCCATTTCCTTCTCCAATGCATGAAAGTGAAAAGTGAAAGTGAAGTCGCTCAGTCGTATCTGACTCTTTGTGACCCATGGACTGCAGCCTACCAGGCTCCTCCGCCCATGGGATTTTCCAGGCAAGAGTACTGGAGTGGGGTGCCATCGCCTTCTCCGACATACCTCCTCCAACATACCTCCTCCAGTGGTCCTCAAACATGAGTGTACATCCAAGTCCCCTGGAGGAATTCTTAAAACACAGACTCAGGGCCAACTCCTGTCTCTGATTCAGCAGCTCTAGGGTAGAGCTCAAGATTTTGCACTTGTAAGGTCTCAGGTAATGCTGTTGGTAAAATCTCCAGGGACCAGATTTTGAGAATCATTTCCTTGTATAATAAATTTCAGATCCATGATAGGGATTCCCTGGTGGCTCAGTTGTAAAGTATCCACCTGCGAATGCAAGAGACATGGGTTCAATCCCTTATCCAGGAAGATCCCACATGCAAAGAAGTAACTAAGCCCATGCACCAGAAGCACTGAGCCTGTGCTCTAGTGCCTGGGAGCTGCAACTACCGAGCCCATGCACTGCCACGACTGCAGCCTTCACACCCTGGAGCTGATGCTCCACACCAAGAAAAAACCCCAGCAGCAGCGAAGACCCAGCACACCCCAAAGAAACAGATAAAATAAACTTCAGATCAGTGAGGGGGTGAATGAAAAAAATTAAATTCTACATCTCTTTCACTTTTTAACAGATCAAGAATGCAAAATTTACAGATATATGTGTCTCAATAGTATGATTAATAATATACTTATATATTAAATTGTGTCTAAAATATATATTAATGTGATATGTGCCTATCATATATAGCATATTATTATATTAGATAATGTATATTCTTTTCACATACTTACGAAATAATTATTTATCTTAACTCTATACTAAGACTAAAATCCATGCCATGACATAAAGGCAACCTCAACATATTTTTAATGATAGGCAGTAGATCATATGTTCTGCTGCTGCTAAGTCGCTTCAGTCGTGTCCAACTCTGTGCGACCCCATAGACGGCAGCCCACCAGGCTCCCCCATCCCTGGGATTCTCCAGGCAAGAACACTGGAGTGGGTTGCCATTTCCTTCTCCAATGCATGAAAGTGAAAAGTGAAAGTGAAGTCGCTCAGTTGTGTCCAACCCTTAGCGACCCCATGGTCTGCAGCCTACCAGGCTTCTCTGTCCATGGGATTTTCCAGGCAAGAGTACTGGAGTGGGGTGCCATTGCCTTCCCCGCATCACATGTTCTAACCAAATGCAATAAAGTTAAAAATAACTAGGAAGAAATAAAAAGCAATAACTTCCAACCACTTGGGAAGTACACTTCTCTCTCTCAATAAATACATGGCTCTCTCTCAATACTCATTTTCTAAAGCAACAATAATGAGACTGCTGCTCACCTAAACGCATGAGTTGAAGCTAAAGTTGGAGAACATTTTGTATCTGTAAATTCTCTCATTATTAACAAAAGAGTTATATCAAACAAATTAATTGTGAAACTCAAAAATTTAGATGAAGAATATCAAACCTAAAGCAGAAGGAAAAAACACAAAAAGCATGAAAGTAAATTTAAACTAGAAAACTTAAAAGCAGTAAAACTGATTGATTAATTCAAGAGATATACAAGCCTTAAAGAAAAGTCATAATCTACCTTAACCAAAGAATAAAAAGGAGCAGGAAAATACAAATACCCCAAATTAGACAAGATAAAGGACAGATACAGGGGAGCTTTCCTGGTGGCCCAGTGATAAAGAATCTGCCTGCCAAGGCAGAAGACTTTAGAGATGAGGGTTTGATCCCTGGGTCAGAAATATCCCCTAGAGGAGGAAATGGCTATCCATTTCAGTATTCTGGGCTTCCCTGGTGACTCAGATGGTAAAGAATCTGCCTGCAAAGCAGGAGACTCAGGAGACGAGGGTTCGATCCCTGGGTAGGGAAGATCCACTGAAGGAGGGCATGGCAGCCCACTCTAGTATTCTTCCCTGGAGAATCCCTTGGAGGAGCCTGGTGGGCTACAGTCCATGGGGTCACACAGAGTCGGACATGACTTAGCATGATCAGGGAGGGACCGATATAGGGGGAAGTTTTAAAGTATTAAAGAACAGTTTGTAAAACTGTGGGAATAAATTTTAAAACTTGGATGATACAAAGAATTATTCTAGAAATAATATATTTCTTATATCAAGAAGAACAAGGAAACTTAAAATAAGCTGTGAGACAATTATGAAGGAGCTTCTCCTGAAAAGGGCCAGGCCCATACTGCCTACAGGGCTCAAACCATAAAAGAATAGATATCACAGAAATTATTTAAATTGTTCCATAACTCAGAGATTGGAGTGCTTTTCAATGCTTTTATTGCTTTTATAAAGCCAGTAAAATACTATATCAAAATTTATTAAAGGAATACCAAAAAGATAACTATATACCTCACTTCACTTATAAACAAAATATTAGCAAGTAGAATCCATCAGTACCAGCAAGTCATTATTATCACTGATATATAAGATCTGTCCAAGCCAGCACAATAAACCAAAACAGAAGGTGTAAGTATTAGAAAGAAGCAAGCTAAATTGTCATTATTCAAGGATAAAATGATTTTATATCAGAGCAAATTCAAGAGACTAAACTGAGAAAACTTAGAAACAGTGGTAATATAACTCTGGTTCTGAAACAAATGCTCAAAAAAGTAATAACTTTCCAACTAACAATAGTCACTTGGAAAGTGTAATGAATAAAAAATTCTATTCATAATAGTAATTTATATATAACAACTAATAAGTCATCTGCTCTACAGAGAAAACAACAAAACCCTATGATGGATAACAAAGGAAATTTGATAAAAAGGAGAGATGTAACTTTTAGACACACTATCCTAACTTTTTGAAGAAAGGAAAAAATAACTACTAGTTTTGAAGCTGTAAGATGACTATAAAATTCCTCCTGGAGAGAAAGCTGGGTTTTTTGCTTTTCACCTGTTTTTGTTTTTTCAGCCAAGCACTTGGATGGGATGGGTTTATTTTGGAAAGATGTCTTGTCCTTGTTGTCATCGGCTAGCATAAGATAGTGAGATTGGGCTGGAGGCGAGTAAACCAGGAGAAAGAAGAGAAGATATCAAAGCAAGAGGCCCAGTTGGAGCTAAAAGAGAAAGTGAGGACCTTCTTCCCGTAAGAGCACAAGCAGATAAAAGTGTACGAGTTAACGCATCTAGGAACTTCCCTGCTGGTCCAGTAGTTAGGACTCTGTGCTTCCACTGCAAGGGGTGTGGGCTCAATCCCTGGTTGGTGGAACTAAGATCCCACATACCCCCACGGTATGGCCAAAAAAGAAAAATAAATAAATAAATATCTTTAAAAGAGTAGATATCAGTATTTAAAGTCATTCCGTTGTGATCCATTATAATGCAGCCCGTTTGTGCAGCCTCCAGACCTTTGGCGATGGTGGTGGTGCTGAGGGTGATGAGGATGAGAGCCCATATTTATTGAGCACTTACTTGCTGAGTGCCCCAAGCACTGTAACTGCATATATCATTGAATTGTTGTGAAAATCCTGTTTCCCGTTACAGATGGAGAATTTTGGGCAGAGTAATCAGACCAAGTGCACAGCTTGCAAGTGGAGTCTAGCGGGTGACCCAGACATTCTGACTCCAGGGCTCTACTCTGAAGTCACCTATTTCACGTGCTCATGGCCTGGAGTTAAAGCCAGCGAAAAGATCAGACAATCTCCAGTGGGGTGCTGTGCACTGCAGAAAGGACAGATGTGCCAGAATCAGAGCCAGAGTAGCAACCAAGAATCCTGCAGAACCAGGAGAATGGAACTGGCTCCAGGGAAAATATAAACACCAGCCCCTTCCACTGCCATGAAACCCCAGAGAGACCGAGAAGCATGTTGGGCTTCTATCAGGTGTGAGATGGAGTGTTGAGACAATTTTATTACGTCTTAAAGTAAACGATTACTTCAGCTGGCTGGATAACATAGTTTTCTGCAAGAGACTGAAATATGGCTTATAATTATTAAAATGCCAATGCTCCCCGAACAAAATCTATTAAAATAAATTCAAGCACTCCCAAATTCTACTGGGACTTTTTAATTTGCCCCAATTATTCAAAATGTATCTAATAGAATAAACTTATACAAATTGCCAAGAAAGAGCTGAAAGAGAATTATTATCAAGGAAAACTTGACTCATGAGATAATAAAACACACTTGGAAAACACATGAATTAATAGAGTGTATATTTCAAGTCAGAAAAGTAAGTAACATTTGAACAAATAGCTAAACATTTTTAAAGACATCTAGATCCCTACATCATACATCAAATAAAATTTCCAATGAACCAAAGATTTTAATATAAAAAATTAAACAAAAGTACTAGAAGAAAATGGGGCTTCCCAGGTGGCACAATGGTAAAGAATCTACCTGCCAATGCGGGTGATGTGGGTTTGACCCCTAAGTGGGGAAGATCTTCTGGAGAGGGAAACAGCAACCCACTCCAGTATTCTTGCTTGGGAAATCTCATTGACAGAGAAGCCTGGAGGGCTATAGTCTATGGGGTCCCAAAGAGTCAGACAACAGCTGAATGACTGAGCTCTCATGCATGCACTAGAATAAGATATAGGTGAATAAATTTGGTGCGGCAAAAAATATTCCAAGTTTGACAAACCTCCAGCTCAATCCCAAACCACCTAAAAAGGGGAAAGAGGATGGCCTGACTATTTAAACTTCCAGATTGGGTAAGACGTCTAATTGAGCACTTGCAAGTATTCCAAATTCTGCACCAAATCTCATGAAATGTAGAAAAATATATATACTTTAATAATAAAATCATAGCTAGTTTGAAGCATAAAAGTACCACTGGCACATAGAAAATTTTGAAAAACTCCTTAAAAAACCCAAACTGATCAGATCAACGTGTGTGTGTGTGTGTGCGTGCGCGTGTGTGCACTCAGTCGTGTCTGACTCTTGCAACCCCGTGGACTGTAGTCTGCCAGGCTCCTCTGTCCATGGGATTCTCCAGGCAAAAATACTGGAGTGGGTTGCCGTTTCCTCCTCCAGGGAATCTTCGCAACCCACAGATCGAACCTGCATCTCCTGTGTCTCCTGCATTGGCAGGTAGATTCTTTACTGCTGAGCCACCAGGGAAATTCCTCTACTCAACATAAGGAGGAGGAAAAAAAAAAAAAAAGCCTGCAGGAGACCCATACTTCAGACATTTTTAAGAAAACCTTCCATGGATGAGGGAGAGGTTGGAGGACGTTGGGATCCCAGAGAGAATGGGCGTGAAAAGGTGAGCCTGAAGCTACTGCACGTCTGTGGGGCACTGAGGACCTGCTTTCAAGTCCTAGCATCCGGACAAAGCAGTGAGTAGACCTGGGGTCCAGAGAACACAGCAGCCTCCAGGTAGCTACCGACCCCAAGGAGCGGGGAGAGCAACATCTCAGGAAAGAAAGATGGTGGATCACACAGCAGCATTTTCTTATTCTCCCTCCCAAAACAATTGTGAAGAGATCTTGTGTTTACTTTTTTATTCTGTTTAATTTTCACTGGAGTATAATTGCTTTACAATGTTGTCCTAGCCTCCGCTGCACAAAAAAGTGAATCAGCCACACAGATACGTTCATTCCCTCCCTCTTGAGTGCCCCTCCCACCCCACCTCACCTATATCCCACCCTTATAAGTATCAAGAAAATTAGAGACACCAAGGGAACATTTCATGCAAAGATGAGCTCATTAAAGGACAGAAATGGTATGGACCTAACAGAAACAAGATATTAAGAAGAGGTGGCAAGAATACACAGAAGAACTGTACAAAAAAGAGCTTCACGACCCAGATAATCATGATGGTGTGATCACTCACCTAGAGCCAGACATCCTGGAATGTGAAGTCAAGTGGGCCTTAGAAAGCATCACTATGAACAAAGCTAGTGGAGGTGGTGGAATTCCAGTTGAGCTGTTCCAAATCCTAAAAGATGATGCTGTGAAACTGCCATACTCAATATGCCAGCAAATTTGGAAAACTCAGCAGTGGCCACAGGACTGGAAAAGGTCAGTTTTCATTCTAGTCCCAAAGAAAGGCAATGCCAAAGAATGTTCAAACTACCGCACAGTTGCACTCATCTCACACGCTAGCAAAGTAAAGCTCAAAATTCTCCAAGCCACACTTCAACAATACGTGAACCATGAACTTCCAGATGTTCAAGCTGGTTTTAGAAAAGGCAGAGGAACCAGAGATTAAATTGCCAACATCCGCTGGATCATGGAAAAAGTAAGAGAGTTCCAGAAAAACATCTATTTCTGCTTTATTGACTATGCCAAAGCCTTTGACTGTGTAGGTCACAATAAACTGTGGAAAATTCTGAAAGAGATGGGAATACCAGACCACCTGACCTGCCTCTTGAGAAACCTATATGCAGGTAAGGAAGCAACAGTTAGAACTGGACATGGAACAACAGACTGGTTCCAAATAGGAAAAGGAGTAGGTCAAAGCTGTAAATTGTAACCCTGCTTATTTAACTTATATGCAGAGTACATCATAGGAAATGCTGGGCTGGATTAAGCTGTAATCAAGATTGCCAGGAGAAATATCAATAACCTCAGATGTGCAGATGACACCACACTTATGGCAGAAAGCGAAGAGGAACTAAAGAGCTTCTTGATGAAAGTGAAAGAGGAGAGTGAAAAAGTTGGCTTAAAGCTCAATATTCAGAAAACTAGGATCATGGCATCCGGTCCCATCACTTCATGGGAAATAGATGGGGGAACAGTGGAAACAGTGGTTGACTTTATTTTTGGGGGCTCCAAAATCACTGCAGATGGTGATTGCAGCCATGAAATTAAAAGACGCTTACTCCTTGGAAGGAAAGTTATGACCAACCTAGACAGCATATTAAAAAGCAGAGATATTACTTGCCAAAAAAGTTCTGTCTAGTCAAGGCTATGATTTTCCCAGTAGTCATGTATGGTTGTGAGAGTTGGACTATAAAGAAAGCTGAGCGCTGAAGAATTGATGCTTTTGAACCGTGGTGTTGGAGAAGACTCTTGAGAGTCCCTTGGACTGCAAGGAGATCCAACCAGTCCATCCTAAAGGAGATCAGTCCTGAATGTTCATTGGAAGGACTGATGCTGAAGCTGAAACCCCAATACTTTGGCCACCTGATGTGTAGAACTGACTCATTTGAAAAGACCCTGATGCTGGGAAAGATTGAAGGTGGGAGGAGAAGGGGACGGCAGAGGATGAGATGGTTGGATGGCATCACCGACTCAATGAACATGAGTTTGGGTAAACTCCAGGAGTTGGTAATGGACAGGGAGGCCTGGCATGCTACGGTCCATGGGGTTGCACAGAGTTGGCACATGACTGAGTGACTGAACTGAACTGAACTGCACTGAGCTGAGTTCCCCATGCTACACCAGTTTCCCACCAGCCACCCATCTTACACGTGGTAGAGTATCTATATGTCGATCCTACTCTCCCAGTTTGGGTCCTACCCTCCCTTTCCCCCTTGTGTCTGCGTATCCATTCTCTATATCTGTATCTCTATTCCCGCTCTGCAAATACATTCATCTGTACCATGTTTCTAAATTCCATATATTTGGGCTAATAGACGATATTTGTTTTTCTCTTTCTGACTTACTTCACTCTGTATGACAGACTCCAGGTCCATCCATATCACTACAAATGACCCAATTTCATTCCTTTTATGGCTGAGTTAAAAAATAATAATAATGATACATTGTATATATGCTTTGGAGAAGGCAATGACACCCCACTCCAGTACTCTTGCCTGGAAAATCCTATGGACGGAGGAGCCTGGTGGGCTGCAGTCCATGGGGTCGCTAGGAGTCGGACACGACTGAGCGACTTCACTTTCACTTTTCACTTTCATGCATTGGAGAAGGAAATGGCAACCCACTCCAGGGTTCTTGCCTGGAGAATCCCAGGGACGGGGGAGCCTGCTGGGCTGCCGTCTATGGGGTCACACAGAGTCGGACACGACTGAAGTGACTTAGCAGTAGCAGTATATATGTACCACATCTTCTTTATCCATTCATCTGACAATGGACATTTAGGTTGCTTCTGTGTCCTGGCTATTGTAAATAGTGCTGCAATGAACATAGGAGTGTGTGTGTCTTTTTGAATTATGGAACAGATAAACCCTCAAGGACAAACAGACTGGAAGGAAGAACTAACAAAATCTGAGATGCTGGAATGCAGATGGACCAGTGCTGACTGGTTCCTCCAGGGAATGGGGGAAGCCAGGTAGTAATCTGATTTATGAGACAAAACTCCCTAAAGGCACCTCTGGAGTAGGCAGTGGAAGAAAACAAACAAATGGCTGTTTAAGAAGTTGGTTTCCTCGACCCATTACCACCACTACCACCCAGGCAGAAACGCAGAGCCCCAGCCATAGGGATGGAAAGTCAGGGAATGCCAGGGACGGTTGAGAGTGGGAGTGCCATTCAGGGGTGAACTTTCACCTAACTGAATGCTAAATTGTAATCAGTCCCCAGAACTGTGGGAGGCAGGACTATGCCCTCCAGGTCGGTGATGCAAGGCCTTCTCTAGGGAATGTGATCAGTCCAAGCAAAGGACCTGATCATCTTGCAAGAAGCCCATGGTTTACAAATGTCACACTTAAGTTCAGAGCTTCCAGTCACCATCGTCTTCCTCCTCCCAGAACAGCGATGTGTATCACAGCTGCCCTTTCCGCAGCGCTGAGCACAGCTCCTGGACTTTGCCCCTCACAGACAGGGCATGAGCCCAGTCCTGCTGCTGGCTGGCACGGCATTGTGGGGAGTTCTTGGCTACCACCCACTCAGCCGCTTGAGCATCTTTGTGAAACAAACACAGCTGAGAATCATATGCCAAGTCCTCCAGGAGAGGCTGCAGTAGAGGAGAGGCACTGCGGTGTGGTGATTAGACACACACTCTTAGAATGAGGGAGGCCTGGGTCCACATCCCAGCAGCTAGCTCCCTTCCAAATCATGAACCTCCTGTAAGCCACTCAGCCTCTCAGAGCCTTCAACTGCTATCTGTAAAGTTGGGAAAATAATAGCACTTGCCTCCCACTCCCCCACTTTCCTGGCTGGTGGTGGTGAGAACTACATAGTGTTTACTCTCAGCCCAGAATCTGGCCTGTAAAAGCACAGTTCGTGTTTTCTTAAAATGATCAAAACCTTAAAGCATGCGCTCAGACCAGAGCCTCCACTGGAATGCCAGGAGCAAGGAATACGCAAGCTGGACCATCTCCTGAATCAGAACACATGCTCCATCCTAGCTGGTCCTTGTTGTTGTTTTGATTTTTTTTTTCCATGAGACATTTTAGAACTTCATAAAAATAGAATCATTGTTTTAAGAGCAGGATTTTTTTTGGGGGGGGGGATATTGAATTATCAATTTCTTTGTTTTACGGTTTATGCTTTTGGTGTCCTGTGTAAGAAATCTTTGCCTACCTCAAGGTCACAAAGATTTTCTTCTATGATTTTAGAAGTGATTTAGATAGAGTTAGCTTTTTCGTTTATATTTATGATCCATTGGATGTTAATTTTTGCATGCGAGATCACACAAGGGCTGAGGTCATCACATCGTCTTTGCTTGAATTACCTTGGCCCATATGTCAGCAGATAAGTGTATGTGTGGGCTGATTTCAGGACTCTGTGTTCTGTTCCATGAGTCTGTGTGTTGAATACCACACTGTCTTGATTACCGTGACTTTGTAGGAAGTTTTGAAATCAGGCAGTGTAGTTCTTCAGACTATAGCTCTTTTTCAAAATTGTTTGTGCAAATCATCTTTATAATGCCCCACTTAGATTTTGAGAGGAAAATCAAGTTTTACCAGACATACGAAAAAACCCATAAGAAAATTAAAAATCAAAATAAAGAAACTGAAGCTGCAGCTCCAATACTTTGGCCACCTAATGTGAAGAATCAACTCATTGGAAAAGACCCTGATGTTAGGAAAGATTGAGAGTAGGAGGAGAAGAGGGTGAGAGAGGATGAGATGGTTGGACAGCATCACCGACTCAATGGACGTGAGTTTGAGCAAGCTCTGGGAGATGGTGAAGGACAGGGAAGTCTGGTGCGCTGCACTCCATAAGGATGCAGAGTCAGACCGACCTTAGTGATGGAACAACAACAAGAGAAACCACAAGAGCAAGTTAAAGAAAAAAGAGACATTGCAAAAGAAGCGTCATTAATATCCTCAGACGTGAGAGAGTGTTGACTCTAAGAACTAAAAAAAGATTTAAAATTTAAATTTTAAATTTAAAGGGATTTTCAGAATTTAAAGGGATTTTCATTTAAAATTTAAGGGGATTTTCAGAAAATAGAAGTGGGAGAAAGCACTTCAAATGACATTATCTTTGTCAAATGTGTAGCAGACCTCCCCAGAGTTATCCACTCTATTCATTAGGCACCTGCTGTATGTCAAGCACAACATAGGTCAGAGATCATGGATAAGACTATAGGATCCTTGAACAGGAAGACCTCAGAGATCACCTTCATTAACATCCAGATGGAGAAATAAAAGCTCAGTGATGTCAAAAACCTTGCCTAAGATCACACACCAGTTGGTGGCAAAGCCCAAACGAAAATTCAGGGGTCTTAACACCCCCATTGTTGTGTATCATTGATTCCACTGCACTGATTGTAATCTTGTCTTTTAAAAGCTCTGTGGAATAAAAGGTAATCTGATATTAAAAAGAAAGCAATTCAGTTAATAAGAAGGTAGGGGAATCTTGTCAATAAATAGTACTTTGTGTGACCCCAGCTCCTTATAAAATGGCTTGTAGGGATTACTGCACTGTTGCTGAAAGGAATACTTTATCTACCTAGAGACTTGAGTGTTTATTTTTTTCAAATCTTAACTTTTTTGATGGAGAGGTTAAACTCTACAAACATCAAGGAATTCAATATCAGGGAGGAATCTGAACTGTTTACGGCTCCTCTCATCACTTGGAAATGGAATCCTCCCTATGATCTGAGGACCCCTTGCTCGGAGGCGCTGTTGCGTGGAATCCTCTGGAGCACTCCTGGTCTTTACCTTCCTTTATTTTCATGTTGACTGTTGGTGGGGGTGCTGGGAGGTGTGAGGTTGATGGTGGCCCATTATTCACAGATGAAAGCCTTTCTGCTCTGACTTGTTGATGCTCCTCTTAGTCTGAATTGAATCCAACACCACCTTGGAAAGATCTAGAGGAGAAAGCCTTTGTTAGGATAGGCACACTTTTGTTCTTAACTGCACAGTAGGAAAGAAACACAAGAGACTCTTGAGTCAGATTCCAAGAGATTGTAGATGGTACAAATCTCACAGGTTGATCAGTTGATCTATCTATCCATCCATGCATCTATTGACATAAAGAGGGTAGATGTCCTCCCCATGGATCACAGGCTTGTCTGGCAAAGGAGTGTGTGTAAATCAATGAAGCTATGAGCTGTGCCTTCTAGCGCCACCCAAGATGGGTGGGTCATAGCGGAGAGTTCCAACAAAATGCAATCCACCGGAGGAGGGAAAATGGCAAACTACTCCAGTGTGCTTGCTTCGAGAATCCCACAAACAAATTTTTAAAAGAGAGAGTAGATTTCTCGTGAGCTTCTCTCCATAGTCATTCCTCTTGCTGTGGTCTGAGCTGCATGTGTAATTTTACGCCACTTCTATCCGATCACGCAGTTATGACAGTTCCACGCTCTCTCCTTCAAAGCTTCTCATTCTTTAATTAGGAGGTGTTGGTTCTGGTTTCCTAGAAACCTAGGCTATCTGCTGAGGGTCAAGTCCTTGATATCTGAGCTCTCTCATAAATGACAGAGGAAGGAGGGGTTTGTGGAGTTGGAAGCCCTTCTTCAGATCTAGGAGGTAAAGATTTGTGTTGTCCTAATTGAGTCCAACATGACAACTGGGCGTCCACAGTTGTCAACCAGTTGACAACCTGGCTCCACAGGATAAACTATCAGCGTTAGTGTTCCTTGTTCTCTTAACTTTAACCTTTTCTTTGACCCAGATTATTCTGCTCCTGTCTTCCAGAGGCACCTGGTAAATCCTCACTTCCACCCACAGGCTTGTTTCTCTGCTTTCCATATTCCAGCCTCACTGAGGTACTCTTTCCTCCAACATGCACACTCACACCTTTGAGCCTGGTGCCTGCTGTTCCCCAGTCTGGAACACCCTCCCTTCATGGTCCTCTTCACTCCGTGTGGCATTCCCAGATCTTCACTACCCACGGGGAGACTTGCTCCCACGCTCTGTGCTGTCCCCGTGCAAGCTTCTAAACTAGGAACCTTCCAGACCGCTTCCAACACTGCATCTGGCCAGCACCTTTCTGCATTGAGGCCTTGAGCCCCTCCAGAATGGGAGCTCCTTGGAGTCAGGGGCTATTTCACCCATTCTTGTGGCTCTCCAGTGTTGTCACATATAAAACCTCATTTTAGAGTAAAGAGCATGATTGTCAAGAATTAACAGTGTGCTCTGGGAGCTATTCCTAGAGGCCTCCTCTTCAGTTATTTTCTGAAAACTTTTCTGAGTTTTAGGGGTCTGTCTTTAACAAATTCTGGGGATATTTCTCACTTCAGTCATTGTTAATTCCCCACAATTTTGCTAATTTCTCACCATTAGAGCCAAGGAAGGGACTTCTAATTTTACTATCAAGCATCTGCCTTTCACTGAATTTTCAGAGTAATAGATTTCTCTACTTTATATAACTGTAATTATAATACACGAACCATGTGTTCATGGTTTCAAAGTACACATAGAGTCTTCTGTTTATGCTATGAGAAAGACCATAACAATTCTGTTATTAATACAGGGGTCAGATTTTCTTTGCCTGGGGGAATACTAGAAGCTTGTAAAGTAACAGAACTAAATATTATTCTGGCTCAGGTACCATAGTACTTCACGTGGAGTAATCCCTTTTGCTTTTGTTCAGTGGCCAAGTCATGTCTGACTCTGTGACCCCATGGCCTGCAGCACGCCAGGCTTCCCTGTCCTCCACTATCTCCCAGAGTTTGTTCAAATTCACGTCGATTGAGTCGGTGATACTATCTAACCAGTGGCAGCCCCTTCTCCTTTTGCCTTCAATCTTTCCCAGCATCAGGGTCTTTTCCAATGAGCCAGCTCTTCACATCAAGTGGCAAAGCTTCAGCATCAGCATTAGTCCTTCCAAGGGATATTCAGGGTTGATTTCCTTTAGGACTGACTGGTTTGATCTCCTTGTAGTCCTGTTTGTACTACGCACAAAATCTGACAGTAACAAGGATGCCCCTCAGAACACAGCAAACCTGCATCCTGTTATTAAGAGGGAGAGGAAGTATCCAGATTTTCCCTACCCACTACCTCTCTCCTGCTCACCCAAGAGAATCCATCCTGCTTCAGGGTCTTGTGGAGAAAGGCTTAGGGGACCAGTGGAGAGGGAGGTGCTCCAGAAACCCTATACGATGGATGGGTGGCTGCTGGGGAGAAACATGCCAGAAGAAATTATTGTTAACTCTAAATTTGGATACCCTTAGCAGTTTTGAAAAGCCCAGGTAAGGTTTGGGATTCCTTTTTTAATTACTTTTTTGGCTGCAAGACTATGGCTCTTTGAATGTAGTACTGCCCATGTGGGTCCCAGGATTTAGGACAGTTACAGAAAATAAGGCTGCTCCCAGCTGGGTTGGTTTGCCAAGCTTATCTGCCTAAACATGCCTACTGTATGCCGTGCAGACATTGTCTTAAAGGAAGCTAATTACTATGAGAAAGAAAAGGAAAGTAGGAAATGACATGTAATCTACAAAATAGTTTCAGAGAAGAAATATATTCCTGCTTGGCACAAATAAAAAGACCTTTTTTGTTGCCAGAAGAAAGTCAAGGGCTAGATTTCAGGGCTGTGAAAACCTCAAAGTTTTGCCTGGAGGAATTTCATCCTATAAGAGAATTCTGAAAATCTTGACTTTGATCTGCTTTGTTTGATCCATGTAAAGCAATAGGGGCAACATCTCAGGGTTCAGTGGAATACCCCATTAACCCCCCATCACCATGAAATGATTGCTTCTTCTTAAACAGAGGCACATTTAAAATAACACAGAAGCCTTCAACCAAAGGTCTCTCACGTGTCCTAAACAGTCCCATGTGGAGGACACAAAACCATTCTCAATCAACCCAATAATCTAGCTGGTCTTCAGAAATCCATACTGACAATAGTATAAGCCAGGGGTTTATATTGCGTTTGGCGGAACTTGAGATGGGGGCTGGCTCTAGGCCGCCTCCATAGCCTACATCTCGACTATGCTTGTTGATTGTAGAACCTGTTTTATATTGTGGCCCGGCAAGCAAGATGTTATTTGAACAAAAATTGCTATAGCTTAAAAAAAAAATTGTTAAAAACCATGAGCAGCCCACCCATAGCTACAGATGGGCTCTGTTTTCAAACAGTGTGTAAGTCACTTACTTGGAATTCAGAGCACATATCCTCTCCCCTTAAAGTAATAGCTAAAGATGGTAGGCAAGATCCTAAACTCCTTCTTAGATGCCAGGGTATCATGGAATGGCAACTGCAGATGGATATTCTAGAAGCAGGAGGCTTACTGCAGCTCTAAAAAAAGGACAGAAAGTGTTAGTCATGGTAAGTAATATTATTTATTGAACATATGGTATATGTATACGTCACAGTTTCCTATACATGTATATGTATATGTCTATACATGTGTGTGTGTATATGCATGACACACATATATATACACATGTGTATATGTATATGCATGACACACATATATGCATGTAAATATGTATATGACATATACAAAAACATGTATAGGAAACCCTGACATATATATATACAGTACATTCAATAAATAAAATTGTTTCTATTTCATATATATATACGTACATGTCATACACATATATATGTATACATGTATATGTATATGTCCATGCTTTGGGGGCTTCCATCACAGCTCAGTCAGTAAGGAATCCTCCTGCAGTGCAGGAGACCCTGGTTCAATTCCTGAGTCAGGAAGATCCCCTAGAGAAGGAAATGGCAACCCACTTCAGTATTCTTACCTGGAGAATCCCATGGACAGAGGAGCCTGGTGGGCTATAGTCCATGGGGTCGCAAGAGTCAGACATGACTTAGTGACTAAAACCAGGGCTTCCCAGGTGGCGCAGTGGTAAAGAATCCACCTGCCAACGCAGGAGATGAAAGAGATGCAGGTTTGATCCCTGGGTTTAGAAGATCCCCTGGAGGAGGAAATGGCAACCCACTCCAGTATTCTTGCCTGGAAAACTCCATGGACAGAGAAGCATGGTGGGCTACAGTTCATGGGGTCAGGAAGAGTCAGGCATGACCTAGCACACACGTGCACGCACGCACACACACACACACGTATATGTCAGGCTCTCTTCTGGGTGATTTACATGTGTCATCCTGTGTGTTATTAGAGTTGACCCTCCTGCCCTCTGTGTGCCAGGCACCTTTCACAAAATGCTCATTTAGGTTTCTTAATAACCTATTTTATAAACAGAAAAGCAAAGTCAGAGTTGATTTACTTGCTTTCATTTGCTTGTGTTTCAGTCATGTTTTCCAGTACTGGGCAGGGTGATGATTCCTTTCAAGCAGTCGGCCCATCAGCCCCATACCTACAGAAGCACACTTTGGGCCACACTGGGAGGGGTGACAGGCCAGGTGGAAGGTGTGGCCATCTGGGCAGAAGTCAGCCCAGAGAGAGAGCTAGCAGAGTCTGTCTGCTGAGGCCCCACTCACCAGCTGCAGGAGCCCAGCAAGCTGTGTGACCTCTCCAAGCCCCATTGTCCTCATGTGTGTGTGGAGGATAATAGCAGCCTTCACCGTGTGGGGTTTCAGTGAAGATTAAGTGGGGACACATTAAATGTCTTAGCTGGGTGCCGCGTGCTTAGCTGCTATTGTAACACAGAGTCCCCTGCTTCCCTGAGTCACTGAATTCATAGCTAAACAGCCACACCTCGGCCACTGTGGACTCCTGACCCACATAAGAATTAGGGCACTGCCAGCAATTTCTAATAGAGACCTAATTATAGACTCTAACACCATAATGGGGAAAGCCTGTGAAGAATGGCAGCTTCCGACTTTCCTGATAAAAAAAAAAATCTGTAACAAGATGGCGAGTGTGGCAGTCTAGGCCTCAGGTCAGGGTTCCAGTCCCAGGACTCCAGACTTCCAGCCAGTATCTCTCAGGATCAGTGACAAGGAATGGCCGTGGGAAGCCTGTGTCCAGGCTTCTTCAGGTTTTCTCAGAGGCCTCATGAGATGGGGCTTCTCCAGAAGGTTTTCTTTACATTTTCTTTTTTTTTTTTTTTCTTTTTAAATGTTTATGTCTAGAAGGGGAGGAAAGCTTACCTTTAAATTGAAACTTGTAGAAAAATGACACGGATGAACTCCTATTTGCAAAGCAGAAATAAAGATCCAGGTGTAGAGAACAAATGGATGGACACCACAGGGGGAGACAAGGGATGGGATGAATTGGGAGATTGGGATTGATGTATACACACTACTGTATAAAAAACAGACAACTAATGAAAATCTGCAGTATAGCACAGAGAACTCTACTCAGTGTTCTGTGGTGACCTAAATGGGAAGGAAATCCAAAAATATATGTATAACTGATTCACTTTGCTATATAGTAGAAACCAACACCACATTGTAAAGCAGCTATATATGCCAATAACATGTTTTAATAAAACACACTTTAAAAATGAATAAATAAATAGGGCCTCTCTGGTGGCTCAGTGGTAAAGAATCTGCCTGCCAATGCAGGAGACAGGGGTTCAATCTCTGGTCTGGGAGGATCCCACATGCCGCAGAGTGATTAAGCCCTTGTGCTGAAACTACTGAAGCCCGTGCACCCTAGACCAGGCCATGCTCTGCAACAGGAGAAGCCACAGCAATGAGAGGCCATGCAATGCAACTAGAGAGTAGCCCCCACTGGCCACAACTAGAGAAAGGCCCACACAGCAGTGAAGACCTAGCACAAGACAAAAATAAAACAAATAAATAATAAATAAAATGAAACTCTTTCGTGATTCCATGAAGGCAAGTGTTGGGGAGGAATTGAGAACTGCCTGACTGAGTAAGATAAATGGGTAGAATTGTCCAAACACTGCAGGATACAGAAGAAAAGACAAGGCTAACCACAACCCAGCTCTCCAAAAATGAATGCATATATACGTACATCTGCTCTGCTAAGTCACTTCAGTTGTGTCCGACTCTGTGTGACCCCATAGACGGCAGTCCACCAGGCTCCCCCGTCCCTGGGATTCTTGAGGCAAGAACACTGGAGTGGGTTGCCATTTCCTTCTCCAATGCATGAAAGTGGAAAGTGAAAGTGAAGTCACTCAGTCGTGTCCGACTCTTAACGACCCCATGGACTGCAGCCTACCAGGCTCCTCCGTCCATGGGATTTTCCAGGCAAAAGTAATGGAGTGGGATGCTATTGTCTTCTCCAATACGTACATCAGGTTATTATAAACTGAACTGATATAAAGGATTACAGCACACTATGTACAAATAATAAAATAGCCAAATAATTTTAACTATAAATTCCATATATCTATAACTTCCATGTGATTTCTTATTTCTTACAAACTCCACTATTTTTTTTAATTTGCAATTCAATAGGGTCACAAGCAGAGACATTACTTTGCCAACAAAGGTCCATCTAGTCAAGGCTATGGTTTTTCCAGTAGTCATGTATGGATGTGAGAGTTGGACTGTGAAGAAGGCTGAGCGCTGAAGAATTGATGCTTTTGAACTGTGGTGTTGGAGAAGACTCATGAGAGTCCCTTGGACTGCAAGGAGATCCAACCAGTCCATTCTAAAGGAGATCAGCCCTGGGATTTCTTTGGAAAGAATGATGCTAAAGCTGAAGTTCCAGTACTTTGGCCACCTCATGCGAAGAGTTGACTCATTGGAAAAGACTCTGATGCTGGGAGGGATTGGGGGCAGGAGAAGAAGGGGACGATAGAGGATGAGATGGCTGCGAGTCTGAGTGAACTCTGGGAGTTGGTGATGGACATGGAGGCCTGGCGAGCTGCAATTCATGGGGTCGTGAAGAGTCGGACACAACTGAGCAACTGAACTGAACTGAACTGAGGGTCACAAAATCAAAATACAAATAAATGTTTGAACACAATTTGAATTAGCGATATCAGTCACATCACTGATGGATGGGTACACTTCTAATGAGTATACAACTAACACATGTTAGTTGGTATTTTTATAATAAAAAAGTGAAACAATGAAGATCTGTGTTGGAAATTCACCCATTTGTCAATGATGTGAGTGACTTCTTTGCTGGGTAAGATAATAGTGATATACGGTGAGAACAGTTCCTCAGTTTGGGGGGAACTGTTTACAATGTAATGGCTATGTATGACACATACTCATGTTTAACTGTATTATTAACATGTTCTCCATCACTTTCTTGTTTATTTATGAAACTGTTAGTCGTTCAGTCGTCTCCAACTCTTTATGACCCCATGGACTGTTGCTTGCCAGGCTCCTCCGTCCATGGAATCCTCCAGGCACGAATACTGGAGTGGGTAGCCATTCCCTTCTCCAGGGGATCTTCCCAACTCGAGGATCGAACCCATTTCTCCTGCATTGCAGGCAGATTCTTTACCATCACTTTCTTAAATTGAGAAAAAACAAAACAAAACAATAATTCACACATTTCTGTGGTGTAAATATACCTATCATGGCCATTTGAGGTGACCAAGGTGACATCACTGAAGACGAAGGTGGTAGGAGGTACCCAGTACTGTTGATAAGGTGTATTTCTATCATGCTAATAGGATTGGTGTAAATACCTCCAAGAGCATGAATATCAGCAAAATGTAAAAGGACTAGGAAGTAACGAGATTTGGGGCTTCCCAGGTGGTGCAGTGGTAACGAATCCACCTGTCAATGCAAGAGACACAGGAGACCGGGGTTTGATCTCTGGATAGGGAAGATCCCCTGCAGTAGGAAGTGGCAACCACTCTAGTATGCTTGCCTGGAAAATTCCATGGACAGAGAAGCCCATCAGGCTACAGTCCATGGGGTCGTGAAGAGTCATACTTGACTGAATGACTGAGCACACACAATGAGCTCTTTGTGGCCACTACCTTTGACTATAATATATTAAATTGTACATATAACTTAAATTTTAATATGACTTTTATTTAGTCAGATTGCAAAAATCCCCAAAATTTAAGCCTCACTATCTGGCTAGTCGGAGAAGGCAATGGCACCCCACTCCAGTACTTTTGCCTAGAAAATCCCATGGATGGAGGAGCCTGGTAGGCCGCAAGTCCATGGGGTCGCTAGGAGTCGGACACGACTGAGCGACTTCACTTTCACTTTTCACTTTCATGCATTGGAGAAGGAAATGGCAACCCACTCCAGTGTTCTTGCCTGGAGAATCCCAGGGACAGGAAGCCTGGTGGGCTGCTGTCTATGGGGTCGCACAGAGTCGGACACGACTAAAGCAACGCAGGAGCAGCAGCAGCAGCCGGCTAGTACAAGGAGGCTTCAACACACCCCAGCTGACCAGGAAGGGGAAGGCGGAGCTGGGCTATATCTCCTGCAGGCAGAGCCCAGAAAGAGGTGGGGAGCAGACACAGAGAGCAATGGATAGTGGCCTGTGGAAAGGCAGGAAAACCCAGAACAAGCACCTTTTGCCCTAAGGTGGTTACACCATGAAGGGATCCCATCACTGACTCCTGGCTCCTTTCTTCTCACCTCTGAGGTCCCAACTTAAAGGCAAGTCTCCAGGAGGGTGGCTGTAACTGCCTGGCTTCATTCTTCTCCCTTTCTATATGCTCATCTCATTTGTAACAACCTCCTTAAGACAAGATTCCCAGTAGATTTCAAGCCATACAAGGGCAGGGACCGTCTGGTTTCCTGCTCCATCCTCAGGACCGTGCACAGAGCTTGGCACTTGGGAGGTGCTCAGTAGATTTGGGACATGAACCTAAATGGTTCATTCCAGGCTTATGAGGATTCCAGGCATTGCCTTCTCCTGCCTTTATCTCAGCCCCTGCTTCCTGTTTGTATTTGGGTTGCAGATAAAAGGTGCAGGTGAGTTGCAGGGCCTTATCAACTGGGCAGACTTAGCCGGGTCACCTTTCAGATTACAGAAACTATGGGAGGAGAGGCTTGGGTGTTGAGTCATAAAGGGAATCTCTTGGGCTCCCTTCCATAATCCTGAAGCCATTTTATTTTCTCACTTGCTCACTCATTCTTTGCTCATTTACCAAGTATGCTTTGAACACTGACTCAGTGCCTTGCCCTGGATGAAGTTATCTGGTAGCAGCTCAGTCTTTGGCAGGAGGATATTTGCAAAGAAGTCTTTAAGAGTCAGCCGGACATGGCTTCAAAGTCTGGGTCTTTACTGACAGCCCGTGAAGCCTGGGGTGTGTTTCTAAGCCTCCAAGAACCTCAACTTCCCTCCTTCGTGAAAAGCGCTAATCACGTTTATCTTTCAGGGCTGTGATGGCGTCCAAAGGAGATGAATAGCTAAAATGACGCATGGGAGCTCTACATGGGTTAATTCCAAGCATACCTCGTACCCCACCCACCTTCACCATGTCTCTAAGTGATTTGTTCCACCTCCTTTTTCAAAGCATCTTCTCTTCTCCAGTGTTAAGCCATTTGGAAAGCTTGCATTGGTGTTATTCAGAGCTTCTCCGAGGGAGTGCAGAGACCACCAGCATCAATCAGCCGGGGAGCCTATTAAGACGCACATTCCTTGGCTCTGAGGTAGTTTGATAGCATCAGACCTCTGGTGGCCCAGCAGACACTTTCCTGAGGCAGGAACACCTGCACTTCGTACTCACCACCTCCGAGGGGGCCTGAGGCAGCTGCCATTGGTGCCAAAGATCTAGACTCGGCTTGCAGAAAAACCAGACTCGAAAAAGGGTCCAGAAACACCTGTGTGCTCAGCAAGGCGCCTGGAGGAGAAGGAGCAGGAGATGAAATATATTGGCAGGAGTAAGTGTGAGCACGGTAGGGGAAACAGGGATGGTGGAGTTGCCAGATAGAGGTATCTGGGCCAGGCAGAAGCAAGGGAACCACACCTGAGCCTGAGGGTGGACATCTACCCTAGCCCAGGGATGGCAGCGTGCTCCAGATGCCAGGCGTTACATGGGCGGGTCAAGACCTGACCAAGCCTCGCAGGTGGTGTCCTGACAGTGACCTTCTCCGGATCAGTCCTGACTAAGAAGATTCTGTCCCCTTATTAGATGATGTACCCTGCTGACATTAATGAGAACTTTCTAGATCCAAGGTTGAAATTCACATTTAGATCCTGGCGCTGGCCCCTTTACGAAGGGCAGCATCAAAAAGCTCAAACACCTCTGTTTGCTCATCGCTCAGTGAGGGCAGCAGAGCCCACCCCTCAGGACTTCGGGGAGGAACCAGTGGAATAGACAGCATGCTCAAAGCCCACCCAGAAGACAGACTCAGAGGGTGGGTGCTCAGCGAATGTTCCAGAACAGAGCGCGGCAGCAGCCTGCCCCTCTGCTTGGGCTCTGGCAGCCACACAGCCCTGAAGCCACCCACAGAGATGGTTTTCTGTCTGCCTGTTACACTCACTGATGGGCCTGCACTAAACACAGAAGGTTTGTATTTTCAGTGGAGGGGCGGGAGAGACGAGGCGGGTGAGGCCATGGGGGGCCTGTGATTCAGAGCTTGCGGCTGCAGGCTAGCCCGGGAGGTTCAACAGAGATGGATGTGCCAGTGGCCAGTGAAGGACAAGGGGGACTGGGTAAAGACCCGGGCTTCTTGGCATTCTACCTGAGCACGCCAAGGTTTTGGCTATTTCAAGCTACAAAAGCAGCTGTGACCCACTGCAGCTGAGAAGGGCCGCTAGGCGAAACAGTGACGTGTGTCTCCGGGATTCCCGACAGAGGCGGGGCTGCTGCCCCCAGGGGAAGTCGCATTATAAATCTGGAAGGGGCACAGCCTGAGGGGATTCAGCATCCCCTCGCTGTCCCAACATCTCCATTGTCTCTCCCCTTTCTTCTCCTTTCCCTGGTGCATCATCACTCTTGGGACTTTAGGAGGGGCGGGCCCAGGACCCACTTTGACATCACACAGGGAGGACGGGGAACAAGGGTGGGAGGGCTCCTCTGCCCTGGTGGGCTTTCTTGGAGGAGCTGGTGGTTCACTTAAAATGAACAGCTTTCAGCTTTCAGAGCATCTTCAGGGACTTGCTGTGGCAGCTTCAGAGCAGCAGGGGGTGGGGAGGGGGGTTGCTCTGCTGGTAGCAAATGCAAAACCACCGGGGGGACATTAAGTGCCCCCCGATGTATGTGAGAGTTAGACCATAAAGAAGGCTGAGCACCGAAGAACTGAAGCTTCTGAACTGTGGTGTTGGAGAAAACTCTCAAGAGTCCCTTGGACTGCAATGAGGTCAAACTAGCCAATCCTAAAGGAAATCAATCCTGAATGTTCATTGGAAGGACTGATGCTGAAACTCCAATACTTTGGCTACCTGATGTGAAAAACTGACTCATTGGAAAAGACCCAGATGCTAGGAAAGATTGAAGTCAGGAGGAGAAAGGGGCAACAGAGGATGAGATGGTTGGATGGCATCACCGACTCAATAGACATGAGTTTGAGTAAGCTCCAGGAGTTGGTGATGGACAGAGAAACCTGGCTTGCTGCAGTCCATGGGGTCACAAAGAGTCGGACACAACTGAACAATAGCATCTCTGTGCTCTCTGGTGGTGCATTTGGGGATACAGCGAGAATGAGCCTGCCTGGCCCTTTCACAGAGCTTCTGTTGTAGACAACAAATGACTCAACAAATGTGTGATTACAAATGGTGATCCGTGTCTTGGAAGAAGCCGACAGCACTCGGTGATAGAGAAGACTGGGCCTTCAGCAAGGCCTTCCTGAGGAGGTGGCATTTCAGCAGTGACCAGAAACAGGAGCAGGCAGATGCTGTCTCATCCTCAAAGCTCCCCAGCTTCCAGAAAGAACCTCATCTCTGCCTTCTCTGTCACCATGAGGCTCTATTTCGCTGTGTGTGTCTGTGGTGGAAGCGGGTTGGCAACACTTGATGTGAGACCCCTGAGCCCAGCCAGCTCAAGCCCCACAATCCTGGGCCCCCAGGGGCTTGTGTAGGTGCCCCTCAACCCTAGGACTTTAGCCCAGGACCCTGAGGACTGAAGCTTCCTTGTCTCCCTCACCCTCAAGCACCCCTGTTCTTCCTTGGCCATCTGGTCAAGGCTAGATGGCAGGGTCCCTCCAAAGAAATCCCAGCAGAGAGGAAAGAATAGGGCAGTCCACCCCCAAGGCTGGGGGCCTCAGGCAGGGAGGCGACACCCGGGGTAAGCAGATTTATTCACACCCGTGTCTGCACCACCTGACTCTCAGCTTGACAGCCCAGGGCTCCCCGCACCCCCTCAGACTCGCTTCCTGGACTGGAGTAGGAGAGCTCGCTCACTCCCCCAGAGCCCAGAGGGGGTGGCAGCGCTGCCCTCAGGCTCCCGTATCGTCCTGCTGTCCTGCGTTAAAGCCCTGTGCCCTCAGCTCCCCGCCTAGATGACAAGCACAGGGCCTCCCTATCTCTGCTCCATCTCAACTCCCCTCCCCACCCCCAGGGACCAAATGCAGGAACACAGGCTCCCAGCGCTTGCGATATGAATTTGGCTCTGGAAGTGGTTCCTTACCTTTTTCCTGCACCAGCTTTGCTGCGACCTTGGCATTGAGTCAGGTAAGACGTCCTCCTGCCTCTGCTCTGCACTGTTGCTGGGCTCAATGCCAGGGGTGCCCCATGCCAGACAGAGACCCCCAGCCCGGCCCTTCCTCCACACTGAGTGTGCTCCGAGGGGTCTGCCGGCTCTGGCGTGGGTGTCCTCCCCTTCCTCTCCCCGGAAGCCTTGGGGGCCTGCACCCCACATTTGCACCCCTCGTTCCTCCCATGGCTCCACTCACGTCTCCTCTGGTCTGTTGCTTCCACCTTCTGAGTCCCCGAGCCAAGCCGTAAGGACAGCCATGTGTCCTGACCCAGGAGATGGCCTGTCCTGAGTGCTCTTTGCTCCTGGAACATGAATGGTGGCTTTGGTCTAATCTCATGGTCCTTTAAAGGACATATTTATTGCTCCCCGACATAGGTTAGACTGCGCTCAGGGCAAACACCATGCAGTTCTTACAATTCGGGGTGGGTGGGGTGGGGCGGGGGGACGGGGTGAGCACCATTATTTTCCCGGTTTTACAGATGGGAAACCAAGGCTCTGAGAAGCTGACATGCCCAAAGGCTCATGATTTGGAAAGGCAGTGCTGGGACGTGAACCCAGGGCTGCCTGATTCCAAGAGTGCATGTCTGACCACCACACCCCACTGCCTCCCTGGGCACCACCAGCTGCAGGCTCTCCTGCAGTACTCAGCAGCTCCTCAGCTGGCAGCCTGCCAGGCTTTGTCTGTGGGATTCTCCAGGCAAGAATACTGGAGTGGGTAGCCATTCCCTTATCCAAGGGATCTTTCTGATCCAGGGGTTGAACCTGGGTCTCCTGCATTGCAGGCAGATTCTTTACCATCTGAGCCACCAGGGAAGCCTCTTTATGAAGATGCTTAGTAGCAAAGTGGGAGGTAGCCGAGAACTTCCCACAAAGTAGCTCTGACCACAACATGGCAGGGCTCATCCCCCACCCTGGAGGGGAGAGGCCAGACGGCAAATAGCTTGTAAACCCTGCAGCTGCCACTGAAACGCTGGAGGAGGGTGCCTGGGAGGAGACAGAAAGGCTCCTGGCCAGTGAAGAAGCGGCTTCGGGGCCCACAGCCAGCCTCACCAGGCCCAGAGTCTGTGACTCCAAAGCAGGGTACTGAGCAAGGATTCAGAAACTGTGCTGGTCCAGGGGGAGGAGGGACAGATCACGATCCTGTGAAAGTGAGCTGTCATGGAAGCTCTGAGCCCTCCCGGGCACCAGCCTGCAGTTGCATAGCTAAGGTGAGACACCCCCCGGGACCTGGTTCTCATATGTGAGCTTCTCTCGCTGTGTCCTGGGGCTTCCCAAGGGCCAGCCAGTGCCTTGGCAACTAGGAACTCCAGAACACCACCAAGAATAGTCACGGTCATCCCAAGACCGCTGGAGGCAGATGCCCTGAATACAGTTGAAACAGCCGGGCGGGGCAGAGCCTCAAGGATCCCAGGCCAGAGACAAAGTGAGAGGCTTTGCCAGCTGTGCTGCAAACACAGCCATTTATATTCACTCAACGAGCTTTCATGGAGAAGCACAGAGGATGACTCTGCGGTGACGCAGAGGGTAAAGGGGACGGTAGATCTCTCTCTCTCATCAGACAGACGCACACACACAGTCTGGATGATCACAGATATTATGGAGAGCAATGGATACTAAGAAAGGCTTGAGTGGGCTGAGGGTAAGATCTGAGGAAGAATGGTCTCTTCAAATTCCATCCGTTTCAGCCATTACTTCTGCCTACGGCATCCTCGACTCCCTCTGCTTGGCCAACCTCCCATTCTGCACAGAACTCTCCTCCTTCAGGAAGCCTCCCCTGATTGCCTCCCTCTCCAGGCTGGGCTGGGCTTGGCTTTCACACAGCCCTGTGCCCCTGCCACCTTGGGCCTTAGTGCGCTGAGTCACATAAGACCCTGCCTCCTCCCTTGGGTTGTGCCATAGAGGATGCTGTCCCATCTTCCTCCTCTGGGTCCCCTTTGCCCAGCCTGGGTCAAGAAGGCCACAAGGGTTTGGGGGAGGTTTGTTGAGCTGCATGCAGGGGCGGGGCGGGGGTGGGTAAGCAGAACCGGGGAGGAGGGGGATGGCCAGGCTTGTGGGTGGTGGCAGGCCCTGGTTTGCTTGGGGCTGCGGGCTCCGAGAGAAGCAAGGTGGCAGGTGGCCCCGAGAGGCGGCTTCCCCCAGCCCCAGTCCTCAAGGTCGCCAATGCAGTTGTAGGAATCCCGGGGAAAGGGCCACGGCTCCTCCCACATCCATTCAAATGAAATCTGAGCCCAGATGCCCCAGGCATCCCTTCTTTGTAGAATCACTGTGTCCTTTGTTTCGCCCCCTCGGGCTGAGCTGACTGCAAGAGCATCAGGTGCGTCCCTGGCAGGCCCTGGTGTGAGAGGTAAGGGAACGCTGGGTACAGCTGGTCTGATGAAGTGATCAGGGCTGAGCTTTTTGGCTTTAATTCCGCATTTCTTGCTCCTGAAGCATTGAGAAATAAAACATCCTCACATGTGGCATACTCGGACAGAAGCTCCTCTCTCCTTAGTTATCAGCTCCTCACCAGCATGAGAGTTTTGGGGCTGAGGCTGAGTCATCCAAGCCTGGGGGAGGCAGCAGCAAACACCTGGGGATTGGGGGGGTGGGGCTCCCTTCCACAATGGCTGGACCCTGAGTGCAAACTGCTGACCTGCTCTGCAGGAAGAGGAGATGTTGACCCAGAAGTTCTCTCCCCTCCCCAGCTGGGAAGCAGGGAGATGGTCCCCTCACAGTTGTCCCCAGAGCTCCTTGAAGAAAGCCCATGCTTCCTTCCGGACACCTGAGGGATAATCATGGAGGGAGCAGGGTTTGTGGCCAGCTGCCAACTGGGGCGCAGGAGATGGGGGCAAAGACAGAGAGGTCTGGAAGAGAGCAAGAGGCCAGGAGGGGGGACTGGAAGATGTCAGTTTCTTAGGTAAGTTTCTTAAGAGGAGGAGGAGCTGGAAAGACAGGTGCAGACACCTCCGAAAATTCAGTCTGATACTCAGAAAAGACAAAGGACCGGCAAGGAGGCATCCACAGCAGGAGAGGAGGGGAGAGGAGGTCCTGTAGTTCCATGAGTGTGGCGGGCAGAATAACAACCCCCAAAAGGATTCCCAGGCAGCTCAAGTGGTAAAGAATTGGCCTACCAATGCAGGAGACCCAGGCTCAATCCCTGGGTCAGGAAGATCCCCTGGAAGAGGGCATGGCAACCCACTCCAGGATTCTTGCCGGGAGAATCCCATGGACAGAGGAGCCTGGTGGGCTACTATTCAAGGGGTCACCAAGAGTCGGACAGGACTGAGTGACTGAGCACATATGCACACACACACACAAAGATATTTACATCCTAATCCCTGGAACCTGTGACTATCTCACCTTACAGGGTGGGCAAAAGGGACTTTGCAGATGTGATTAAATTAAGGACTTGAGATAAGGAGATTAGCCTTGATTATCCAGGTGGGTCTGGTCTAATCATACGAATCCTTGAGCTGAATGTGACCAAAGAAGGGTTGCTGCTACTGCTGCTAAGTCACTTCAGTCGTGTCCGACTCTGTGTGACCCCATAGACGGCAGCCCACCAGGCTCCCCCGTCCCTGGTATTCTCCAGGCAAGAACACTGCAGTGGGTTAAAGAAGGGTTAGAGAGATGCAAACTTTGAAGATGGATGAAAGAGCCATAAGCCACAGATTGTGGGTAACCTCTATAAATTGGAAAAAACAAGGAAATAAATTTTTCCCTAGAGCAGATTACTGTAACACCTTGATTGTAGCCCAGGAAGACTGTTGGACTTCTAACCTACAGAACTATAAGACAAATTTGTGCTGTTTTAAATCACCATGTTCATGGTCATTGGGCTTCCCTGGTAGCTCAGAAAGTAGAGAATTGCCTGCAATGCAGGAGACCTGGGTTCGATCCCTGGATCAAGAAGATCCCCTGGAGAAGGGAATGGCTACCCACTCCAGTATTCTTGCCTGGAGAATTCCATGGACAGAGGAGCCCGATGGGCTACAGTCTATGGGGCCACAAAGAGATGGAAACAACTGAGCAACTAACGTGTTGATGGTCATCAGCGACAACAGCAATAGAAAGCTAATGTCATGACAAAAGACCTTTCTAAACTCTGCCCTTTTCTCTCCACCCACACTCCCACCTGGCCAACCTGCCCCACCTCCCGCTTCCCCAGGTCCCTTCTCTCCTGCTCCATCCCTACTTTCCCCACCAGACCACCTTCTTCCTTGCCCCTTCTTAGATCTCTTGGCATCCACTCCACCTAGGCCACCTGCCCAAAGCTATTTCCCTTTCAGTCCTCCCATCTAGATGCTGGAGTTATCATCCAGAAACTCAGTTTAGATAAGGAGAATTCCCTTTTAAAAATTGTTTTGAGTGTCCTGTTGCCTAAGGACGTGGATCCAGTTGCCTGCATCTGGCATCCAAGGTCACCAGCAGCTTCCTCCTTGGCCTTCCTCTCCACCACTTCTCTCCTGCCGTGTCCCAGCCATAGGCTCCCTGTCGGTGCCCTGCCCTCCCCATCTCGCCAGCTTTGCCTGTGTTGTCTCCATTGCCTTGAATACTCTCCCAGTCCAAAGATGCTGAAGTAGACCCTCTTCTTTCAAGTCCCTGCTGCTTTGGGAATAATACCCCAAATCGCTCCCCTCTAAGATTGCTCACTGCCTGACTTGGCTTTCTCAGAGGTGAGAAGACCCTCTTCTATCTTGTCATTTGCTTCCTGCCTTGTCTTTTGTCTCCCCTCGTCCATGCTAACTCCTGCACAGCAGGGATGGGCCTCGCTCATCTTTACTGAATATACACACCTTTCCTTGAGAAAGGAGAGGTGGAGAGGGAGCAGTTGGGAGCCGGTGGAGAAAGGCAGGGAGACGGAGACATCTGAGACCTTTGGCAAATAATCCCAGTGGCTAACTTTCTCCAGCACTTGACAGTTTTCTAATCACATACAAATCTACAAGCACATTCGAGTCTCCGGTAGAATATTTTACCGAGAATCTTTAAATCCAGCTGCTGACATTTACTAAGGACTTGGACCTTAACACAAACCCCAGGAGGTAGGGGAAAATGCCAAAAGTTTCCCTACAGTGCAGCTAAGGAGAAGCAAAAATGAATGAGAAAGAAGTCATAAAGGAAGTTGTAGTTCTCACACGTCGCAGCTGGTGGAACTGCTACACATGAATTATCCTCTCGGCTCCTCGCCACCAGGTGGGGAGATGATCGCAATTTCCCTTCTGTTACAGATGATGAAAGTGTGGCTTAGACAGGGGGCGACCCCCTCAAGGTCACGTGGCCAGGAAATAGCAGAGCTGGGACTGGAACGGGGGCTTGATTCTACAACCTGTGCTTTTCCCACACGTCCAAGGAAAGGATGCGTCCAGTATTTTGTCGCAGTGTGGTTGATCCCACCCTGAGCCATATGGACTTAAAGGGTTTTCTCCACCTTCCCCACATCATGTCCTCTTGCGTCCCAATTCTGTATGCCTGGGCTGAGACCTATCCAGACCACCCGTCACAAGCTGAATGGTGCCCCATGTATTGAATTCTTAATCCCAGTACTTTAGAATGTAATCATATTTCAAGATAAGATCTTAAAGGAAGCAATTACATTAAAATGAGGTGTTTGAGAGGGGCCCACTTCCCAGGTGACTCAGTTGCAAAGAATTTGCAAAGCAGGAGACCCCGGTTTGATCCCTGGATCAGGAAGATTCCCCTGGAGAAGGGAATGGCAACCCAATCCAGTATTCTTACCTGGAAAATCCCATGGGCAGAGGAGCCTGGAGGGCTAGAGTCCATAGAGTTGTGAAGAGTCAGACACTACTGAGCACACATAGACACACACACACACACTGAACTGATGAATGAGGTCCTTGTAAGAAGAGGAAATAAGGATATGTGGAGGAACACCAGAAATATGCACAGACAGAGCAGCAAGCCAAGAGAAGCCTCAGAAGAAACCAAACTTCTTGATTTCAGACTTCCAGCCTCCAGACCCATGAGATAATAAATCTCTATTATTTAAGCCACTTATACTGTTGTGAGTGTGCGTCGTGAGTGTGATCAAATTGCCAACGTCCGTTTTATCATTGAAAAAGCAAGAGAGTTCCAGGAAAACATCTACTTCATTGACTACATCAAAGTCTTTGACTATGTGGACCACAACAACCTGTGAAAAATTCTTCAAGAGATGGGAATGCCAGACCGCCTGACCTGCCTCCTGAGAAATCTGCATGCAGGTCAGGAAGCAACAGTTAGAACTGGACATGGAACAACGGACTGGTTCCAAGTTGGGAAAGGAGTACATCAAGGCTGTATATTGTCACCCTGCTTATTTAACTTATATGCAGAGTACATCATTAGAAACGCTGGGCTAGATGAAGCACAGGCTGGAATCAAGATTTCTGGGAGAAATATCTATAACTTCATATATGCAGATGACACCACCCTTATGGCAGAAAGCGAAGAACTAAAGAGCCTCTTGATGAAAGTGAAAGAGGAAAGTGAAAAAGTTGGCTTAAAACTCAACATTGAGAAATCTAAGATCATGGCATCTGGTCCCATCACTTCATGGCAAATAGATGGGGAAACAATGAAAACAGTGACAGACTTTATTTTTTGGGGCTCCAAAATCACTGCAGATGGTGACTGCAGCCATGAAATTAAAAGATGCTTACTCCTTGGAAGAAAAGTTATGACCAACCCAGACAATATACTAAAAAGCAGACATTACTTTGCCAACAAAAGTCCAGCTAGTCAAAGCTATGGTTTTTCCAGTGGTCATATATGGATGTGACAGTTGGACATAACGAAAGCTGAACTCCAAAGAATTGATGCTTTTGAACTGTGGTGTTGGAGAAGACTCTTGAGAGTCCCTTGGGCTGCAAGGAGATCCAACCAGTCAATCCTAAAGGAAATCAGTCCTGAATATTCATTGGAAGGACTGATGCTGAAGCTGAAGCTCCAGTACTTCGGCCACCTGATGCAAAGAACTGACTCATTGGAAAAGACCCTGATGCTGGGAAAGATTGAAGGCAGGAGGAGAAGGAGACAACAGAGGATGAGAGAGTTGGATGGCATCACCGACTCAATGGACATGAGTTTGAGTAAGCTCCAGGAGTTGGTGATGGACAGGGAAGCCTGGTGTGCTGCAGTCCATGGGGTTGAAAAGAGTCGGACACGACTGAGCAACTGAACTGAACTGAACACTGCCGTATTCTGTTACGGCGGCCCTATGAAACTGATTGTTGTTTTCATTTAGTTGTTCAGTTGTGTCTGACTCTGTGATCCCATGGACTGTAGCCCGCCAGGCTCCTCCATCTGTGGATTTTCCAGGCAAAAATACTGGAGTGAGTTGCCATTTCCTCCTCTAGGGAATCTCCCCGAGCCAAGGATCAAACCTGTGTCTCCTGCATTGGCAGGTGTATACACTACCTAAAGAGTAAACTGTAAGGCCATGCACACCTATTAGAATGACTCAGAAGAAAAAAGAAAGGAGGAAAATAAACAGACAATTCCAAGTGTTGGGAAGGATGCAGGGCAACTGGAATTCTCATGCAGTCCTGGGGGGAAAGCACAATGGTGCAGCCACTTTGTAAAACAGTTTGGCCGTTTCTTATAAAGTTAAATATACCCACGTGACCCATCCATTCTACTCTTAGGCATTTACCCAAGTTAAGCAAAACTTACATCCACATAAAACCTTGAACATAAATGTTTATAGCAGCTTGATTCACCATTACCCCCAAATGGAAATAACCCAAATGTCTTCCACCTGGTTAAAATTCTGTACCAGTCTCTGGTACATCCATACTATCGAAGGCTATGCAATAATAAAAAGGAAGGGGGGATTTGTTCATGATGTCTTTGATGGATCTCAAATGCACGATGCTAAGTAGAAGGGGACAGCAGAGGATGAGATAGTTGGATGGCATCAGTGACTCAATGGACATGAACTTGAGAAAACTCTGGGAGATAGTGAAGGACAGGGAAGCCTGGTGTGCTGCAGTCCATGGGGCCAGAAAGAGTCGCACACATCTGAGCAACTGAACAACAAGAGGAAGGAGCCAGACTTTAAAGGCTACACATAATATGAGCTTCCATTCACATAACATCCATTTATGTAACATATAATCATACTACATGATTCCATTTACATAACACTGAAGAAAAGGCAAAGTTAAAGAAATAGGACAGACCAGCGGTTGCCAGAAGTTGGGAATGGGGAGAGGGGTTGGTTACAAAAGAGAAACCCGAGAAAATATTTTAAGATGTTACACCTATTCTGTATCTTGATTGTGAAAGTAGCTACATGACTACACCATAAAGATGCATTTAATGGTCTGTAAATTTTTTAAGTGAATGAAAAGAATGTAGGAATGTAAGGCTGACGTCAGCTCCCTTCATCTATGCGGTGCTTGACAGTTTGCTAAGCCTTTCCTGTGCACTCTCTTTCTGATCTTCTAGAACGCTGTCAGTCAGGGCACTGAGTAGAACTGCTTCACTTTATAGATGTGGTTCAGTGACCAATCTCAGGATTGGTAGCATGGCGATCCTAACCCAGCCCCTCTCACTCAGCCCCATTCTCTTCGTCCAGGCAAACATGCCACCCCCATCTCAGACCCTGGGAGAGACACGGAAGACAGAGACGGTGGGACTGTGCCTGGGGCACCCTACCCCCCTCAGGGAGGGGCTTATATGAGGCTGCTGGACCCACGGCTATGCTCAGTGGTCATGGGCTGGGTATAGAACTGCATAGTCATGGTTCATTTGGGTCTTTATGGACTTGGGCAGGTATTTCCTGGAGCCAGGAGTCAAATTATTTTGTACAGTCACAGGTCTCTGTTAG
Organism: Bubalus bubalis; assembly: GCF_019923935.1. Lineage (NCBI taxonomy): Eukaryota > Metazoa > Chordata > Mammalia > Artiodactyla > Bovidae > Bubalus > Bubalus bubalis. The sequence continues at coordinate 40,910,767 of NC_059179.1, read as the reverse complement.
CATGCTTTGTCTCTGTATTGTTTAGGATAGGAACAATAAAGTGTGTTGATTTCAATAACAGCAATACTTACTTCATGGGATGGTTGGGGAAGTTATGTAGCAAATATGTTTAGCACAGCCTCTGCTCAGTTATTAGTTTGAATGAGGTGGGAAAAAACCAGAGCCGCAGATGAGAAAGCAATTTGAATAAGATGAGCAGTTGCTCCCGTTAGTCAAAGATTGAGGATGTTTCAGAGATGTGGAATTTTCAGTTTTATCACTCACACAACTTCCACTTCCACCCTCCCCCCAGCCCCTGGTAATTAATTGTCATTCTACCTTCTGTTTCTATGAATTTCACTATTCATGGTTCCTCATGTAAGTGGACTTATTTAGCTTTGTGGCTTTGAGACTTAGCATCATGTCTTCAAGCTTCTGGGCTCCCTGGTGTCTGAGTAGTTAAGAATTTGCCTGCCAGTGAGGAGACGTGGGTTCCATCCCTGGGTCAGGAAGATCCCCTGGAAAAGGAAATGGCAACCCACTCCAGTATTCTTGCCTAGGAAATCTCAAGGACAGAGGAGCCTGGCTGGCTACAGTTCATGGGGTTGCAAAAGAGTCAGACTTGACTTAACAACTAAACACCAACAAACCTCAAACTTCATCCACATACCATCTGCCTGTGTCAGAATTCCACTCCTTTTTAGGACTTAGTAATATTCCATTGTATGAATATACCACTTTTGTTAATCCCTTCATCCCTTGCTGAACACTTGGGTTGCTTCCACCTCTTGGCTGTTATGAATAATACTGCCATCAACATGGATATCCTTAAGCACCTGAAGTGTTGAACAATGTTATAGAGTAGAATGGGGGCCCTTAGTGGGTAGGGAGTAAGGCTTCCAGAGTGGCAAACGCTCTATCCTTCAGAACCTTTGCCAGCATCCCACTTTGCAGTTTCTGCTGAGGATGCTAAGACGGCCCTTTGGAAGCAGCTCAGCTCCTCCCAGAGGCCCCTGAACTGGAAAGAAAGAAGCCCCCAGAGGATCAAGCTGCCAGGGACCCCGAGATCCTACACCAATCAGAGGCACCCTTGGAGTAATGAGCAAAGCTCCACCTCTTGCTCTCATACCTCTCTCCTGTTCAAAGGAAAAAAAAAAAAAAAAAAAAAAAAACTGAACCTGAATGGGAAAATGCCCAGGAAAGGGGTTAAAAATCAAGCAACTGGGTTCAAAGTTAGGACTCCCCTCTTCCCCCCACCCCACCACTTACTGGTCTTTGATGCTAAATGCTGAGCCGGCTCCTCCCATGCCCTCCCACCACTGCCCTCTGAGGGAGGTATTACTAGCTCCACCATGCACACCCGGAAATTAAGGTTGGGAGGGGTTAAGGGAGGTCGTTCAGCCAGGAAAGGACAGGGGGCTGGGATTCCAGATTGGGTTTGTCAAGAGAGCCCAGAGGCCTTTCTGGGCCTTTCTCTCAGCCTCCTAAGTATGAGCTGTCAACTGCTGGGCGATCAGATCTCCAAGATTAACAAGTCAACAGGCTCTCAAGCCACTATCTGAAGGTAAACAAGTCAGTATCACCTCCCGAGGAGGGTTTGCAAGTGACATTTTCCCTCTGCGGAGACAAAGGTGGAAATCTACACCTAATCCAGCCCAGGGCAGGGGCTCAGGTTTCTCTCAGGTAGGGAGCCTTTGCTGCCAGTCCCCTGGAGATCCTGGCTAGGCGCTGTTTCCAGGAGGGTCTCCCCTTCAGCAGAGAAACTAGAGCAGAAGTCACAGAAACTCCAGATAAAGAGCCTTGGGGCGGGGGAGAGGGGGGTTGGGAGGGCACTCGGCTTAAGCCAGGTCTGAACTATTTCCCTCTATCCTGCTCCCCAGGCATGCGGGCCCCCTGCAAGGCCCTAACTATACTGATCTTATCTCTTCCTTCGGAATTTTCCCACAGGGAGGCGGGAAAGGTCAGCAGTGTGTCGAGGGAGTCCTGGAGCAGGCTCAGTCCCTTCTGCTGTAGAGGGGCCATGGCAGAGGTCGCAGAACCTACACACACAGGTGCTCCACAGGTCCCAGTGTCCTTCTAAGACACAGTAGGGAGCTCTGAGTAGGGACCATGATGCCTGGCCTTCAAAACAGCTGAAAGTCAAATGCACTGGCAGGTTATAATAAGCTCCCATATGACAGGGATTAAAACTGACCCAATCTGGGCATGGGACAAAGGGCCAGAAACTCCATCAGTGAATCTCACAAACAGAACGCTGAGTAAAAGAAGGTGGGCCTGGGCAATTTCACTTATTTGACAGATGGAAAAAACAGGCAAATCTAACACGCATGATCAAAAGTCAGGAGAGTAGCCACACTTTGGGAAGGGGAGTAGTGATTAGAAAAGGACAGGCAGAGGGGGCTTCTGTTGTGGTTCAGTTGCTAAGTTGTGTCCAACTCTTTGTGACCCAATGGACTGAAGCACTCCAGGCATCCCTATCCTTCACAGAGTTTGCTCAAACTCATGTCCATGGAGTCAGTGATGCCATCCAATCATCTCATCCTCTGTTGTCCCTTATCCTCCTGCCCCCAATCTTTCCCAGCATCAGGGTCTGGGAGCACAGGAAATTCTGTTTTTGAATTCAGAATTACCAGATTCTGGTTTTTGATCTGACTGCTGGCCTTACAGACTTTTCAGTTTGAGCTAATTTATCCAGTTTAACATCCAACATAAAGTCTGTTTTAGTACTAAACATCAGTATTTTAAAAAATGTTTAAAATAAGTAGAAACACAGTGAACATAAGATCAGTTCAGTTCAGTCACTCAGTTGTGTCCGACTCTTTGTGACCCCATGGACTGCAGCACACCAGGCTTCCCTGTCCATCACCAACTCCTGGAGCTTACTCAAACTCATGTCCATTGAGTCGGTGATGCCATCCAACTCTCTCATCCTCTGTTGTCTCTTTCTCCTCCTGTCTTCAATCTTTCCCAGCATCAGGGTCTTTTCCAATGAGTCAGTTCTTCACATCAGGTGGCCAAAGTACTGGAACTTCAGCTTTAGCATCAGCCCTTCCAATGAATATTCAGGACTGATCTCCTTTAGGATGGACTGATTGGATCTCCTTGCAGTCCAAGGGACTCTCAAGAGTCTTCTCCAATACCACAGTTCAAAAGCATCAATTCTTGGGCTCTCAGCTATCTTTATGGTCCAACTCTCACATCCATACACGACTACTGGAAGAACCATAAGATACTGTCTATTAAATCCTGGGGAGAAGCCAGGGTCTGCTAGGGCTACTGCTGGGGCAGTCAAGAAGGTGTCACAGGTGCCCAAGAGGGGTCAAAGTCCTGTTCCTCTTCATCAGAAGGTTTGGGGGAGAATGACTTTCTCATTGTGTGATTTCAAGCTTGTCCAAGCACTTGGGAAAACTTGAAGGAGGTGACTTATTCCCAGCCCCACGTAAATGATTGAAATAAGCTAAGTGTAGAGAGTTGGGGGTTGGGGCAGGGGGCAGAGACAGTTGTGGGCTGGGACAGGTGGGCAGGCAAGAGGATGGGCAATGGGGGACCAGTAGAAGTCCCAGTCCAAGGCCTCTGTGCTGAGGATGAGCCAGGTGGGTGCTGGGAGGAGTCTGAGGATGCCCAAGTGCCAACCACTGGCAGAAGGAGGAGACACACAGAGGCCACAGGACTGGCAGGGCCCTCGCTGTCGGTGTCGGGCTCTGGACTATGTACCCATCCAGATCTCAGGTCTAGTCTAGAATGGAAGCCAATGCCTTTACCTTCCCAGCTCAAGGTGATCCTGGGGAAAAGATCCTGGTCCTTAATTTGGGACCACCTAGGCGTCCCCCCATTCTTCCTAGATTTTCAGGGGCCCCTGGGAACCGACAGGATGCATCTGCCTGCTCTTCCACACAAAGCTTGGTCTTCAAGGGTGAGCCCAGGACCCCAACCTCACCCACGGAAGCTGACCCACACAGTCGAGCCCAGGAAGACCTCCCAATCCGCACCCCGCCCCCCACCCCCAAAGTCTGAGCCAGAGCTTCCCGGGCGCCTCCACAGGCACCTAGGCGGGCCTCCCGAGGCTGCTTTAGTATTAAGCGTTAATGATTAAATCCGGGTTCTCCATTAACCTCGCCGCCGGCCTTTGTCTCCAGCCGCCTCGGAGCCTCCTCCTTTGAAATGCCACATAAAAATGATAGATGCCTTTTCCTCCCTCGATCGGATCAACGGGTCCTGTTTCCCTTTAAAGTCTGCGTGGGGCGCACAGGGCGTGCCCCGCTTAAACTCGAGAGCCTGCGGCTGGCCTGGACTGCGGTCTGCCGTCCCATGAGATAAGCGCGCGGCTCTGGGGCGCGGGGATGGGCCGAGGGGCGCAGGGGGGCCACCGACCGCCCCTGGCCAGCCCAGTGCACTGAGGGCAGGGGAGGATTTGGAAGGACTTTTGGCGAGGATCACGTGGATGGAGTTAGTGGCATCAAGGGCAAGAAGAATGCACAGGGCAAAGCTTGCAAATGAGACCTGAATGAGAAGGGATGTGGGCGTGGTTTGTAAATTCCAAATTCTGTCGCCTCCACTACCCAGAGCCGGGTGCCTGGACCAGAAGCCTCTGCCTCACCTGGGAACTTGTTGGAAATGCGGAATCCCAGGAGCACTGGGTCAGAATATGCACTTTGATTAGATTCCCCAGGTGACTGATGTGCACATTAGAGTTTGAGAAGTCTGGTCTACATACCAGTGGCTCTGGTAATAATAGTAACAATCTTGGCTGATGTGTACTGAGTGCTTATCATGATCCAGCATGGTTTCAAGCACCTGATATGATTGTCCTGTTTAATTCTTACAACCTGTCAGGTGTACCATTTTGCAGATGAAAAGGTTGAGGTCCAGGAAAATACTGGTGCCTTGCCAGATGTCACACGTGTAGGGATTAGAAGCCCAGGTGGGATCAGCTTCACATACAACCACCTTCTAGGTTAGCTTTGGTGTGTAGGCACACAACAGGCTGGGGACTATCCTTTGGAATAACCAGGGGCCAACTCCTCCTGGCGGCTTGATGTGCACCCAGCTGAGATGGGCTAGTAGCAAGCATGCTTGATGGGCTTCTCCTGTCACCCACCTCCATCTGCTGGAGATAACCTGACACGTCTAGCCCCCACCCTCCAGCTTTTAGGAGGAAATACTGGTGCTGGATATAAGCAACCACCACTGAACACATAGCCCCAGGTCCTCTGTGGCACCATGAAAGGGTTAAGTTAGGGCTCAGCCACTACATAAATCTGTGTTTATCTGCTGCAAAGTAAGCTATTTAGGTTTCTGATTTACAATCCTTGGTTTTCATAAAAGTCAGTCATTCCCAGTAAAAGAATGTGGGTTAGATTTATAGGATCTGCGTTAGTCTTTAAAGCCCAAAGCTGGTCTATGACTCACCCTTCGTAATGTTTTTGCTCTAGTCCGGAGATATTCATGCGCAAAGAGAAAGATTCAGATCTCTGCCCTCAAAATAAGACTTTTGGGGGGAACTAATTATAATGGCGTCAATTGTACTATGCTTGTAAATTTGCCGTCCTTGGGGCCCCCTAGAGCCTGTTTTCCAGGGTTTTTATTCGTCAATAAAAGGCTCTCTGGTTTGCAGCTTGGCATATAAGACCTCCACTGGTATGAGCGAATGTTTTTTCCTACCAAAGTATTAGAAATAAACAGCCCACCAGTGGGAAGGCAGAAAAAAATTATAAGCAACCAAAATAAATCTTGGAATGTTTGCATTTGGTGACTTCAATAAAATCGGTCACTTAGTCCAACAGCTCAACTGGCTACGTGGAGCCAGCCTGGTATTTTTATTTTAATTTGCGTTTGTGTTCTGCCAGTGTGAAATGGGGTCAAGGCAAGACACGGTGGAAAAAGACTTTGATGTTTCCTTGAAAAATATTTTGCACTGTGACTTATGGTATTTAGTGTCCTTCTCCCCCTCCCAACCCCCAGCCCCCAACAAGCTGCATGTCTAACCCATGACCATCACATGTGATAAAATATAGCCATCATCAACAGTCCTCCTTTCAACTCTCCCCCCTTTCCCGATGAAGTCAGAATTCAAGGCAGAATGTCTTAACAATGCAAAGTAAAAGTGCTGATCAAGATAATCAAGTATGATTAAAGCGGTGGGAGAAAACCAAACTTTTAAACTTTCTCCAAGACAAAGTCAAGGTGAGGGGCCGAAGTGCAAGGAGGGTGGGGGGGAGAAGCTCCTATGGGCTGGGCTGGCCGTCAATTCAAATAGAACTGGGTTAGGAGGCGAAGGTTTGCCAGCCGGGTAAGAAGCAGAGAAGGATGGAATGAAAAGGAAAGCAGAGAGCAATGAACCCAGAATGAAAGTGAGTTCTTCTTCACCAAATATGAGAAAGACTTGGTTATGTTTGCAAGAGCTTTAATTCTGTCTCAACACAGTCTGAGATTGTGCACAGAAGAGTGAAAGAGTCAGTCAGGAGAGGTTTGCTGTGGACCTACCAGGTATAAGCTGAGGCCCCCCGGGACAGGTAGATAAGTATGATTGGCTCTTGACCTTTTCCCAGACTAGTACCTGGGCATCTTCCTTAATTCATCATCACCTTCACCTCAGTGCAGGGTGTGATGATAAGAAGGTCATTTGGGGCTTTCAAAAATGAACAGAATGTTGTCTCTGCCCCCAGAGCTCAATGGCACAGAGAAGAACCATACAGATGGCTCCAATGTGCCATATATACAGGGACTAGGGCAGTAAAGAAATCAAGGAAGGCTTCAGGGAGGAGGTGGTGTTTCTGTGGCTCTTGAAGACTCAGTAGTAATTTGACATACAGAGATAAGGAACAGGGATAATCCAGGGAGAAAGAAAAATGAAAAAAAAAATGTTTAGGAGGGTGTTGGTCTGTGTGGAAAGAGGCAGGAGCCTTTTGTGGATGCTTCATGGCATGTGAGATGAGAGGGTATAGGCCTGGTATGGGCAATCTTGAACCCTTATTAAGGAATCTAGATGGATCCTTCAAGTACTGGAGGCCTTCCCTGACCCACCAAGTCTGAGGTCTGTGGTCCTTTTGTGGCCCAAGGCACACTCAGCCTCCCTTCCTATTACAACACTTTTTCATCCTTGCAATTTAGCTTCATGATTATCTCCTGCATCAGCTTATGAGCCCCAAGAGTCTTGTTCACTGTTGCAATCCCAGCCCCTAACACAATGCCCAACACATAATAGATAGTTAAGAAACACTGGATGCAAAATAAATGAGATAACAGTTTTCACAAAAATAAATTAAAAGCTTGTAGCAAGGACAGACAGCTTGGAGGCAGGCTTCAGAGAATTTGGATTTGGGGTCTAGGGTAGACTGGAATCCAGAGAACCAGTAGGCAGAGATCCTGAGAATTGGCAGGCAGCTGGGGTACGGTCTGGTAGGGGTGGGAAATGGAACAGATAGGGGAGCCAGGATGCTGAGAAGTTTAGAAATGATAAGAGAAGCATGGCAAAGGAATGAATCAGTGAATGAGTTCAATCAGAGATGTACTGCATTTGAAGTGTGCTGTTGACTCCAAATAGAGGGTTTGCAGCCATCAGGTAGAAATGTAGCACAGAAACATCTGCACAGAGAGTTCCAAAAGAGACAACGCAGAGAGAAAGCCAACATTGCAGCCTGAGAGGTTGCCTATTTTTAGGAGCTGGTACATCAGACACTAAATCCCAAATTCGCTTTTCTACGAGCTCTATCTTCTCTACCTATTTTAGTTGAAATCACTTTGGACTCACAGTGCGTCTGCCAATTTCCCCCCTGACCTTGTTTTGATCTTAAAGCCTCATAAATCGGAGGCCTCTCTAGGCATGCACCCCCCCCTCCAGCAACTTGGGAGACAGCCTGGCTAGCAGCATCCTTGAACTTTGTATCACATTGTGATGAACGGTCCTGGACAATGAACTGTCCTTCCCTTCCCTCGCCTTGGCTCTTCTGCCATCCCTGGACACAAATTATCTGCTGAGAGAGCATATAAAAGTAGGTGTTTTCAGCTCACACATTGGAGCTGGCTGGGAGGATCCTTGTGTCATGAAACAAGGCATTGGCCTCATAGCCTGGGAGCAAGGAAACAGAAATGTAACTGACCAAGGTCAGAGATGACGGTGAGAGAGAAGAATGATGGCCAGGGTGGAATGATGGGCAGGAAGTGAACGTTCTAAACTGGGAGAGATTGGCCTGAATTTGAGTGTTCAAAAGGAGTATTTGTGTAGATCATGAGTATTTGTGTAGATCACGAATGTGAGGATAAGGAAGGAGGGGTGACCGAGGGGGCAGTGCCTAGGGAACCATTTCAGCCTGCGGCCAGGACCTCCACCCAGACAACCAGCCAGGAAGAGCCTTTGGCGGGGTAGGGAGAGAGTGAGGGGAATTCAGGGATCCCACGTGACTAGAAGACAATACAGAGCTGGACTCTGGGCCAGTGGCAGCTGCCTAACCTCTGCCAAGCTATGTCTCCAGCAATATAATCATTTCTCTGGGCAGAGTGTCCGGGGTGGTTTGGGAACACTGGAACACTCAACCCCCGACCTCCTGCCACCCCCAAAGGCCAACACAGAACAGAAGGTCCTCAGCTCCCCAGTGGAGCTGTCAGAAGTGCCTATGGTGGCCTCAGCTCGTCCCCAGCACTGCTCAAAAAGCTCCTGGAATCTGTGCCTCACGCTCTCTGCTGTGGCCTCCATGCCATGCTGTGGTCAGCAGAGGCTGCTGAGATGAACTGACCCTCGTTTGCAGAGAATTTATTTGCATTTGTAGAAGCAGGCATGCTCTTACAGGAAGGATCCTCCCACGGGTAAACAGCAGTTGCTCTTGTAATGTGTAGGATCAGCCGAGACTTAGGGTCCAGTTGTAGAAATGGCGACACCTTGGTGGAATTGTCAGAGTCTGGGGGCTTAGTCCTAGTGGGAGTCTTACGGCACATTTAAGGTAATTTTAAAAGAAACTCTTGTACATATGGTGTGAAACAGCACTTAAGCCGTTTTGATGTGTGTGACTCGGTGGCATTCGGTACATCCACAGTGCTGTGCAGCTATCATCACTGTCAAATCCTAGAATATTTTCATCACCCAGAAGGAAACCACGTGTCCATTAAGCAGTTCTCCCCAATCTCACCTCCCCTGCACCCCTCGCAACCACTGACCTGTTTTCTGTCTCTGTGGATTTGTCTATTCTGGATATTTTATATAAATGAAATTTTACCGTATGTGGCCATCTCACTGGATATCTTTCACTTCGTATAATTTTTCAAGGTTCATCCATATTGTAGCTTGTAGCAGGACTTCATTCCTTTTTATGGCCAAATAATATCCACTGTATGCATATATCTTATTTTGCTTATCTGTCTATCCATTGATGTACATTTGAATTCTTTCCACCTTTTGGTTATTGTGAATGATGCTGCTTATGAACATTCACATGCAAGTTTTTATTTGAGCACCTGTTTTTTTTTTTTTTTTTTTTTTGGTCTATACCTAAGAATAGGATTGTTAGATTGTATAGTAATTCTATGTTTAACTTACTAAGGAACCGCCAAAATGTTTTATGCAATGGCTACACCATTTTACATTTCCGCCAGCAGTGTACGAGGGCGCCACTTTTTCTGCATCCTCACCAATACTTGTTATTTTCCTTTTGTTTTGTTTATTGCAGTCTTAGTGTGTGTGAGGGGATCTCATTGTGTTTTCATTTCCATCTCCCTATTGACTAAGAAGGTTAAGTATCTTCATGTGCTTATAGGTGATTTGTATATCTTCTTTGGGGAAATGCCTGTTCAAGCCCTTTGCCAATTTATAAATTATTTATTAATTGGGTTGTTTGCCTGTATTATTGAGTTGTATGCATATATCGCATACATTCTTTATATATACATATATGTTTATATATATATAATATGTGTGTGAGAGAGAGAGAGACAAAGACTTGAAGATGCTACCACCTTGAAGATGGAGGAAGAGACCATGAGCCAAAGAATGCAGGAGGCTTCTAGAAACTGGAAGAGGCAATGAAACAGATTCTCCCCTAGAGCCTGTGGAAGGAAGACAGCCCAGAGGACTTCATTATTTTAACCTAAGGAGACCTGTTTTGGACTTATAACCTCTAGAACTGTAAGATAATAAATTTGTGTTAGGATTTAAGCCATGGAATTTGTGGTAATTTATTACAGCATTGTATGTGTGCTAAGCTGCTTCAGTCCTGTCCAACTCTTTTTGACCCCATGGACGGTAGCCCACCAGGCTCCTCTGTCCATGGGATTCTCCAGGAAGAATACTGGAAGGGGTTGCCATTTCCTTCTCCACGGGATCTTTCTGGCCCAGGGATAGAACCCACAGCTCTTATGCCTCCTGCATCAGCAGATGGGTTCTTTACCACTAGCGCCACCTGGGGAAGCCCAATTACAATCCTAACAGGAACCTAGCACAGGAGGAGCCGGTGGAAGATCCCCCCACCTCCCTCTGCATGGGTAAACCCGCGGTTACAGATCTGAGAAGAAGTTTGTGTGACCACATTTGCTCTCTCTAGGAAGATCACCTTTCAGAAATCCCAGGTTTCTCTAGATGGGGAGGTAGCATAAATGACTTGTGATTTACTGTCCAGGATTCACTCAGAGAAGTAGAATCAGGGATTTATTGTAAGAACTGAGTGTTACCCGACACTGAAAACTGGTAGGACATTCTCTGAAAGGCTGTTGCCTCTGGCGTCAAGTCTGAGGTTGATTAGGTTTGCAGAGCAGCAGGTTCGAAAAGAAGGCTGTTGTGAAGCAGAGGAGAGCAAGGGTCAGCTGGGATCTTCCTGGCAACTGGAACCGAAAGCTATCTCCCGTGCAACCTTGATGACGTAGGTGACCTGCTGGAGAAACCGTGTCCCGTGCCATAGAAGTAATAGGCACCTGGCCCAGGACTGGGAGAAGTTGAAGCAGGAGACACAGCAGAGCTGCTGAAGCTACTGGTACACGTGCTGCTGTGAGCGTCAACAAAGTGAATCAGTGAAGCAGTGCCGCAGACATGGGCTGCCACCATTCCCTAGACTGACCTTCAGAGCCTGAGGCAGCTACTACACCACCTGTGCTTTGCAGTGGCTGTTTCATGCTCTGAAGGTCAGTCTAGGGGACGGAGGCAGCTCATCCGTATACTGGTATATCCATACAATGGAAGACTACTCAGGCATAAAAAAGAATAAAGCACTGACATACTACAACATGGATGAACCTTGAAAACACTATTGTAAATGCAAGAACCAGTCTCCTATTGTATGATTCCATTGGTACGAACATTTAAAATAGGCAAATGCATAGAGACAGAAAGCAGATGAGAGATTTCTTAAAGCTGCTGCTGCTGCTCAGACACTTCAGTCGTGTCCAACTCTTGCGAACCCATGGACAGTAACCCACCAGGCTCCTCTGTCCATGGGATTTCCCAGGCAAGAATACTGGAGTGGGTTGCCATGCCCTCCTCCAGGGGATCTTCCAAACTCAGGGATCAAACCCAGGTCTCCTGCTTTGCAGCAGAATTCTTTACCATTGAGCCTCTGGGGAAGCCCTTCTTAGGGCTAAAGGGTTAAGAATAAAGGGAGAGTGACTGCTAATGGACCTAGAGTTTCTCTTTTGGTGTAACAACAATGTTCTACGATTGACCGTAGTAATGACTGCACCACTCTGTGAATGGACCAGCAACCACTGAACTGAACGTACAAAGTATATGATCACATTGCATGATGTGTGCACTACACTTCAATAAAGCTGTTAAAAAATCATGCCACTAGTAAAGAGTAAAGCACATGGTCCTGCTAGGGTTTATTTTTGACTCCAAAGCCATCTCCCTCCTTAGTATTAGCAGATCCCCAACCTCACCAGGTAGAAGAATCACATGATGAGTTTGTGAAACATACAGATTCCCTGGTCCCCTTCCCAGAGTCCAGCTCAGTAAAGGCAGTGAGGTTCAGGGAATCTCTGTGTTCCACAAGATCCACATGAGTTGAGTGCAGGTGGTCTGAGAAACCGATATCCTCTGCTTGATATAGTGAGGGTGTCGGCATCTCAAAGCAAACATGGCTCCCAATAGTCAATAAGATTAGAGAAAGTGGAACTTACAGAGGTCAGGCTTTTTAGTGGTTTTTTGTTGTTGTGTTTTCCAGATGCTGGGTAGACGTAAAGGAGGGAAGGAAAAAGAGAGGGACATGGATGCTCGTAGACCAGGAGATTGTACTGGAAGAAGATACTGAGTCAGAGGGCTTCCCAGGCAGCGCTAGTGGTAAAGAACCCGCCTGCTAATGCAGGAGACGTAAGAGATGCAGGTTCAATCCCTGGGTTGGGAAGATCCCATGGAGGAGGGCATGGCAACCCACTCTAGTATTCTTGCCTGGAGAATCCCATGGACAGAGGAGCCTGGTGGGCTACAACCCCTGGGGTTGCAAAGAGTCAGACACGACTGAAACGATTTAGCACACACGCGTGCACTTAGTCAGAAACCCGTCTGAGGGAAGGCATACCAGAGAAGAAAGGAATGTCAACAGCATGTGGAAATTACTCCAAAGAGGAGAGAGAAAGCAAATACTCACACACTAGCCAAGTTGACCACCTGCCTGAGGCTTTCAGGAGACTGGCTTCAAATTCAAGTATAATCCTTGAGAGAAAGAGAATTTCAGTGAACCTGGGGTAACGTCAGTTCTCTGGGGCTTCTTTTTGAAGAACTAATCTGAACAAGTTTGGAAAGCACCCAGCGGTGGAGGTTAAATTTCAATCTTTTTGTGCGCTTACGTCTCTGTTCTCTTTACCTCTGCCTTGAAGTGGAAATGATTGATGCCTAAGTAACTTCAACTAGTGAGTAATGTTTACTCAGACTGCAGGGGAACAAGATAGGGCTTAAAAATGAGGTGGACATTTTTCCTTTGAATGGCGCAAGTTGAGCCTTTGAAAGTCAAGTGTATTCCCAATTGCTCAGTAGAATAAAGAGCAAGGGGCCAGCGGGCAAAAGGTCCCCTGCAAATGATCAATGTACAGTAGTTAAGTGGAACTCAAATAGTCTCAGAAAGCCACCTGAGTTGAGGCCCCAGATGATAAATATTGACTCATTTGGGGGAATATCTTAGGTCTTGTGGTGAGCCCTTTTGACCCAGGAACTGGAGGGCTTTGTAAATAAGCTTCTAAAGTTCTGAGGAAAGAGACAAGTCATGTTCCCATATTCTAAACTCTCTCTAGATAACGCCTGCGCCCCCTCAGAGGCGGGGGAGCCTGGCAAGGAAAGGGAATCTCCCTCGACACCAGTGATGGGCCGATTGCTGCTCGAGTCCAGTCTCTCCCATGTGTGGGCTGCTTCCTCCCAGTTGGTGCGCGCTGACCTGTTGAAGTCAACAGAACTCAGACCAATCCAAAACACACCAAGTGATTAGTTTGGGTACACTATGATTCAGTCTGAAAATACATAAGCAACAACAGGAGGGACTTCCCTGGTGGCTCAGATGGTAAAGCGTTTGCCTACAATGCGGGAGACCTGGATTCAATCCCTGGGTCAGGAAGATCTCCTGGAGAAGGAAATGGCAACCCACTCCAGTATTCTTGCCTGGAAAATCCCATGGATGGAGGAACCTGGTAGGCTGCAGTCGATGGGGTTGCAAAGAGTCGGACACGACTGAGCGACTTCACTTTCTTTCTTTCATTTGCAAGGATATTCTAACAATTGACTTGGTCGTCTTTGAACCTATGGATTGAAGATTGGGCAAAGGACCTACACTCTCCTGGGATAGGTCCGGCAGGGTGAGGAAACAGTCCTCTCTTCTTCATCTGTGGGGTGAGGTTGGAAGAAGAGCTGGTGGTCTCTATACACACTGTCTCCCACCTACCTTCCAATGGTCTCTGGATTTGGAGGGCAAGAGGGTGGCAAGCTATACTGAGAGGACTAACAAGTTCATTGCCAGCATTCCCATCACACCGTGACCAGCTGGTGCTCGGTCTTAATGTGAAAGGGAAGGAGGGATGGAGGAGACTCCCAGAGCTTCTAAAGGGGGCTTCGGGGTTGGTTTTCTTAGATGGAGCCGAGTGGATGGGAAGGACTCCAGATCCATGAGTTGGCTTGTACTTCTGGCTGTTATACAGCAAGGAATCTCAACTCCAGAACACTTCCATCTTTAACTCCTTCATATTTTAAGCATTTATATTTTTATTCCCCACTTTATTCCTGTTAAAATTTTTAATAAAGTTATCTTTGAAAAATCTCAGTCATTCCCTTCAAGCTAAGCAACAGTAGAATTTTCCCCTTGCTTGAGCATATGATACCAACAGAAAACAAGAGATATATATACCATATCTTTCTCTGGTATCATACTTCCATGTGCAAAGACGATTTATAATGGACAGGGTCAAGTTTCAAATGATGGGCTCATTCTTCATGATCACTGATCATAAAGTTGGGGGAAAAAAGCTTTATATGTTGCTGTAAAAATTTGATGTTGTGTGACTTTCTTAAGATCACACCGCTTGTAGGTGGCAGAACCATGATCTCCATTTGGGAGAAAGGAAAGATGGATGTGTTCTGAGACAGCCAGTAAAGATGTCTATATTTGTCAGAGTTTGTTAAACTCTGCAGTAACAAAGATCCTCAAATCTTATTGGCTTTCAGCAACAAGAGCTTCACTCTCACTCGTGTTGAGAGCTGCAAAGCGGCCACAGGTTCCACTCCATGAGTCTTTTCATTCTGGGACATGTCCTGAGAAGGAACAACCGCACTTGGGATATTGTGTTCTTTTGGCAAAGGGAAAAGAACAAGAGACCAGGTCAAGCCATGTAACTAGCTTTAATGCTGCTTAGATGTGGCTTCTATCTTACCCATTCACATTCCATCGGCCAAAGCAAGTCACACAGCCAAACCTGGAAGCAGGGCAGGGAAGAATCCCCTGCAGTCGGTCACTCGTCAATGAATTGGGATGTTTGGTTCTCCCACAGGGAAGGCAGTAGATGGGAACATTAATATCATCAACCATAGCTTCCAGAAGGCAAAGTAGTTACCTACAATCTGTAAGCCTTGGACTACTGGCAACCATTCCTTCATTTAACAGGTTTCTGTTAAACATCCCCTAAATGCCAAGGCACTAGGGAGCAAAAACAAGTATGTTTTCTGTCTTTGTGGAGTTTACAGTTGAGAGAGAAAGACTGAGATTAATTATGCTGCTGCTGCTGCTAAGTCGCTTCAGTTGTATCCGACTCTGTGCAACCCCATAGACGGCAGCCCACCAGGCTCCCCCGCCCCTGGGATTCTCCAGGCAAGAACACTGGAGTGGGTTGCCATTTCCTTTTCCAATGCATGAAAGTGAAAAGTGAAAGTGAAGTTGCTCAGTCGTCTCCGACTCCTAGCGACCCCATGGACTGCAGCCTACCAGGCCCCTCCGTCCATGGGATTTTCCAGGCAAGAGTACTGGAGTGGGTTGCCATTGCCTTCTCCAGAGATTAATTATAGAAGTACATAAATCATGATGGAATTCTAACAAATGTATGTTGTGTGTGTGTATGCAGACCTAGTCAGGGGATCCAAGAACCCAGAACCATGTGTGCCGACCACAGAGAGAACCTGACTTCCTGGGCTCCATCGTGATGTGTGCTGACCTGGTGGTAGCAATGAGCTCCCCTGTGACACTGTTTTCTATCAGTTACAGGGTGCCCACGAAGCTGCTACAAGGATGTGAGAATGACCAACCCCACAGGAGGACAGGAGGACCTTGATCTTTATGGAAAGAAAAAATGAGGCCCATGGCTAGAGGGTCAAGATGGGTGATTATCCCAGGAGGAGGCTGCTAAGATGTAGCAGTGATGAAACAGGGAGTTACAAGAATGCAGGTTCACCTTTGCCATCTAGGAGCCCGTCCCTGGGTGGGCGTCAGTTTTCTCATCTATGGGGGTAATAATGCCCTTCAGATTCACGTGACAGTGATTGGAGATGGAATAAAGGTTCCCCCCAGTTCAGTTCAGTTTAGTTGCTCAGTCGGGTCTGACTCTTCGTGACCCCATGGACTGCAACACGCCAGGCTTCTCTGTCCATTACCAAATCCTGGAGCTTGCTCAAACTCCTGTCCATCATGTCAGTGATGCCATCCAACCATCTCATCCTCTGTCATCCCCTTCTCCTCCCGCCTTTAATCTTTCCCAGCAGCAGGGTCTTTCAAATGAGTCAGCTCTTCCCATCAGGTGGCCAAAGTATTGGAGTTTCAGCTTCAGCATCAGTCCTTCCAAAAAATATTCAGCACCGATTTCCTTCAGGATTGACTGGTTGGATCTCCTTGCAGTCCAAGGGACTCTCAAGAGTCTTCTCCAACACCACAGTTGAGAAGCATCATTTCTTCAGTGCTCAGCTTTCTTTATAGTCCCCGACCAAAGATTAAGTTAAGGATTTTCAACTGGGAGATTCTCCTGGTGAGTCCAACGTAATCACAGGGTTCTTAGATGAGGGAGAGAGAACAGAAAGTCAGAGGAGGAGACATGAGACAAACAGAGATGAGAGGATTCGAGGAAGGGACCACAAGCCAAGAAATGTGGGCGCCTCAAGAATTCAAAAAAGGGAAGAATGGATTCCCAGCAAAGCCTGAGGAAGGAGCACAGCCCCGGGACCCCTTGGTTTTAGCCCTACAAGCTGGTGTTGGAAGACTGACCTCCAGGACGGTAAGATAAGAGGTTTGTGTTGTTTCAGGCACATTCATTACATTTGTGTTGATTGGTTACATCATCAGTAGAAAACTAGTACACGCGTTATAATAAAATCATGGATGTTCCAGTTCTTTGAAAAGGGCTTCCTACATGAAAATCGGAAATGTTTGGGCAGCCGGGAGACATGGAGGGGCGGAGCTGGCCTCTGGATTGGTCAGACTCACCCTCCTTATTGATTCTGGCCCTCTCTAGGTGGATAAAACTCCCAAACAGCTGGATGCTAGCATCATCCTTCCTGCACCCACAGAGGCATGTACTACTGAAGCCACCCCACTGCCAGCAGAAATTAGCAGCACCCCTCCATTCCCTTTTCACCAGCTCTGGAATCTTTGGTGGTTCTCAACCCTGGTGTCACACCAAAATCTCCTGGAGAGCTTTGAAAATATTCTTGAGAATGGTGTCCACCTTCAGAGGATCAGATGGACTTGGTCTACAGTGTGGCTCAGGCCTCAGCATTTTTGAAACACTCCCATAGAAGCATCCAGTGTGCAGCCGGAGCTGGGAGCGGCTAGCCAAGAGGGGCCACCGCTCGGGTCCGCGGGAGAGTGCCCCCCCACCCCCCACTCACAGGGACGCTGGTGTCCAATTTCTCCCAGCCCCTGCAGCCTGCCTGGCGTCAGCTTTGCCCACTAAGCCAGCTCCTCCCAGACAGGCAGGCTCAACCATAAATTTTAATTCAAAACTTTTCCTTTTTATTATTTTCAAAGTCTCAAGGCCCTACATGAGATGAAAAACTTTTCTCACGCTGAAACCTGCAGAAAAGAAGAGAACTTCTCTGCAAGTTCCCCATTGACAAGATGCGTCGTATTTCAGCAGCCCCACCCCCTGTACATACACACACACACACACACACACGCACGCACACTCACATGTTAAACTAGTTATTCTTTGCATCTGTGGATACTGTTCTATCCAAGTGCGAGGCCACTGACTTTGCTCTGCTAAACTCTTTGTGTGGCGGCTCCTTCTCTGGGGCCAAATGGAAAAAAAATCCAGATAATCGTGGATAATGTAAGTGCTGACAGGTCCGGGCGCACGGCTCCACCTGTACGGGCTGCCTCCTCACTGAGACCCACAAACGTGCCCCAGCACGACTTGCCGCGGCTCCTCGCTGGCGTGAGCTCACCTGCATTCCCGGGTTGTTTTGTTTCTTGACTCTGCACCCGCCCGACGCCCTGTGCCTGAGACTGACTGAGCCCCTTCTGGCTGGCCTTCAGCCTGGAGCCTTGAAAACCCGAAAACCTGAGGCTGAAGCCTTGCTTAACACCTGGAGGGCAGTCCTGGTCCTGCTCAGCCTCCCTGGCCTGAGTCTGGGAGTGGAGGGACCATCCTTGAGGTCACACAGCCACAGGCAGTGAGCACTTGGTCTGGGAGCCCTCAGAAAGACACAGGGCCCTGGTGAACTGGAGAAGCCGGGGCCAGTGGGTCTGATGTGGGCCCAAGGTGCTGTATTTCTCACAAGCTCGCAGAGGAGGCCGATGGGCCTAGTACCTGGACCACACCTCGAGTAGAAATGCCTGGGGGTTTCCAATGGGCTTTGCATCTAGGACCAAACTCAGCTGGAGCTTTAACAGAAGCATCACTTGCTTATAGGCAGACAAGCTCCAAAGGGAGCCATGGGGGACGCTTGAAGGTCAGCACAGCAGGGTGACCCATTTATGGTCCTAGCTGATGTATGGATGTAGCCTGATGATGCTGCCCCCAGGCAACCGGTGGAAGAGGCCTCCCGTCTCTCTCCCTTCCAGCCTGTACCCCACAGCCCAGAAGCTGAGACAGTATCCCCTTGTTAGATTGCTTCTGTAGCTCCCTTAAACTAGGCGAGACCTTCCCAAAGTCTGGGGCAGCATGTTGGGTCTCTCCCTCGGGTCTCAACCCACCTCTCCAGCCTGAGACTGCTGCCCCACATCCCTGACCCTGACCCCTGACCCCTGTCCTCTCTCAGGCCGGGACCCCGGACACCCCATCCTGGTCGGAGGCTGAGCTCGGAGCCACCTCCGCTGTGTGGTCTCCCCACCTTCTGCTAGAATGATCCCTGTGTCCCCAGGGCTTGAAACACCTTGTTCAGACCCCTCCTCTGCAGCTTTTCTTGTTGTGCTTTAATTGTCTCCCCTGCCCGCCTCTGAGTACCTTAAAAATAGCACCTGCCAGGCATGCGGGTCACTCGCAGGCAGTCAATGCCTGTTTAAAATATAAATAGGGTGAGCTGCCTCCCCGCTGTGCACAGACGAAGTCCTTCCCTAACAATATAACAAAAATCAGCCCAGTTCAGAGCCCAGGAAGCAGAAAGGGCATTCTCTGTACAGGAGCACAAGCTGGGCAGAGAAGGACTGTGCTGAGATAAGAGGAGATAGATGAAAAGTCATGTCTCGCTCTGACACTCCCCCTTAATATTCTTTCCTAAAGAAAAAGCCCCAGGTCTGCAACACAAGCCTCCTTGGAACCAGCAGGTGTATGGAGACCTCGTGGTGTGAGCACTGAGGATCCCTTTGACAAAGAAGTTCATCCCCTACGAGGGGAGGGTTGGTTTCTGGTCCAAGGCACCCGCCAAGGCCAAGGGGCCGTTGTCTCTGAGGCCTCAGCCTTCCAGTGATGAGATAGCCTCAAATGGCAAACCAGTCCAGTATTCGTGCTTGGAGAATCCCAAAGACAAGAGGAGCCTGGCAGGCTGCAGTCCACGGGGTCGCAAAGAGTCGGACATGACTGAGCACACAGGCAGGCTCACAGCTTTTCCCTCTTCTTTCTTTCCAGGGAGGAGTAGGTCTTTGTTAAGAGCTTTGTAGAGCTCCCAGGGAACTTGTTTTGGGCGAAGCTATTCCAGGAAAATACAGGAGATGAAAGAGACATGGGTTCGATCTCTGGACCGGGAAGATCCCCTGGAGTAGGAAATAATGGCAACCCACACCAGTATTCTCGCCTGGAAAATTCCGTGCGGTTGCAAAGAGTCAGACATGAACGCGCGCAGGCACACACACACACTTCTTATTATATCAAACACATTAAAATACATGCCTGGCTAATATTCGAACACGTTTTCACATAACAATTAGAGTGGCAGTTGACTTAGATGCAGCGTTATGCTTTGTAGACATTAAATTTTAGTTTTGTTTTTTCACTCCCTCTCTTTGAGGGAGGGGATGTGGCTTAAACCCTTCTGTACAGTCTGGGTCCTAAGCAAGCCCCATGCCTCTGGGGCCCTGGCAGACCGGCCTGGCTGGGCCATGGGCCTTGGGAGAGGGGAGTAGGAGGCAGGGAGGCATCACTTTTCTCTTCTCCATTATCTTCTTGGACAAGCATCAGTGTCCAGCTCACGGAGTCTCTTTTCCGCCTTCAAGCGGGATTCTTCCTCCAAGTTCTCTCCTTTGCGGAAGCAAGGGGAGTGAGTGCCCTGTTGAATAGAGTAATTTACCTTGAGCCAGGAACTCAGTGACAGCCCACTCCTTAAGCCACCATAGTCATGAGGACCCAAAAGTCAACCTGTGGGTTTCTATTTTTCTTTGAGAGGTACCGTCTCCAGGTATGATTGTACAGTTACTTTTCTTTGATGTTGCCCAGCCCAGGGCCCTTTCTAGGGGCCTGACTCCTGCTGAAAAAGCACTTCTGCGGCCCAAGGGCCATGGCGGTGCTCAACTCTGGCCCTCCCTCCCTACTCTACATTTTTTCTGAGTCCCTTTAACCCCAGGTGTCTTCACTACCCTCCCTGCCAGACGCTCCCCCCGCCCCGGAAACACAGCTGCAGCGCGAAGCCTCCTGACCTGGGCTGGGCCAGGCAGGTGTGCTCTCCACATTCCACTCCACGCTGCGCCTCGCCTCCGGGCTGGCTCAGACAAGCACCCCTCCCCAGCTCCGGATGCACCCCCAGAGGCCTTTCCCGCTCTGTGGCTGGGCCTAATTGCAGCGAAGCCTGGATGCAAGCGTCAGGAGGGACCAACCAGAACAGGTGAATGAACAAGCCGGATGCTCCCGCTCTGAATTCTTCACCAGTAAGGATGCCCCAAGCGTGAGGCCCAGAAGCAGAGACAGTGCAGGGGACAGGAGCTAATTAAGCTGTAAGCCAGCCCCCAGAGTCCCCACTCATTTGTAATTATGCTCTCTGATCTCAGAAGCAGCCTGGGGCGCTCTGGGAGGGCGAGGTGGAGAAGGGGAAGCGGATGATTGAGAAGTTGATCGGGCCTTTTAGAATGGATTTTCATGAAACTGACATGTACACCCTTCTCAGAGACTCCAGCCCCCTGAAAAGAACCAAAAACCGTGCCTAATTCTGCCACGTGATCTGAGGAGCTCCAATCGGCCGGCCCCAGGGGGGTGCTGACTTGTTTTATGTAGGTCAGGGGACCCCTGTGTGGTGTAATTTTGGAAGCCCCCCGCCTTGCTCCTGCCCACAGAAATACCCTGGTTCAGCTCACCGAGGCTGGCAGTCGAGTCGTGCAAGCATTCTAGTGCTTTGGCATCGCAAAAACCCAGACGCTGACTTCAGTGGGCAGGAGGCACACGCAGTCTCTATGACAGGACCTGACTGCTGTGTACCCCACCCCGTATTTTTTGTAAACTGTCAGCAAATCAAAACATGATCTAATTTTTAGACCCAATTTTTCGAATGCGTAAACTGAGGACCAGAAAGAGCTAACGACTTAATTAAAGACCAAGGAGGCAGGATGTAGCAGAGTGGGACCTGTACCCAAGTCCTCTGGCCTCCAGTCAAGTGGACTCTGCAGTTCATAAGACGTGGAGTATAAAGAACAACTAGAGAGCTAACGATTGACCGAGCATCATTGTGGAGGCTGGTATTGGGTGGGGAAAGGAGCCTGCAGAAAGGGTTGGAGTCCGAACTTGGTCCCCGTTATCACCTTTGGTTACTTTTTGATTTGTTGACTGTTAGCAAAATCCAGGTTGAGAACACAGCCATGCTCCAAAGGATAAATTGCAAGCAGAAGCTCTCGAGCCGATGCGCCTCCATCTGTTAAGCTCATCCGTGTACTAACGGGTCCTGCTGACAGCTGACTCGGATCTGGGCCCCTGAGCACAGGCTCCCCCAGACCCTGCTGCTCCCCAGACAGCTCCACAGAACCAAATAGCAGCCGCTCGTCTTCGTGTGCCTTTGAAGAAAGCCAGATAATACTGGGCTCAGCCTAGTTTAGGCAGTGGCTATTTCTTTTAAAAACAAAGAAGGAGACAGACAAAATTCCTGCCTGAATCCGTTTGCCCTGGCCCTGTGGCCAAGCCCCAGGAATTCTGCCCTGGCGGGGAAGACTCCAGCCTCAGCACTTTTCTGAGCAGACTTGGGGACTTGGGCCAGAGTCTCCGCCCCTGACTCTGGTTCCCAGAGTGGCAGCAAGGCATGTCAGAGGGAGCTGGCCTTCCAGAGCCTTCCAGATCTATGGCATGAAGCTAGGGGATCTTGAGACTTTTTCTATTTTTGTTACAAATTGTAAACAAAACTTGTTTCATGGAGTTTTAATAAAGACTCCAGAGTTAAGGAACTTAGCCCAGTACCAGACAGAGAGTAAGCACCCCCAAAACGGTCATTATGAAAATAATACATTTCTAGTGATAAAGGTAGCTGTCTCATTATAAACTAATTTAGAAAATACTGAGATGCACGAGGAACAAAATGAAATTTATTTACAATCCAAACTCACATACATGGGACCTTACGGATATATATCTTTCCAGAGTTTTTTCATAAACTCAATATATCTGTATTATAAACTGGATTACAATATAATAAACTATATTATAAAGCTGGGTTTAGAAAAGGCAGAGGAACCAGAGGTCAAATTGCCAACATTCACTGGATCTTAGAGAAAGCAAGGGAATTCCAGAAAAACATCGACTTCTGCTTCATTGACTACAAGAAAGCCTCTAACTGTGTGGATCATAATAAACTGTGGAAAATTCTTAAAGAGATGGAAATAACAGACCACCTTACCTGTCTCCTGAGAAACCTGTATGCAGGTCAAGAAGCAACAGTTAGGACCTTACATGGAAAAACTGACTTGTTCAAAACTGGGAAAGGAGTGTGACAGAGTTGTATAACTCTGGTGCTGGAGAAGACTCTTGAGAGTCCCTTGGACTGCAAGGAAATCAAACCAGTCAATCCTAGAGGAAGTTGACCCTGAATATTTATTGGAAAGACTGATGCTGAAGCTGAAACTCCAGTACTTTGGCCACCTGATGCAAAGGGCCAACTCATTGGAAAAGACCCTGATGCTGGGAAAGATTGAGGGCAGGAGGAGAAGGGAGTGACAGGGGATGAGATGGTTGGATGGCATCACGGACACAATGGACATGACTTTGAACAAACTCCAGGAGATAGTGAAGAACAGGGAAGCCTGGTGGGCTACAGTCCATGGGGTGGCAAAGAGTTGGACAAAACTCAGTGACTGACCAACAGCAACAAATAAACTGGATATGTCTGTCTCACACAGCATAAATGGAATGTATTTATTCACACAAAAATTTTATTCATAAACATGGTTATATGTATTATTTGACTATATTTTCACTTTATAGCATTTAATGAGCTTCTTTTCATATTAATATTAACAAATATTCATTTAGTTATTATTCAGAACCACACAGTATTCCATTATATCACAAACAACTCTTCAATGAGCATCTTTGCACATAGAGATTCACTCACTTCTGGATAATTTTGTGTAGTTAAAGAGCTTAGGGCCACATGACCCAGCTCCTCTCTAGAATGAGTGGACCAGTCTTTATCCTGAGATCCTTTCAGGTACTAACAATACATTGACACGAGTCTCTCATCATTATTCATGGATTCCGTGTTTGCAAATTCTCAACAAACATTCCCCAAAGTGTTCCAGAAGTTTCTATGGAAAATAGGATTCAAATGTTGGATATTAAACTTTTCATGCCCCTGGTATACATAATAAGCATTCATTAAATACGGCGTGTGTTGAATGAGTGGGGGGAATAGCCAGAGGTGGTTATACAATTTGGACCGCAATGCAGCATAATGAACTCTTCTGCTTCCTCCTTTGGAACCGGGGTGCTCCTCACCGCGTTTGGGTGGCTCTCTACGGGCATTTCTCTGAGGTGCGTGCACCCACCTTACACGCCCCCTTGAGAAGCAAGGTCCAGATCACACCTTTGATCCTTTGTTACCCCCTGAATTACCAAGCACAGTGGGAATGCAGCATGGATGATCCTATGTCCCAAACGAAAAGTCAGAAACAAGGATGTTATCTGATTTATAAATCTACTTATGGGGAAGAAGAAAAACACTTGCAGAAAAATAATATTTTGTGACATGTGAAGATTATACAGCACTCAAATTTCAGTGTCCGTAAATAATATCGTTGGAACCTAGCCACACCCATTTGTTCCTGACCGTTGCTGGCTGATTTTGTGACCCTGCGGTCGCGTGGAGTAGTTACAACAGAGACTGTACAGCCCACAAAGCCTAAAATATTTACTCTCTGGTACTTTACAGAAAAGTTTGCCAACCGCCGGCCTGGAGGTAGGAAAGGATATTCAGTCACAATGGACTAAGTATCACAGACACACTCAGAGGGCAAACGTCCTACTGTTGAAAACCACGACTCTCAAACTCCTTGGCCTCGGAACCCTCTTTAACACTGGAAATCACTGAAGGGCTTCCCTGGGGGCTCAGTGGTAAAGAATCTGCCTGCAAGGGCAAGAGACACGGGTTCAATCCCTGGTCCAGGAAGATTCCATATGCTGCAGAGCAACTAAGCCCATGCGCCACAACTACTGAGCCCGAGCTCTAGAGCCTGGGAGATGCAAGCACTGAGCCCTCGGGCTGCAGCTATTGAAGCCCATGAGCCTAGAGCCTGTGCTCCTCAAAAAGAAAGCCACTGTAATGAGAAGAACGGGCACCGAAACTAGAGAGTAGCCCCTGCTCACCACAGCCACAGAAGAGCCAGCGCCACAGTGAAGACCCAGCACAGCCAAAATAAATAAATAAAATTATAAAGAAACAAAAAAGAAAATCACTGAAGACCCCAGAGAGCTTTTGTTGGCTGTGAGTTGCATCTATTGATATTTGCCATGCTTGAAATGGAAGCTGTGAGACATTTCAAGCATTTATGTATTAGTTTGTTTAAATTAACTCCACTCATCTTCCCACCAGCAGCCTAGCTTTTCCTGCCTGGGGCCCCATGAGGATTCCTGCTTAAATAAAACCACTAGGCCAGCCTTTTGTGAGCCAGCTCATGAGCTGGTTCTTTTGTTGTAGATCATTGCATTAGTCAGGTTAGGCTCACTACACTACAATAACTAATTAGCTCCCAGACTTTAGTGCTTAACATAACAAAGGCTTATTCCTCACCCAGTGTGGCTTGGGGAGAGGCTGAAAGGGAGCCAATGAACTTGTTCTCCACGTAGTCCCTTAAAGACCCAGGCTAACGACAGCTCCTGCATCTTAGAGTTACACTCCCAAGAACAGGTGTCCTCCATGATTACCATGGAAGGGGAAGAGAGTGTCCCCTGGGATAGCCCACTCCTTCTGTCTTATATTTTAACCCAGAAGTAACAGCTCACTTCCTCTCACAGCCCATTGGCCAGAACTAGTCACACGAGCCCACCTATCTGCAAGGGGACTGGGAAACATGGGAAATGAACACCATATATGGTGGGCAGGAAATGTCTCTGCCCTCCCATGTAAGCACCCACATGTTTACAATCAGGTCCTACTGAAAAACATTCTCGAGCATGCATGCTTAATCCGAGCAACCCCATGGGCTGTCCATGGCTCCTCTGTCTATGGAATTTTCTAAGCAAGAATTTGGGAGTGGGTTACCATTTCCTACTCCAGGGGATCTTCCCGATCCAGAGATCAAACCCACATCTCCTATGTCTCCTGCATTGGCAGGCAGATTCTTTTTACCACTGAGCCACCTGGGAAGCCAGTCCTTTCCTTAGTCTTTAGTGGGGACAGGTGAGATAGTCCAGGCTTCAACTGGGGGAAAGCATGGATGCATAAGAACTTTCCTGGTATCTCTGTCCTAGTGACAGAGGAGGTGAGAATCTGAAGAAATATTTGATGGCCAAGGAGTGATTGATGGCTAAAGAGGACTTCCCTGGTGGTTCAGATGGTAAAGAAACTGCCTGCAATGCAGGAGACCCAGGTTCAGACCCTGGGTTGGGAAGATCCCCTGGAGAAGGGAATGGCTACCCACTTCAGTATTCTTGCCTGAAGACTTCCATGGACCATGGAGCCTGGCGGGGTTACAGTCCATGGGGTCGGAGTCAGACATGATTGAGAGACATTTTCACTTTCAAGAGGGATTACTCAAGCAGAGCCTGGGAACTAAAAGAGGACACTTGGTGGTCTGAGGAGAAATAAGCCAATTTTTTCATTGGTGTCTGCCTTACAGACCATGAAGACATCTGGGCCAGTACCTGGAGTACCATCTATTCCTCCACCTTCTCTGATCCCCACCAAAAAGGATGAGAGGAAATAGATACACAGATTTGTGGGCTTTGAAAAGTGATAAACTTAGGAGTATATATCTAGAGAAATATACATTTTTATTTATACCCTAAGTCCTCCAGTCTAAACACATTAGCTTTTATTTCAGTTCAGTTCAGTCACTCAGCCATATCCAACTCTTTGCAACCACATGGACTGCAGCACGCCAGGCTTCCCTGTCCATCACCAGCTCCCAGAGTTTACTCAAACTCATGTCCATTGAGTCAGTGATGGCATCAAACCATCTAATCTCTGTTGTCCCCTTCTCCTCTCGCCTTCAATCTTTCCCAGCATCAGGGTCTTTTCAAATGAGTCACTTCTTTGCCATGAACAGTATGAAAAGATTTTATTTAAGAGGTTTCAAAAAGAAAGAGTTAGCTTCTGTTTTTTTACAGTTAGCCAATTCCAAGGAGCGCTTAAGGACCTTGTGGAACCAGAGGCTGTCTCAGTTTTGCTCTGAAATGTAAATCAATCACTCAGGCATTTACTTTGTCCCTCTCATGTGCCTGGTGCAATGCTAAATACTTTGATGAAAAGTGCAGTGTGCTATATGGCAATGAGACTGGTTTTGTAGTAAAACATGCCATTTTTTTAAATATTTAACCCTAAAGAATTTGTCCTTTGAAGTAGTCCCTTTAAAAGACTACTTAGCAATAGAAAAGAAGCAACGCCCAGTAAATCTGTATCTAGAAAAATGTGCTGTAGCCGCTGAAGGCAAACTCCAAAGTGCATTTTAAAACTTTGTGGCAGATTATATTTTCCCAAACCATTATATCTAATGATATTTCTCATTCTATATGCTTTTTGAGAAACCTGACACCCACTCATTAAGACGTGGGCTCTAATTCCCCTCCCCTTGAAGCCAGGTGAGCTTCTGACTCACTTGTAACCAACAGAATGGGCGGAAGTGATGCTGTCTGACTTCAGGGTGAAGTCATAAAAAGCAGTCGAGTTCTGCCTTGTGAGCCAAACACTCTCCCCGGAGCCATGACCCACCCTGTAAGCACTCTGATGGCTCCGAAGTCGCGATGCTCTGAAGAAGCGCGAACTCCCCAACATGAAGGAACCGCATGACTGTGAGAAGCGGGAGACTTCCAGGCAGCCACCAGCTGCTCTCTCCTCGCCCAGCTCCAGCCATCATCCGACTGCAAAATGCACAAGAGATCCCAAACCATCCAAATAAGTCCTTCGTTTCCTGTCCCACAGAAGCTGTGAGATAATAAAATCCTTGCTGTATTAAGCACAGCCAGTGATGTGTTGGTAGATTTTTTTAAAGATAATTCTAGGCTCTCCAGGAAAAAAAAAAATCCAGATTTGTACTTACTATCTCCAAGGTATAGATACTCCCACAATGGCCAACCTTCAGCTACCACTGTGGTGACTGCCGAGCTGGGAGGAGATGCGCACAGCCGGCTCAGCCAAATGCATGAGCTGGCTCCCGTGTGTCAAGCTGTACCCAGCGCCACAGACAGACCCTCTGCAGTCCCAAATGGAGCCCCTGGATGTGCTTTAAAGTTCCTTCCCCAGTTTATGTGATCGAGCCCAGAGCCATGTGGCACTCGAATTTGTGAAGCTTAACTGTGTTAAGGGGTTAAGGGGTCACATAAGGACCCCTCATTTGACAGCATCTTCTCCTGACACTTGAAAAATGTAGTGGAGGAAGCCCTTCACCTTCTAAGGGATAGATATTTTAAGGGGTGGGCAAGTGAAGCCATAGCTCTTTGGGGTTCTGAAGACTCTGCTTCCACAACTAGGCTGGGAAAACCTGTCCCAAGGGACTTGACAAGTGCAGAACAAACTTGTACACAAGAAGCTTTGGGAGTGTGGGGCCTGCTTCCTGAAACGTGGCCACATTTCTAGGGAGACAATATGTCTATACACACCACTCCCACCAGCACCTAGGAAAAAAAATCTATCCCCACTCATCACCATCCAAGTCTACTCGAGGGAGTCAGAACTAGAAAGTCATGCCATTTCAAGAACTTTTTTTAAATCATAAATTAATATATTCTACTCTGGGAAACACACACGAAAGGAGAAAATAAGTCACACCCAAACCCACTATCCCAACAGAAAACTTTGGGGTTTTGTCTTTAGTCTTTTATATAAATAGTATACACAGGTTTTATCTGAAGTTGTTCTCTTAGAGTTACATCATGGTCACGTCCTTAAAAAATAATGATTATAGGGACTTCCCTGGCAGTCCAGTAGCTAAGACTCCAGGCTTCCACCGTAAGGAGTGCAGGTTTGTTCCCTCATCAAGGAAGGAACATCCCACTTGTGGTGTGGTGTGGCCAAAATGTAATAAAAATTATTTTTTTAATGTACCAACAGATCTTATGCCTGGTGAGATGCTTTAAAAAAAGATTCACTTTGAAAAAAATGATGGTAATGGCTATATAATATTCCATCATTTGGACGCTAATAATTCTAATTAACAGTAGAAGCCACCTCCCAAAACTTTTAAGCCTCTCCAAAAATGGAAAACCTTGTGATTAAGTCTTTGTGTTTTTATCTGACTGTAGAGTATTTGTAGCAACAGGAAAATATAATGAAAGAATATGACCACTTTTAAGACTCTTGATTAATGTTATTGTTTTAAGAAAGTTTCCATCAGTGTGAACACCCATGAGGAATGTGAAAGAGAGTCTGTCCTACAGTAAATTAATGCACAAGATGAATTTTCATTATTGGTTTGATTTAAATTTTTGATGAACGTATTTGAGTATTTTACACGTTTGTTAAACATTTATATTTCTGTACTTTACTTGTGCTCTTGGTCCATTTTAATATAGTCACCTTAGCACTTTTCTCATTTTTTGCAATAGCTTTTCACATAAAAATAAGATTCTTTGCAATACTCATCACAAACACCTTTCCAGGATGTCTAGAAGTTTTCAGGTTTCTGTGGTCAAACACAATAATCTTTTCCTTTTTAACCTATGTCTTAAGCTTTTATATCTATAAAATTCTCCTCTCAAGATCTGAAATTTCCCCATGTCTTCTATTTTTATGTTATTTTTGCATATAACTGCTAAGTGCATGTGGAATTTATTTTGCTATATGGGGAGAGCTAGGGATTATGTCTAATATTTTCCACATGGTTGGTCCTAGCATCATTTATTGACTAATCTCCCTTTCCTCACGGATCTTTACCACGTACTAATTTTTTATCTCTACTAGGGTCTGTGCTTGAGACCTTCTGTTATACCCATCCATCTGTTGATGGTTTGATTTGACTATTGAAGTTTTACAATACCTTTGTGTTTCTTCTTTTCCCTCAATGGTATAATATTTTTAATAGACTTCGTTCTCAAAATAATCTGGGCTGGATCAAGCTACCAAAATTTCTTGAGAAGGAGCCATCCAGGCTACTGCAGGTCTTGTCTGAATATAACCCTCGCTGATCTGAGTAGCCATTGTCTTCTTGTGATAATAATCAGCTTTACAACTTTCACCCAGGAACCTACTCTTTTGAATTTTTTTCCCCCTGCTCATCCCAGTTCTGTTCTGGAATGGAAAAGCAAACAAGGGCAGAAGGAAGACAGAGCTTGGGCCTTGCTGGGCCACGGTGATAGAAAACTACTATATGTGGTCACTTTTTTTTTTTTTTTTTTGAGTGTCATGTGCCTATTGTTGCTAGAAAGCAACAGCTTCCATTTAGCTATGTTTTCATTGAGACTTAGCAGAGAGACACCCACAAAGGAAACTAGTAGCTGCTCATTAAAGGACACTCAGCAAGAGGGAGGGGCTCTATTCGTAATGCATGCGTGCTAAGCCATTTCAGTCATTCCCGACTCTTTGTGACCCCATGAAACTGTAGCCTGCTAGGCTCCTCTGTCCATGGGATTCTCCATGGACATAAGACTATTGGAGTGGGTTGCCATTTCCTTCTCCAGGGGATCTTTCCTCCCCAGGGACTGCACCCATGTCTCATGTCTCCTGCATTAGCAGGTGGGTTCTTTTCCACTAGCGCCGCCTGGGAAGCCCCTTACTTGTAACTCCACTAAATTATCTTGAGCGCGCTGCTGCTCCTCCCTGGTATTCCGCCACACCATCTATAAAATGAGTCTTCCAGACTGGACAGCCTCCAGCTCTAACACAGCGCCACTGGTTCTAAACAGCAGTGCCCAAATCTTACAATGAAATCCTCCAACTGCCTTTATTTTCTGGAAACCAGCATCTGTCTGAACTTATCAATAGCTCAAAGTGTAACCATCTTCCTGTTTTTCCTGAGCCTTCTTGCTTTGTGAATGATCCTTTCAAGATCCCAGGAATAAAGCTGTCCCCAAAGCGTGAAGCAGATAAAAAGCAACAGCCATACAAGAGAAGAATAAATTTGTGGGCTCTTTTCCCTGCCTCTCATTAGTTTAACTTCTGACCGATTTAAACATTTGTTACACTTTTCCTGGAAACTTCAAAGTTGAATTTGGAATCCAGTCATGGAGAGAAAATTCTGCTGAGTATATAATGCAAAAATATGGTTGCTAATGAGTGGCACTGATTTAACAGGAAATAAGGGAGAAAAATACAAATTTTGGAAGAAAATAAGCAATTTCACAATGTTTCCATTTGCTCCATATCCAGCTTCATTGCTTCAGGGGGTAGCTTGGAAATTTTTCTCCTGAAAGCACAGTAAATATTCCTGTAGACTGTCTATTTTCTGACCTGGAAGAAATGGCTAGAGATGACAAATTTCCTAGAACAACTCTGGGAAATTTGTGTTGATGGCACCTCTGATTTTAAAATCTTCATTCTTTCTTTCAGTAAAAACACATCAAATCTTGCAACAAGGCAGAACAGAGCAAATTCCTGGTTCTTTAATTAAAAAAAAAAAAATATTTTAAGCCTTGGTGGTTGCTTTGTTTGCATGTAAATCCGGGGGGGTGGGGGCAGGGGGCAATGTTTTAGATGCCTTTTGAGATAGTTTAGGGAGACAGCACAAAGCAGCCACCTTCCTCTCCATTAGAAATTCTGATTTTACACCATTAATTGGCATTTTCAAAACAACCCGCACCCAATTTGAAGTCTACAAATAAAATCCAAGCCCAGATGCTGTGTTCACACTTGCATGCATTTAACACTTCATAAGCAGTTCATTAAACTGATAACACTTTAAACGGTAACACTGCCTCTTTCAGACTCCCTCAGCCTGTAATTGTCCTGAGGCTCCGAATGAACCCTTCTCAGGCTGGAAACGGCAGGAATTTACATTCTTGACGTGTGTCTCTTAATTATGGACACCAGCGTCCCTGAGTCACAGAAGGCCAGGCTCGGGCCTGCACACCCCAGTGACCACGCACATAGGGACAGGCCCCAGGGGCTGTCGCCAGGGCAGCGCAGGGACCTATCCCAACAGAGGAAAAACCAAGTCTCATAACTTTTCTGAAACTCCTCGGCTGGGTTTCAGCCAAGCCCCTTGCTTCTCCTAAACACCTTCCTTCTGACCTAAAACCCATTTCCCAGGAGTCAATCTTACTGATCCAAAAGGATATGGGATGCACCTTCACCACCTTCCTTTTAAGAGTCCTAACCCCACCACTCAAGTTTTCTCCAGAACACGGGAGACCCTAGCGCAGGGAGGCCTCCCACACTCCCTGCAAACACCCCCAGGATGCGGGGTGACTGTGGCTAGAGAGGTGAAAGAATGTCTTGGTCCACAGTTCACCTAGAACAGTGGAAAGGTTAATGGTCTTTGGCTATTCGGACTGTGCCCCGTGAATGTGAGCTCCGTATGCCTCTCATTCAAACTCGCAACAAGCCAGAGTGGACACTGGACCTCTTCTGTGGACGGTGACCTGAGACCAGCCTGGCCCGAGTCAAGGGATGACCATGGTCAGTGACTCTTCAGTGCACTTGAGTGCAGGGTGCTGTGCCAGGTCTTTTCCTGCATCTTCTCCTTCAATCCTACCAACCCGTCGGGACTAATATTATCCCCACTTTGCAAAACAGAAAAGGGAGGTGAAAAGTCTGGGACAGTATTTGGAACTCAAGTCCTTTGGGCACTCCTAACAAGGCAATTGTGGAGAAGGAAATGGCAATCCACTCCAGTATTCTTGCCTGGAGAATTCCATGGACAGAGGAGCCTGACAGGCTACAGTCCATAGGGTCGCAAGAGTTGGACACGACTTAGCGACTAAACCACCACCACCACCACCACCAATAAGGCAATTGACTTCCAGGCCATGGCCCCTCGGTGGACATCGGGTGTGTACAGCGAATTAGAGGTTCTCAATGTCTGGCACCGGGGGTTTCACAGGCGAGAATCCTGTCCCTCTTGCCTCTCCCCCACCCCGGCCCCTCTGCCCAGCTCGAGGCCGGGACCCCGGGGTTCCCACGCCTACCACCTGCCCTGGAGATGATTTCCAGTCCCCTGGAATGATCGGTAACTGATGTGCAACTGATGGGCAACTGATGGGTAACTGATGAGTAACTGATTAACCTGAGTGGGGCTTCTAAGACGCTGGAAGCGACATGCGAGCCCCCTTCCCAGGCCCGGAGCCCCGCGGTCTGTGGGAACCAGGAGAGGAACCCCGATTTCCCTGCGCGGAGCCTGCCGTGAGCGCGCGCGCGTGGTTGGAGGAGCGGCGGCTCCGAGGCTGGGCCCACATCGCCATCGTGTGGTCTGAGACGGCAGCACGGCTGGGGCCGTCCGCTCCCACCTTCTCCAGGACCGCAGTGGGTTAGGTGATCCCTGCTGACGAGGAAAGACCTCCGCGTCCTAGAGGAACATCACCTGGGCTCCAGCTCTGGGCGTGGGCGGACTGTGTGGCAGCAGCAGCAAAGGGAATGGCCCGGTGGAGTCCTGCTGGGTGAGGACTCTTTGGTCAGACCTGGACTTTCCGTGTGGGGAGCAGGCAAGCCACCCAGCCTCTCCCCGTGGGGGATCAGGTTTGTCACAGAGAAAGGTGCACTGGTGACAAAGGCTGCTGGGAGCCTTCTGCCCCTTCGAGGATGCACCAAACTTGGGCAGGAAGCCAGGCCAGGTTACATTAAGGCTCCTGCTAACATTCATTCTTTTGTTGTACGGTTCATCCAATAAATCGGTTCACAAAAATGTCATGAATTCCTACTATTGCCACCGGGACTCTAGGTGGCTCTTGATACAGAAAAGACTAAAAGTGATAGCTTAGAGCGGAGTGGGTGCCTTCGCTGGTCACATGAAGCCCCTGGGATCCTTTTAATTGTGGAATGGTCGTGTTCTGTGTTAATATATGATGTCACAAGAACTACAAACCTTTATGTTAACTACCAGTTTTTCAAAATAGCGATGAGCACAAATGGTATTTCAAGGTAACTACCAGTTGCAAGGTGATATGAAAACAGCTGAGATTTCTTGGTCAGGAAGCCACAGTCCCTGCTAATACACTGTGACATATTGCACATAATTCATAATTGAAAAAATGTTACATTTCTGTTCGAGGTTACTCAGACTAGTGATGTAAATGCTTCCTTAGGCAAGGTCAAGAACCTTCTGGATTCTATCCACAGAACACTTGGTTAAGAAGCCTGGTAGGTGAGCAGACAATAAGTAAGTAAACAGGGTGAGTGTCGATAGTGCTGAAGGCCCTGAAGGAAATCAACAGGGTGATTTTGACAATAAAAACAGACGAGAGGGCCTGACTCCGGGGGGATGTCACAAAAAGCCCGGAAGACATTTGATGTTACAAAGCCTCCTACGGAGGCAGGAAATGGCCACCAGGGGCCCCATGCGGCCTAAACCCTGCACAGGGAAAAATCTGACTCCAGTGGAAGATCTGTTTTTACTTTCTGACCACTGTGCTCCCCCAGTTCCTAAAATCCAGGCTCATTTACATCCTGTGGCTCAGGGGTAACGCCTGCCAATGCAGAAGACTCGAGTTCAATCCCTGGGTCAGGAAGATCCTCTGGAGGAGGAAATGGCAACCCACTCCAGTATTCTTGCCTGGAGAATCCCCATGGACAGGGGAACCTGGTGGGCTACAGTCCATGGGGTTCCAAAAGACTGGGACACGACTCAGAGACTAAACAGCAACAACAACTAGGCCCTAAAGGCATTTGATTTTGCAGCTTTACTTGTTTGCAGCGAACCAGCCAGACAGCAGCGATCCACCCTGCAAAACTGAACCCCTCAAAGCTTAAAGAAAAAGCTCAGTATCTCTCAGTTCAGATCAGATCAGTCATGCAGTCATGTCCGACTCTTTGCGACCCCATGAATCGCAGCACACCAGGCCTCCCTGTCCATCACCAGCTCCCAGAGTTCACTCAGACTCACGTCCATCGAGTCAGTGATGCCATCCAGCCATCTCATCCTCTGTCGTCCCCTTCTCCTCCTGCCCCCAATCCCTCCCAGCATCAGAGTCTTTTCCAATGAGTCAACTCTTCGCATGAGGTGGCCAAAGTACTGGAGTTTCAGCTTTAGCATCATTCCTTCCAAAGAAATCCCAGGGCTGATCTCCTTCAGAATGGACTGGTTGGATCTCCTTGCAGTCCAAGGGACTCTCAAGAGTCTTCTCCAACACCACAGTTCAAAAGCATCAATTCTTCGGCACTCAGCCTTCTTCACAGTCCAACTCTCACATCCATACATGACCACAGGAAAAACCATAGCCTTGACTAGACGGACCTTTGTTGGCAAAGTAATGTCTCTACTTTTGAATATGCTATCTAGGTTGGTCATAACTTTCCTTCCAAGGAGTAAGTGTCTTTTAATTTCATGGCTGCAGTCACCATCTGTAGTGATTTTGGATCCCAGAAAAATAAAGTCTGACATTGTTTCCACAGTTTCCCCATCTATTTCCCATCAAGTGATGGGACCGGATGCCATGATCTTCGTTTTCTGAATGTTGAGCTTCAAGCCAACTTTTTCACTTTCCACTTTCACTTTCATCTTCATCAAGAGGCTCTTTAGTTCTTCTTCACTTTCTGCCATAAGGGTGGTGTCATCTGCATATCTGAGGTTATTGATATTTCTCCCAGAAATCTTGATTCCAGCTTGTGTTTCTTCCAGTCCAGCATTTCTCATCATGTACTCTGCATATAAGTTAAATAAGCAGGGTGCCAATGTACAGCCTTGACGTACTCCTTTTCCTATTTGGAACCAGTCTGTTGTTCCATGTCCAGTTCTAACTGTTGCTTCCTGACCTGCATACATATTTCTCAAGAGGTAGATCAGGTGGTCTGGTATTCCCATCTCTTTCAGAATTTTCCACAGTTTCTTGTGATCCACACAGTCAAAGGCTTTGGCATAGTCAATAAAGCAGAAATAGATGTTTTTCTGGAACTCTCTTGCTTTTTCCATGATCCAGCGGATGTTGGAAATTTGATCTCTGGTTCCTCTGCCTTTTCTAAAACCAGCTTGAACATCAGGAAGTTCACGGTTCACATATTGCTGAAGCCTGGCTTGGAGAATTTTGAGCATGACTTTACTAGCGTGTGAGATGAGTGCAATTGTGCAGTAGTTTGAGCATTCTTTGGCAATTTCCTTTCTTCGGGATTGGAATGAAAACTGACCTTTTCCAGTCCTGTGGCCACTGCTGAGTTTTCCAAATTTGCTGGCATATTGAGTGCAGCACTTTCACAGCATCATCTTTCAGGATTTGGAATAGCTCAACTGGAATTCTATCACCTCCACTAGCTTTGTTCGTAGTGATGCTTTCTAAGGCCCACTTGACTTCACATTCCAGGATGTCTGGCTCTAGGTGAGTGATCACACCATCGTGATTATCTGGGTCATGAAGATCTTTTTTGTACAGTATCTCTGAATAGTCCTAATTGGGAACCAGCCTCCTTAAGGCTTGGAGAACCCCTGACCCTTCAAGGTCTCTACCATCTTTCATTCAAACTGATGGCCCAGGGTCCCCTCCCCTCAAGCTAGTGGATGTGGGACACCTGGGTTCTCATCCATGGGTTCCCAGTCCAGAAGCAGCACGGGGGCAGCATTTGGGGCGGGGGAAGAGTTGGTGAGCTCAGGGTGGGTCGGAAGCAGCCTCTGTGGCTGGGTATGAACCACTGCAGCAGGTTTGTGGGGTGATGTCAGGGTTGGCAGCGGTGAAGAACAACTTTGTTGACAAGAAGATTAATTAGACAAACGTAGTGCCCATCAGCTATTACCGGCCCTCCTCGGGGTCAGCTCTACTCAAGCCTTTGCAAGAGACTTTTTTTGTTCATCTTTTAAAATGAAAACCTAATCTCCTCACAAGGCAGCCAGAAAACAATTCATGGTGTGCCAGAGAGCAAGTACCTACAAGCAGGGACTGGAGAGGAAGGGTTCCTGTAAACCGCCAGGCCGCGGGCTGGCCCCGCCTGGGAGCGACCCAGCCTCTTCCTTCTGCCTGTACAGACCCGGCCCCAGGAAGCATGTTGAGCCCTGAATCCCTCCTCACAAGAGAGGACTCCCCGCTGGTGAGCTCTCTTGATCTTGCTTCCTCTCTCCCTTTCATGGGAGAGAGTCCCTGGAGTGGAGCTGGCAGCCAGCCACACCAGGTCTGCAGAGCTTGGGGCCTTCCGCCACCTACACCTTCCCTCTTTTCAAACGCCCTCTTTCTCCCAACAGGAGCCTGCCCCATTGTCCTATTATTGGAAGAGACAATGAATCAGTAAGTCGTCATGGCCTCATTCATCATCATATAACTATTCCTTGACCCTCTTATGTGCCAGCAACACCAGGGAGGAAGGGGCAATCGTGATATGTCCCCTTGCTTTGGGGGCAGAGGCTTATATTCTGGAAGGAGAGACACAGCAGTAAGATAAATGCACACAGGTGCCTGTGATAAAGGTCCAGACAGAGCAAACTGAGGGGATGTGGTGGAGAGGGCCTGGAGGTGGCAGCCATGTTGGCAAGGGTGTCCCAAGGAGGTGAAATTGCAGTTGAGATCTGAGGAGGGAGGGAAGATGTCGGGGAGAGGTGGCATTCTCTCAGCTACAGGGGACAAGAGTCCAGTGGTGCCAAGGGAAGGGATTCTCTGTAAATACCTATTGACTGAATGAATTAAAAAATGTTCCTAAGTTTAACATTTTAATGTGAATTAGAACTTTCTGGGGACTTGCAGCCCCGTCAGTCCTGTCAGGTCTCCCTGAGGTTCTGGAACGCCCTCACCGTCAGGCTGTGCTGTGCTGGGCTTAATCGCTCAGTCATGTCTGACCCTTTGTGACACCATGGACAGTAGCCTGCCAGGCTCCTCTGTCCGTAGGGATTCTCCAGGCAAGAACACTGGAGTGGGTTGCCATGCCCTCCTCCAGGGGATCTTCCTGACCCAGGAATCGAACCAGGGTCTCCTGCACTGCAGGTGGATTCCTTACCAGCTGAGCCACCATGGAAGCCCCCAGAGTCAGGCTATGGACACCCAAACCTCATGGACATCAACAAGCCAGTCCTGGGAGCTTGTCAGAGCCCAGGGGGGCCTAGGGGGAGGCCCAGGCCCTAGGCTGTGCGTGGTGGGGGTGGCTGAGCACATGGAGGCTCCAAGCCCCAGAGGTCTCCTTGGTGTGGCAGATGAGCTGGCCTTCTCTTTCCCGGGCCTCTGAAAGCCTCCTAGGGCTGGGCACGGGTGATGGCACTTGATGGTTTTGTCAACCATTTTCTTAGTATACTCCCCAAAGCTCTACGGGTCCCCCAGCAGCCTTCTGAACCCATATCTACTTCCTCTTGGACAGAACTGAGAATCCTGCCTGCAGCAATCAGCTGAAGGTCTACATTCTGCTTTGATGGCAGATGGGAGCCCTGGGTCCGATGGGCGTCTGCACCCAGGGCGATCCCAGGAGCCCAGAGGTGCGTCCCGCCCTTTGAGGAGCAAAGCACAGTGGTCACTGCACAGTCCTCCGTCTTCCACGGAAGGAGGAGCCGGTTTGCCACCTTGAGGCTGTCCTGTCGGAGACCCGAGTGGAAAGTGGCATCTGCGCTGCCTCTTGGGGCCACGCCCCTCTGCGGGCGGAGTCTCCGACCTGGGGGCGGGGCCTGCGTCCTGTCCTGTCAAGGTCATCTCGAGTCCGTGGAGCCCTGAATTGGCCCCAGGTCTGTGTGTGCCTGACCCCTCCATCTGTTTTCCTCTGGGTGACACAGCAGTTGGATGTGTGTGTGTGGAGGGGGGGGGGGCAGACAGAACTTGGACACGTGAGGCTGATGGGCACACACTCGTGTGCCCCCGCACACATGCACAAGACCCCTTCAGTGGGCCCACAAAGAGCTGGGGGTGGACCTCCAAGGGATGGGCTACAGCCTGGCTCCCTGCACCACTGTGTCCTGACTGCCCACTCCTGTGCTTCTTAAATTCAAACCTGGAGGAAGATGTTTATCAAGGTAGAAAAATAACACATTTTATCTCACAGCTTATTATCTTGATTAGGAATGGCAATCGACACATGGCATGGGGCCTCCACGTTTACCCTTGTCCTGGCCTCCAAAATGTCAGGAAGTTAGGAGACTCTTGGAGGAATTTACCAGAACCAAGGAATCCTCCTCATGGGGACAGCTGAGTCCGTGTCCCCTTTCTTGCGTCTTCCCTGAATGAACCTCTGCACCCTGATCCTCCAGGTGAGGGCCAGCCTGGGTTTAACATGAGGTCCCAGGGCCGCCCCCAGATCTGATGAACAGGGTCTCGGGGGAGGGTCTTGGGAAGCTGTATCTTTTGCCCCTGTTCTCCTTTCTCCATCAAGTGACTCAGAAGTGTGAGCCCTTCATGGGGAAGGGGACAGGAGTTCTCTGTTTAAAGCCCAGTGGGGGAAATGCAGACTGGGACTTGCCTGCTGTCTCTGAATAGATCGTTGGGAGCCGTGGGGTCAGATCCTTGTAGGGAACCCCCTTTTCCAGCTGCACATGGAGGGGGCTCCAGACTCATGGGGCCTAACTTAAGAAACCACTCATGTCTGTCCTACACCCCATCTGGAGGCCCCCAGAGCCCCACCTGGGCCTGATTCTCCTCCAGGAGGGGATGCAAAAGTTAGAACAGAAGGCAGTGAATGGCCTGTGTATTATTCTGACCTGCCACCCAGCTGTGACCGTGGGCCTTTTTTTCCCCTTTCCAGGCCTCAGTTTCCCAGGGCTATAAAGGTGATTTCAGAAAAAAAAAAAAAAAAAACTTCCACATAAGGCATCAATTCACCTCTCCTGGTCACAAGAGAGGGCAAATGGATTAGAAAGTTTTCATTCCTTTGGTCTAGTGGTTTTTGGAGGACTGAATTGCCAGAGGAAGTGAAGCCACTTAGTCTTGTCCGACTCTTTGCAACCCTTTGGACTGTAGCCTATCAGGCTCCTCCACCCATGGGATTTTCCAGGCTCCTCCACCCATGGGATTTTCCAGGCAAGAGTACTGGAGTAGGTTGCCATTTCCTTCTCCAGGGGATCTTCCCAACCCAGGGATCGAACCCGGGTCTCCCGTGTTGCGGGCAGATGCTTTATTGTCTGAGCCACCAGGGAACAGATGTTCAAACAGAAGACTCAGTGCCCACACACTGTTCAGTGGGTTCATCCAGCTGCCCGACTCTTCTCGGTTTCCTGGTCTCTGCTGCCCTCTGCTGCCCAGAGCAGGCTGGGCCAGGCCGATGCAATCAGCAGGCGTGGAGCCCAGGACACCTTTCTAAAGGCTTCTCTTTTCACTTGCAGGAGACCTGAGGCTCAGAATGGACAGCGTCTTCCTCTAGGCCACACACCAGCTCAGCAGGGCAGAGGGTCCTCTACCCCATGGCCCCTCCTGGGGCCTGGACCAGCCTCCAGAAGGGCAGCTTCTCAGGCCTCATTCCAGACCTGACTCTGAAATGATTGGCTGCCGCTCAGCTTTCAGCATGTTCATAAACCCTCCACGTGATTCTCATGCATACTCCAGATGAGAACCTTTGCTATGGCTCTGAACCTGGAATTTCAGAGGAGGAATAGACTTAAAAAAAAAATCATATTGTGCATCAGAGGAGTCTGGTGGGCTACAGTCCTTGGGGTAGCAAAGAGTGAGACACAACTGAGTGACTAAGCGTGTGCACACACACACACACACACACACATCTTTAAAACTAAAATTTTAAAGATGATCCAGCAATCCCACTGCTGGGCATACACACTGAGAAAACCAGAAGGGAAAGAGACACGAGTACCCCAATGTTTATCGCAGCACTGTTTATAATAGCCAGGACATGGAAGCAACCTAGATGTCCATCAGCAGATGAATGGATAAGAAAGCTGTGGTACATATACACAATGGAGTATTACTCAGCCATTAAAAAGAATACATTTGAATCAGTTCTAATGAGGTGGATGAAACTGGAGCCTATTATCCAGAGTGAAGTAAGCCAGAAAGAAAAACACCAATACAGTATACTAACGCATATATATGGAATTTAGAAAGATGGTAACAATAACCCTGTGTACAAGACAGCAAAAGAGACACTGATGTATAGAACAGTCTTATGGACTCTGTGGGAGAGGGAGAGGGTGGGAAGATTTGGGAGAATGGCATTGAAACATGTAAAATATCATGTATGAAATGAGTTGCCAGTCCAGGTTCGACGCACGATACTGGATGCTTGGGGCTGGTGCACTGGGACGACCCAGAGGGATGGAATGGGGAGGGAGGAGGGAGGAGGGTTTAGGATGGGGAACACATGTATACCTGTGGCGGATTCATTTTGATATTTGGCAAAACTAATACAGTTATGTAAAGATTAAAAATAAAATAAAATTTAAAAAAAAAAAAAAACTAAAATGATACATGAAAATGCAGAAGTTCAACTGCTTGGTTTTTATTTCATGCTTAAGCTCAGCACTGTGAGAATGTTGGATTTCCGTAGCACACAGGTGGGTTCCATTCAAGCTTTTGCTGAGACTCCTTGGGGACACATAGAAAGTTTTCTCTGATCTGGGTGATGTGTGTGCCACTCCAGTGAGTGACAGAGAGCTTCTGCTATCGAGCAGGATTTCTGAAGTCTGGAGAGAAGCATGTGATGATCGGTAGCATCAGGGGAAAGGCTCTGGACTTCCAAGACAGTCCTGATTTGAATTCATTCGTCTATATATTCACCCCTTCACTTACACAAGAACTGTTTATCAAGCGCCAGCTATGAATTCCGCAGACTGTGCTGGCTGTTCAGCCTCTGGTCTCTACCCTTACTGATACAGTCCAGTGGAAAGACAGACAGGACACCAAAAATTACACAGAAAAATGAATTCCACTGAAATTAATTAGTCATAATGATAATGAGTTCTCTGAAGAGGACTTTCTGGGTGTCCTGATAGTCAGGAGGGCACAGCCTAGGGAGAGGACTATAAAACAGGGTGACGATATGTCTTATGAAGAAGGTGGTCCCGAGGGCTATGGGAGGGGAAGGGATGCCCTCTTCCCACAGGAGCTGCAAGGGGAACCCAGAGAAAAGACCTCACGGAGGTTGAGGGTTGGTGGGCTGAGCCTTTTTACTATTAGAATTTAAACTTGACTTTTATTATGAGACAACATTTTATTCTTAAAAATGTTTTGAATATAGATAATACAGTAAATGTCTTAAACCACAGACAATCCCACTGTGTAGACATAACCACTGACAAGAGTTTGCTCTAGAGACTTCTGAATATTTTATGTCAGTCTGTGTGATACTGTGTGATACTATGTGAAAGTGTTAGTCACTCAGCCATGTCTGATTCTTTTGTGACCCCAGGGGCTGTAGCCCACCAAGCTCCTCTGTCCATGGGATTCTCTGGGCAAGAATACTGGAGTGGGTTGTCATTTCCTTCTCCTGGGGGGTCTTCCTGACCCAGGGATCGATCCCGGGTTTCTTGTGTTGCAGGCAGATGCTTTATTGTCTGAGCCACCACTAGCCACCATGCTACGTATTATTTGGTGATTTGCTTTTTAAATGAGCAATGTGCATGGGCCTTCTTTCTTCCTGCCTACTCTTCATGTGTGAATACCTCTCTACTAGTACCTGGCTGCTTCAAGGACGTCCATTGTTTCTTTCATTTTAATACCTGTCAAGTTGTCCCCCCACCCCTAAGTGTACCCTGAACACGTC
Organism: Bubalus bubalis; assembly: GCF_019923935.1. Taxonomy (NCBI): domain Eukaryota; kingdom Metazoa; phylum Chordata; class Mammalia; order Artiodactyla; family Bovidae; genus Bubalus; species Bubalus bubalis. Next base: position 40,868,667 of record NC_059179.1, on the reverse strand, counting down.
AGACCACTGGGAGGGGATTTTTCTTATGAAAAATGTGGTAGCTTTGGGACTTCCCTAGTGATCCAGTGGTTAAGATTCTGCGCTCCCAATGCAGGGGATCAGAGTCTGTTCCCTGGTCAGGGTAACTAGATCCTGCATGCTGCAACCAAGACCAGGCACAGCCAAAAAAACCCCAAAAAACAAACAAAAAACTCAAAAATAAAAATGTGGTAACTTTAAGATAGCAGTGGAGGTGTTCTGGGGCTTACTGTGGGAAAAATCGTTACACACTCACAGAGATAATAATCCCCCAAGGGCCAGAAGAGCATAAAATCAGACCAGAAGCTCCAAGCAAGAGGTGGAGGGGTTCCTGTCCAGGCGGAGACTGGAAGGGAGGAGAAGGGAGACAGCGGTGTGGGTTTGGGGGTTTGGGGGTCACACGGGGAAAGGCAGAGCCCGCTTGGGAGCAGAGAGATCGGGGCTGAGGCGCTCACCACCGACTTGCTTCTCTGGGTGGACACTGAAGGGACCAACATCGTAACGAGGATCAAAGTCTCCTCCCCACAGACTGCCAATCCACAGTGGAGCCGTGTGCCCTCACGGTGCCCTGGACCAGACATGGCCCCAGGACTCGGCCTCTGAGGGTGACAGAGCCTTCCACAAGGTTCTGCTGACAACGGGCAGGAGCCAGGGTGGAGAGAGGGGAGTAGCTCCCAGCGCACAGGTCTGCTCGAAGCAGCGTGGCGGTGTTCGTGCAGAAGGCAGGTGAAGAACTCGGACACAGAGAGGGCTAGGTGCTGGAGAAAGCTCAGAAAATGATGTATGCATGTGTGCAGTGTTCACAGCGACCAGCTGCTCCGAGAATTCTGTATCAGTGTCAGAATGATGACTGCGCTTAAACTAGGGAAACCCAGATCACATAGCAAAGCGCTCCAGCCAGCGGCAGAGGAAGGCCCTACCTGGGTCTTCACCCATCTCTGAAGGGTCCAGAAAGTCAGCCAAGGGGAAGAGGTGAACACACCCCTGTGCTGAGAAGACGGTCCTTTGTAAGCCATCGGAGTCTTTTATGAAGAGGGTGGCCTGGCAGGCACTTCATCTCTTAGTTGCCTTCACTGTGATGGGAGGAGAACAGAGGGATAAGCAAATAAACTCAATCCTGGCCGCACGTTAAAGTTACTTGGGGGCACTGTGTAAACCTCAGGCTCTCAGACCCCAGCTCTTGAGACTCCAAATGAACAAGGCTGTGTGGTTATATGATTTTTAAAAAGGAGTTTACACACACATATCCAGTAGCCAGGAGTGAGGCAGAACTTCCTGGGACCCTACTCTCAGAGCCCAAGTGCATCAGGCAGGGGCCTCAGTAGCTCAGAAAGACCAGGGTACTCCAAAGAGCTGCATATCTTTTAGCTTCTTTTTTCTTTTTTTTTTTTCCTTTTTAACATAGTAAAGCTAAGAGATGAAGCGTGATGCTGATGCTTTCTTATTTTTGTGATTATGGAAGTCACAAACTGTCGGCACAAAAGCTGATTTTGGCCTAGCGATGTATTTTGTTTGGCGTTCACTTGATTTTTTTTTAAAACTCGAGCCAACCTTTAAAAATCTGGATATTTCACGGAGTTATTTGGACTTGCAGCTTCTTTTGAAAGATCAAAAGCATCTGACACTTGGTGCCCCAATGGCACTGTCTCTGTGCCAACAGACAGCAAGTGCTGAGTAGGGGCTAAGGGTTACTTCGCTGAGCCTGTTGCCCTGGGACCCCCTAATACAGGGTGTGCTTTGGCACTGCACTCTGTCTTACTGGCACTTATGATTGACTTTCTGATTTGTTTTTAAGCCTGTGGATCCCACATAAGTAACAGAAAAAAAATTGGTCCATCAGAATCTAATCTGTGCTAAAATTGAGCAACACAAAGTGAGTTGCTCAGAGTTCTTTCCAAACCAGAAAAGTGTGTACACTTCATTTTGCCCCAGGAACCAGCCAAACAACATTAGCCAATTTGTCAAAATTACAGCAACACAGTCTGTTTTCATTTTTAAAATATCGTAACCACAAATGTATCTAGAGAAAAAAAATCTGCTGAATTTGACGTTGTTGGTCATTTCCAAGTTCCCTGTTGTACACTGTGTCCGCTCCTTTGCTCACTAATGCAAGGTAAGTGTTATCAAAGCCAACGGGAGATTCTCTGGCTGCCTTGCGGGGAGGGTGCCTAATGTGGCATTTACCTTGCACAGTGCGGCCCGGAGACCATGCAGGTGAGGGACCAGGGCTGCTGAATCTCATCGTTTTCTTCAAGTGGCCAAAATGGTTTTTTCCTGGGTTTTTCCTGGAAGGACTGATGTTGAAGCTGAAACTCTAATACTTTGGCCACCTGATGAAAGAGCTGACTCATTGGAAAAGACCCTGATGCTGGAAAAGATTGAAGGCAGGAGAAGGGGACGACAGAGGATGAGATGGTTGGATGGCATCACTGACTCAATGGACATGAGTTTGAGTAAACTCTGGGAGTTGGTGATGGACAGGGAGGCCTGGCGTACTGCAGTCCATGGGGTTGCAAAGAGTCGGACACGACTGAGCGAATGAACTGAACTGATACCTGATGACAGAGAGGCTGAGAACCAAAGTGAAGCTTTCAGCAGACACAAAGGGATTGAGGGACCCTGAGAGGCTTGGGAACATGATATAACGTGTGAGGCTCAGAGGTAGGGCACCTGATCTGGGTGGTGGGGGAATGGGAGGTGTGAGGTGGGAGAGGATGCTCAGCCTTGAGGATGTGAGGGTGGTTAGATGTTCTCCAGGCAGATGAGGCAGGTCAGGTGGTCTGGTATTTCCATCTCTTTCAGAATTTTCCACAGTTTCTTGTGATCCACACAGTCAAAGGCTTTGGCATAGTCAATAAAGCAGAAATAGATGTTTTTCTGGAACTCTCTTACTTTTTCCATGATTCAGCAGATGTTGGCAATCTGATCTCTGGTTCCTCTGCCTTTTCTAAAACCAGCTTGAACATCAGGAAGTTCACAGTTCACGAATTGCTGAAGCGTGGCTTGGAGAATTTTGAGCATTACTTTACCAGCGTGTGAGATGAGTGCAATTGTGCGGTAGTTTGAGCATTCTTTGGCATTGCCTTTCTTTGGGATTGGAATGAAAACTGATCTTTTCCAGTCCTGTGGCCACTGCTGAGTTTTCCAAATTTGCTGGCATATTGAGTGCAGCACTTTCACAGCATCATCTTTCAGGATTTGAAATAGCTCAACTGGAATTCCATCACCTCCACTAGCTTTGTTCATAGTGATGCTTTCTAAGGCCCACTTGACTTCACATTCCAGGATGTCTGGCTCTAGGTCAGTGATCACACCATCGTGATTATCTGGGTCGTGAAGCTCTTTTTTGTACAGTTCTTCTGTGTATTCTTGCCACCTCTTCTTAATATCTTCTGCTTTTGTTAGGTCCATACCATTTCTGTCCTTTATCGAGCCCATCTTTGCATGAAATATTCCCTTGGTATCTCTAATTTTCTTGAAGAGATCTCTAGTCTTTCCCATTCTGTTGTTTTCCTCTATTTCTTTGCATTGATCGCTGAGGAAGGCTTTCTTATCTCTTCTTGCTATTCTTTGGAACTCTGCATTCAGATGCTTATATATTTCCTTTTCTCCTTTGCTTTTTGCTTCTCTTCTTTTCACAGCTATTTGTAAGGCACCCCCCCACCCCAGACAGCCATTTTGCTTTTTTGCATTTCTTTTCCATGGGGATGGTCTCAATCCCTGTCTCCTGTACAATGTCACGAACCTCAGTCCATAGCTCATCAGGCACTCTATCTATCAGATCTAGGCCCTTAAATCTATTTCTCACTTCCATTGTATAATCATAAGGGATTTGATTTAGGTCATACCTGAATGGTCTAGTGGGTTTCCCTACTTTCTTCAATTTAAGTCTGAATTTGGCAATAAGGAGTTCATGGTCTGAGCCACAGTCAATACCAGACCACCTGACCTGCCTCTTGAGAAACCTATATGCAGGTCAGGAAGCAACAGTTAGAACTGGACATGGAACAACACACTGGTTCCAAATAGGAAAAGGAGTACGTCAAGGCTGTATATTGTCACCCTGCTTATTTAACTTCTATGCAGAGTACATCATGAGAAACGCTGGGCTGGAAGAAGCACAAGCTGGAATCAAGATTGCCGGGAGAAATATCAATAACCTCAGATATGCAGATGACACCACCCTTATGGCAGAAAGTGAAGAGGAACTCAAAAGCCTCTTGATGAAAGTGAAAGAAGAGAGTGAAAAAGTTGGTTTAAAGCTCAACATAAAGAAAACAAAGATCACGGCATCCGGTCCCATCACTTCATGGGAAATAGATGGGGAAACAGTGGAAACAGTGTCAGACTTTATCTTTTGGGGCTCCAAAATCACTGCAGATGGTGACTGCAGCCATGAAATTAAAAGACGCTTACTCCTTGGGAGAAAAGTTATGACCAACCTAGACAGCATATTGAAAAGCAGAGACATTACTAAATGTCCGTTTAGTCAAGGCTATGGTTTTTCCAGTGGTCATGTATGGATGCGAGAGTTGGACTGTGAAGAAAGCTGAGCACCGAAGAATTGATGCTTTTGAACTGTGGTGTTGGAGAAGACTCTTGAGAGTCCCTTGAACTGCAAGGAGATCCAACCAGTCCATTCTAAAGGAGATCAGCCCTGGGTGTTCTTTGGAAGGAATGATGCTAAAGCTGAAACTCCAATACTTTGGCCACCTCATGCGAAGAGTTGACTTGTTGGAAAAGACTCTGATGCTGGGAGGGATTGGGGGCAGGAGGAAAAGGGGATGACAGAGGATGAGATGGCTGGATGGCATCACTGACTCGATGGATGTGAGTTTGAGTGAACTCCGGGAGTTGGTGATGGACAGGGAGGCCTGGCGTGCTGCGATTCATGGGGTCGCAAAGAGTCGGACATGACCGAGCGACTGAACTGAATTGAACTGAGGCAGATGAGGCAGGAAAGGCGTCCCAGACAGCAAGGACCAAGCTGTGACTATGTCATGTGATCAGGAATCACAAGTGTCTCGGGTTGATCAGGTTGTAAGGTGCAAAGAACAGACGCTGAGTGAGAGGCGTGGCCTGACCCTGGATGATGGAGGTATTTCATGTCATTAAACTTGAGCCTAGGGGGTTCAGTGACATAGTTACACTGATCTATGGGGAAGACTGGAAGAGCAAAGTGGTTTTCTAAACTTGGAAGAGAGAGCTCTGGTAGCAGAGAAGGAAGGGAGGGACATCTTCATTGTTGCAATTCAACAAAGCACAACTGGCTAAAAGCAAGCAGAATGCAGAGAGAACCTACGATTAAGCAGGTTTGGGAACCCTGAACACTGTGTCCTTTGCTTGAAGGGACTCAACTTGTATCTGACATATTAAAAGTCCCGAGGTCTGCAATACAGTAATTTGCTTAACTATGTTTATTTTGGCAGTTCCCAAACTTATTTGACTATGATGTTTAAAACATATTTATTAATATTTTTGCAGGACATTACAGTTCTAAGGAACATGTACGGGGATAAATTGGCAAAATGGATTTTTGGTTCCAGAAGCCAGGAAAGCTAAAACCACAGAGAATCCTGAACTCTGGAATCTTCCCCGAGCCAGAGTCATGGGTCTGGATGGCTTTGACTCCCTAGGGCTTCCCTGAGCTGTGGGTGCTGGAACTGTTGCTGTCCATGGTTTTCCCTGATCCACAGCGGGCCTCAGAGAGAAATGCCAGCAAAGCATCACGAGGGCTTCTGGAAAGATGGAAACGGAAGGCTGGGAGCCTGGTTATGTCAACCTGGTTGACAGTGAAATTTCTAGTCCAGAAGTACAACTGAAAACCATTCCTCTGTTTCTGGAACTCTGGGCTCTTCCCTGACAAAGCAGATTCAGTAAAACAAACACAGGCAGAAAGCCTCCTCCAGCTTGGCCAGGAGGCGAGGACGGGGGAATGGAGGCAGAATTCTTACCGTTCCGGGTGATGAAAGGGGGGCATTGGCCCTACAGTTTGAGGTCCCTAAGGAATTCCCGGTCCTCCTTTTTGCTCAGAGGAGGTGTCTTAGTTGGCCAGGATTGCCATAAAAAAAAAAAAAAAAAAGGCACAAACTTAGTGGCTTGAAACAAGAGGAACTTGTTCTCCCGGGGTTCTGGAAGCCAGATGTCTGTAATCAAAGTTGGTAGGGCCATGCTTTCTCTGCAGGTTCCAGGGAAGAATCCTTCTTGCCACGTCCCAGCTTCTGTCCTTCCAGTGAGCCTCAGTGTCCGTGGCCGGCAGCTACATCACTCCGATCCCCACTTGTCTTCACACAATCTTCATCCCTGTGTGTGTCCTCTCCTCTTCCTATAAAGACACCATCATTGTCTGATGATGTCATCTCAAGGTCTAATCACTTCTGCAATGACCCTATTTTCAAATAAAGTCACATTCTGAGGTTCCAAGTAGACATGAATTTGGTGGGAGGGGGATACCATTCAGACCCCTACAGGGAGCCAACAATTCCCCAGCAGTCTCCAGCAGGCCTCCCCCTCAGCAGAGGCTGGCATGTGTGTCTGTGAGGCCCTCTCTTTCTATTTTGATTTGGATTTGATCATGACCTGAAGGTCTGGGAGCTTGGAGGCTGGGCTGCAGCCCTGAAATTCACCAAAGCTTCTCTTAGTCTGTGAAAAGGCAGAGCCCCCACCTCTCAGACACAGCAATGCCATTCACATCCCCACCAGCCGGCTGAGGCACGAGTGACTGAAATCTCACGGGGAGTCAAGTTTGGCTCAAAAACTTGAGTGGGTGGGAACTTAGGGTAGTGATGGAGCTTAGAGGTTTTCCTTTGTCTCTTTGCTTTTTTAACCTGCCATCGTGTTCTTGAAGTTGTGAACTGGCTCTGTTTCTAGAAGTGGTTGGAAACTCCATAATCACCTTGGGGATGGACTTTCTTTATTGCTAGACAAAGTGTCTCCAAGGGTCCTGGGGAGCCCTTTGGGGTATACTGTTCCTTCCCCAGGCCCTGAACTTGGAAGCTCAGGGGGAGAAGTTAGGAGAGGTTCCCCACCATTGACAGCTACAAATGGACATAGGGTTCCAAAAGATGGGGAGACTCATGTCCAACTCTGCAACCTCATGGACTGTAGCACACAGGCTTCCTTGTCCTTCACTATCTCCTGGAGTCTGCTCAAGTTCATGCCCATTGAATCAGTGAAGCTACATAACCATCTCATCTCCCCCTTCTTATCCTGCCCTCAGTCTTTCCCAGCATTAGGGTCTTTTCCAAGGAGTCGGCACTTTGCATCAGGTGGCCAAAGTATGGGAGCTTTAGCTTCAGCATCAGTCCTTGCCGTGGATATTCAGAGTTGATTTTCTTTAGGATTGACTGGAGGGTCCTAGACTGCAAGGATATCAAACCAGTCAACAGCCCTAGGGAGGAAGTATAAGTCACCATCCCCATTTGGCAGGGGACTAAACTGAGGCTCAGAGAGGCATAGCTTGCTGCCCGTTGGCACACAGCTACGATGGAGCTGGGATTCTGACTAGCCAGCTTGATTCAGAGTTCAGGTTCTCACCTGCTACACTGCACTGCCGCTGCCACGTGAGGGCCTCTGGAGTCATCCCGCTGTCAGCTAATGCCCATTCTAGTGGCAGAACTTATGATTGATCAGCGGACAGCCTGGAGGTAGTAAGCACCCATCCCAGGAGGCCTGTGAGCAGAGGCAGGATGGCCGTTTGGAAGAGACCATGGCAAGGCTGGCTTCCCACCCCCGGGGAGCCTGAGAAGTAAAGTGGAAAGAAATCTGCCGTGGCATGAATTATTCAGAAACTCCAAGGGCTAAGCAATCTCATTAAGTGTGTTCTGTTCTCAGGGTTTGTTCTTTGGTTTGTTTTTTTGGTTGAAGTGTTTTTGTTTTCTTTCCTTCTCATGAAACTTCTAGACCTGGAGGAAATTGTTTGATGATCTCAATCCTCACTTTGTGTGTATAAAAGAGTTAGTGTCTCTCTGGGAAAAGACATTAAATCCTTTTGCTTCAACTGAGGGCAAATCAGTTCAAGGGGAGCCCTGAGGCTTGTTCTGGGAAGGCTCCATCTGTGTGGCTCAAGGGCCAGCCTCCTGCAAGTCCCTGGGTCACCCCTGGTCCCTTCACACTGGAAGTCCCAGAAATGTTGCTGAGAGTGTGGAGTCATTGCTCTGACCCCTGAGAATGACATCCCGTAGCCTATAGGTCTCCATGTATCTCGGGTGACCAAGTCCACCCCAGTCCCCAGCACAGATTCCACGTGATGCTTGGAGACAGCAGAGGAGAAAGAGAGGACGAGCAAAGAGGGGAGACAGGTATTTCTGGTTAAGTGTGTTTGGCTATTGTTGGTTGAAACACAGTTATGCAGGATTCTTTATTACAGGACTTCTCAGAGCCTTTAGGTGACTATGTGCGTTGTGACAAGGAGACTTTAGACTGTCTTGTTTTCCTGAATTATTTAATTACTGTCTCCTTTTTAATAGACTTTATTATTTGGCGCCCCCATCCCCCACCGAGTTTTTTCCTGAAGGATGTATCACGGGACTATCTCTTGCACGTGTTCCTTGGCATCGCCTTTTGGAGGAAATAACCTTAGACTGTCATCTCTGAATTAGGACCTTTTCTCTCCACAAATATTTATGGAGTCCCTACGGTGAGCCAGCAAGGATGCCAGTTGCTCTGGGAACATCTCAGGGAAGGATTCATCTCTCCTGTGGTTTTCTGAGTTCGGTTCAGAACTCAAGGCTAGGGTTTCTCATGGGCCTCTGCTCAAGGAGGGAGCACGGAACCCCTTCCCTCCTTCCACAGGGCAAAATGTGGAGCTCCAGGTTAGACCCAGAGAAGGAGGGCCTTTTAAAGGTCCCCTCCCTCCTCCTTGGCCTCCTCCTTCTGTCTTCCCTCTCTTCCCCCACTCCACATCATTCTCAAGCGTCCAGGCCTCCAACACCTCCCCAGGGCTGGGAAGCTGTTTTCAGGGTTCAATGCCGCGGGGCGCTCCAAGCCAGACAGGGTGATGAGACATGGCTCTGGCTGTGGGGATGGCCCCGGCAGGCATCACCCCAGTGAAGCCGGGAGAGGGCTGCAGGGCTGTGGGGAGCGGAGACCCCTGAGGGCAGAACTGGGTCTGAAGGCTGGGGCTGTGTGGCTGTCACCGCAGGCCAGTGTGTGTTATGGGGGAACCCTGACTCCCTGCCGGCTGTGGGGGGAGTGGAATGAGCATGTTGGTTCTCTCCCAGCTCCTTCCTAATGATTCGTGAGGCCACTGAGAACCTGAGGTTCCTGGGGCTACACAGGCAGAGTTACTCCTGCTCACGAAACACAAGACACCTCCTTGGGCTCTGCTGATGGAGAGGAAGAGGAAGTTTTCCAGGGACACTTGGAGGCTCATTAATCAGAATGTTAGGGATGTTCTGATCCTCACTTGGCTCTTTGTGGGGAGAACACAGAGGGGAGGCGGTGAGTCTTCTCAGAATCCTCAGGTAAGCTAAGCATGCAGCTCCCCTCTGGAGCAGAGGGGCTCCAGACTCTCGCGAACAACCGTCTCTCCCGAGATAGCGCCAAAAATGAGAGCCAATATTTGTCAGTATTCATCCTGCCAAGCTGTGTCCCAAGAGCTTTTCAACTTAACGAGGGAAGGACTATCATCGAACCCATTGTACAGATGAGGAAACTGAGGCGTGGGGATGCTAGATTCACTGGTCAGGGATTACAAAACTCGCAAAGGCAGAACCAGGAGTCAGACGTGGGGTGGGAGTCAGGGGACAGGGCCAAGAGTCCGTGGAGGAGCAGCTCAGGGGGCTCTAAGAGCTGCTGAGAGGGACAGAGTGGGCAGAGCCAGCACACCAAGGTGGCAGGTGACAGCACTCAGGGGTCACTCCGCCTGCTCTGCCTGCGCCCCCTCCCCGCTTCCCCCACTCCCCACAGTAGAGAGTGAAGTACTGGCTTTCCTGGACAGATGGCATCTTGGTTATCTACAGATTTCAGAGAAGAAAAAGCAATGGACATCCTTTTCCTCTCTCAAAAGTGCTTTTTTTCTGGATTCATCAACCACAGTAGAGATACTGTCCAGTTAGTAACTACCTTCAGTTAGTAAGTTTTCAGATAACCGCATTTAAATAAGATACCGTGTGCATATGTTAAAGGAAATGAAATATGAGACAAAGATGTGTGAGGAGGCTTGTCCTGCTGCAGGTGCCAGGGAAAAATGGAAATTTTTGGAACATGATTACCCCACACCTGTCGGGAACCTTTCTGGAACCCTGGAGAATGTGGGGGCCACCCCAGGGCACAGTCAGATGGGAAGGCCTCTGGAGTCCCAGGGGTGAGGACCAGGCTGGTACCAGGCTGGTCTCAGAAGGCTGTCCAAGCCCTCTGGAAAGGCCACCTCTGGGCAGCCGGTGTGGCTGAGCCCTCCCCAGTCCAGAACTTCCCTGGGGACTTTAGTGTGAGCCTGTCCCCGTCTTGTGGGCCAAGGCTGTCTCAGTCCTGAACCAGCCTCCACTCAAATCCAGCCTCCTCCCTGACTTTTCCCAAAAGCATAGTCACATCAATCACAAGGTGAATTTCCTACTTTTATTGAAGATTTGTGGAGCTGCAGGAGAGAGCGCATTGCACATGGCATTTCTGAGAAAAGCCCCATCTCACGTGTCTTCTTGCAAAGCATCTTGATGGCAGCTCTGCAGATCGGGCTCCAGCAAGGCTGGGTGAGCGGAGCTGCCATCCCCAGCTTGTGCTCCTGGAGGAGCAGCAAGGCCGGCCCGCCTCTGCCTCTGCTCCTGCCTCCAGAAAGCAGCCCTCTTCATCATCCCCACCCGCCTCGCCCCCTGCCCCGAGGCAGTTCAGTTCAGTTCAGTTGCTCAGTCGTGTCCGACTCTTTGCGACCCCATGGACTCCCTGTCCATCACCTGGAGTTTACTCAGACTCATGTCCATTGAGTCGGTGATGCCATCCAACCATCTTATCCTCTGTCATCCCCTTCTCCCGCCTTCAATCTTTCCCAGCATCAGGGTCTTTTCCAATGAGTTGGTTCTTTGCATCAGGTGGCCAAAGTACTGGAGCTTCAGTTCCAGCATCAGTCCTTCAAATGAATATTCAGGACTGATTTCCTTTAGGATGGACTGGTTGGATCTCCTTGCAGTCCAAGGGACTCTCAAGCCTTCTCCAACACCACAGTTCAAAAGCGTCAATTCTTTGGTGCTCAGATTTCTTTACAGTCCAACTCTCATATCGGTACATGACTACTGCCCCGAGGCAGGGATGGTGATAAATAAGCCATCCAGACTGGCTTCCTGCTGCGAAGGCAGGGGCTCCCAGGACCCTCCCCTCTGGTATCCTGACCTTTCTCCCTCAGTGGCCCACTCTGCCCTCTGTGGCTCTGTCATTTCTCAGGCTCCTGGAAGACTGAGGCCAGGGCCTCCACATCCTTTCCTCCGGGATGACAACAATGATGGAGGTGTGGCACGTGTTCATACTGAGCAAAGGCTCATTCACAGGAAAGGAGACTTTGATGGGCGTGGGTTTCCTGCAAGGGCACCGCGCCTCCACCTGCTTTTGTTGGAAGCCAGACAGGGCAGGCCAGCCCTGCCTGGAAGGGGAGTCGCAGACCTGACACCGAGATGATTCTGCAGACCTCTCGAGGCCCTTCCTGGACACAGCTCAGGTGCCACTAAGAAGCACAGGCTCCTGAACAGGGGACCCGGGACAGAGACCCAGGGAGTATCTTAGATGATGGGGGTTGGGGGAGGAGGGCAGGAAGCAGGTCTCAGGGGCTGCCAGGCCCCCCAGAGGAGAGGCTCCCTGCTGGCTCTCACCAGGACAGCCCAACCCTCTGCTTCTCTTCCAGCTCCCCCAGCCCCCTTCTTCATGCAGCCTTTCACTCCACATTTGTTCATCAAGGGCTTTCTGTATGCTCGACCCTCTGCTGGGATCTGAGGGCTCAGGAAAGCACAAGACAGACCTAGCCCTGCCCTTGTGCAGCCTACAATCTCATGAGAAAGCCAGGGGTTCTGGAAAAAGGCAAGCAGGATCAGGGCTAGTGGAGTCTGGGACCCTGCTTGTAAGAAAGCAGAGTGGCCCAGCTGAGGGTGAGGTGACATCTGAGCAGAGGTCTTGGGGAGGGACTAGTGAGCCCCATGAGCGGCAGGGGAAGAGAGCTCCGGGCAAAGGGCACAGAGAGTGCAAAGGTGCTGAAGCGGAATGGATTACATTTAAGGTCAGAGCAGGGCTAGACAACACAGCTGTTGCTACTGCTCGGTCACTCAGTTATATCCTGACTCGTTTGTGACCCTATGGGCTATACCCCACCAGGCTCCTCTGTCCATGGGACTCTCCAGGCAAGAATACTAGAGTGGGTTGCCGTGCCCTCTTCCAAGCCATCTTCCTGACCCAGGGATCGAACGTGCGTCTCTTGTGTCTCCTACATTGGCAGGCGGATTCTTGACCTCTGCACCACCTGGGAAGCCCTTAGATAATGCAGGGCCTCCCTTACAGACAAGCGTGTGGTGGGAGCCACTGGAGAGATGTGGCCAGGGCAGCATTTGATGAAAATCTTGTGTCTAAAACATCACTCTGGCTGCTCTCAGGGCTTCCCGGGTGGCACTAGTGGTACAGAACCTTCCTGCCAGCGCAGGAGACATAAGAGACACAGGCTCAATCCCTAGGTTGGGAAGATCCCCTGGAGAAAGGCATGACACCCCACTCCACTATTTTTGCCTGGAGAACCCCATGGACAGAGGAGCCTGGCATGCTACAGTCCATGGTGTCACAAAGAGTTGGACACAACTGAAGCGACTTAGCATGCATGCACACACGCTCTGTGACTAGACCCCCAGACTAACATGGAAGCAGGGAGATGGCTAAGCTGCTGTTCTCTCTACCAGTTCTGAGCTCCCCTCTGAGGGGCAATAGGCTGGCCCCGCCACAGTGGTCAGACCTGCAGGCTCACTGGCCAGCAGGTCAGGAGCTTCTGCTCTTTCCTCTTCACCCATCTGTCAGAGCAGCAGATGTCAGCTGCCACCTGGAGCAGCTGGTGGGAGCTGCTGCCCGGCTCTCTGGTGAGCTGGCCCCCAGCTGGGCCTCATGGGCGTCCAAGCAGCTGGTGCACACATTCCTCCCACCCGGCCCTGGGGGAGAAGTCCCACATTCCTGAAAAATGGAACCATTTGCTTGTGTTGGTTGTAAGCCTGCTGTCCTGACCACATCTTTCCTTGCACTTTTTATCTGCTTGGAGGCCCTGGGCTCATCCATGCTCATCTTTCAAGGCCATGCTGACACCCCCATCCCCAGGAGCCCCCGGTGAGTCACCTGCTCCCTGGCCATTCCCAGTGGATTCTGTCCTGTGCTTCTCTGGTTGGGGGTGTCCTTCCCTCTTGGGCCTGGGGTTGCTCTTCACCTCCCTGCTCCATCCCAGCCTCCCCCAGTTTGAAGGAAGTGCCCCCGTCCCCTGACCAGGTGTTTCGAGTCACTGGCAGAAGGTAGTAGCTCAGTGGGTACTTGGAATTTGGTGGTTCCCATGGGTAGGGATGGGGAGGCACCAAAGGGCTGGGGTGCAGGAAGGGGAGGTGAGTCTCAGGCAGGAGGCTTGCTGAGTGTCCAGGAGATGGTCAGAGAGGAACCGCTGGAAGCGGATGGAGCAGGTTTCCGGAGATGCCTCACAGAGAGAAGGAGGTCCACCCTGGCTCCAGACCAAGTCCTCAAAACAAGTTTTCCACGATGCCAGTGGGTGACGTTAGGGATGCCAGAGTCACTTCCCTTCTTCCTTTTCTCTTTTCCTTCATCCCTGTCCCATTCTGATCTCTGCTCCTGGTCTGTGTCACACACGCAACGACTCTCAGTCCTGAGTGCAAGCTGACAGTCTCACCCGTCTTCTCACGAACAGTGACGCGGGCGGACCACACATTCCTGAACTTCTCAAGACCTGAGCAGCCTCTAGATGGGCGAGCCCTCACATGTCACCTGTCATCTTTGCTCAACCATCTTGGAGGCAGGCAGTATCATCCCCCTCTTACAAAGGAGGCTCAGTTGACAGCTTGTCAAGGTCAAAGACAAGTTGACCTTGTCCAAGGTCAGTCAGTTAGATGGCAGGGACACGCCATCCCCAGGCCACGCTTTCCTCTTTGTTCCACACTGTGGGCACTGGTGTTCAGAAGCACAGCTGAGCAAGTTTGCAGAGACAAAAAGCAAAACTCAGGGCTTGACTGACAGTTACTCTGCTGGCCAGAGGGTGGCTCCAGTCAGCCCTCTGCAATGTGCCACGGCATTTCCAAGAACACAAACAGATCAGATTCTTAACATCCCGAATTAACTACCATTACATTTTTGCTAGAATACTATCCTCCAGGACAGCTGTCAAGCTGCTTCATGGGACACAGTCTAATTTCCTTGGCCTATTCTTGCCAAATATTAGCAACTTTAGCAAGGGCCTATTGTTCAATTACATTCCCAGCTGATGTGAGCTCTAGACCACGGGGCAGTGAACTTAATCTGTATAACTATATTTTGTCCTTGGACAGCTGGTTCTTTAAGAAAACAATCTGAGTGATTTCCCTCCAAATCAGGAGAGCCGGCTTCGATTCCTGGGTCAGGAAGATCTCCTGGAGAAGGAAATGGCAACCCACTCCAGTATCCTAGTCTGGAGAATCCCATGACAGAGGAGCCTGGAGGGCTACAGTCCATGGGGTCACAAAGAGTCAGACATGATTGAGTAACTAACAATTTCACTTTCACCCTGCCTGAAGCACTAAGGCTCTAGATGGTAGAACATCAAAATATTGGAATAAAGTGAGCTCTTACTATAGCAGAACACATTAGGAGGTGCCTGGAGTAAAACAGATTTATTTTAAATGCTGATAATGAAACCGCTCTTGGATTTAAAATTTTCTATCACCTGTTAATGTCAGCTATCATCAACTACCATCTGTTTGCTCAGAACTGTCAAAAATAAGACTAGGTCAGCCAGAGTGATGCATGTTCCATGTAGTTTTCCAGACCAACTGCCATGGGAACTGGGGTCCATGAGTCAGATGAAAGTGAGTCACTCAGTCATGTCTGGCTCTTTGCAACTCCAAGGACTACACAGTTAACGGAATTCTCCAGGCCAGAATACTGGAGTGGATATCCTTTCCCTTCTCCAGGGGATTTTCCCAACCCAGGGACTGAACCCAGGTCTCCACACTGTAGGTGGACTCTTTACCAGCTGAACTACAAGGGAAGCCCAAGAATACTGGAGTGGGTAGCCTATCCTTTCTCCGGGGGATCTTCCCGACCCAGGAATCAAACCAGGATCTCCTGCATTGTATGCGGATTCTTAACCGAGTTATCAGGGAAGCCCTAGGATGATGCTAAAAACATCTTTCTGAAAAGAGCTAAGTTATAGTGCATCAGGGCTTCCCTGGTGGCTCAGTCTATAAAGAATCTGCCTGAAGTGTGGGAGACCTGGGTTCAATCCCTGGGTTGGGAAGATCCCCTGGAGAAGGGAATAGCTACCCACTCCAGTATTCTTGCCTGGAGAATTCTGTGGACAGAGGCTACAGTCAGTGAGATCGCAAAGAGCTGGACACGACTGAGTGACTAACACTTTCGCACCTAGTCAGAGGAGGACCACTGATCTGCATCCACAAGGACAACTGGGTGCAGTTGAAGTTCCATCTCAAGTTGGCATTACGGACCTAGAGTAGCAGTGGGTGAATTTTTTCCTATAAAAGGCCACACAGTAAAATATTTTGTGCTTTTTAGGACACACAGTCTCTGTCCCAAGTACTCAAATCTGTCAAAGGAAAGCAGCCTCGGACAAGGAACAAATGGGCGTGGTTGTTCCAGTAAAATTTTTATTTACGAAACAGGCAAGGAGTGGGCTCAGCTCTGCAGGTTGCATCTTGCAGTCCTTCACCTTGAGGGTCTTGATGAGAGGTCTCTTCCTGTGCAGCCCCCCACCATCCGCCCACACCAGCCCACCCTACTTCAGTTTCAAAAAGGCCATAAACACAAGGGAAAACTGGTCCAAGCTACATTTTTAAGGCAGTGACTGGAGAATATCCTTTTATCTGATCTTAAATTCTTAACTATTTGTTCAGTCCTTCTGAAGCTGTACATCACAGGGTTTTTAACAGCCTTCTTGCCTAACTGCACTTGGCTTTGCTAAAAATAAACCCAAATCACCTATGGAACCTAGAATATCTTTCCTTCTCTTGTACTTGGAACAGTTACTTTCACCTTGACTAAGTCCTGTTTCTCAGTGTCCCGGAAAAAAAATGAGGAGGGTCAGTAGTGTTAGTCGTCCTTTTTAGGTAAAAGAGCCAACTATTGAAGTAAGATGCCTGCAGAGACTCATCTGAGAGCCACAGGCACAGAAAATCTCAGTGGGAGAGAGGTGGGACTTTCATGGTATTATTTTGTGTGGGTCTTAATATGGCTGATGGAGCAAATACATGGAGCCTTTAAGGACAGGAAAGACAGCGGGGCAATATGCTCATCCAAGTGCCCACTGGACCTGCCCATCTAATTGGATTCCAGCAGTTCTCAGGAGAACTGCATTCCTAAAGCCTAGCTCCTTTGCTTTTCCTCTTTTAAAAACACCAGCACATTCAAGTGTTGATAGAGCCAATTTAATGGAGAAGGCAATGGCAATCCACTCCAGTGCTCTTGCCTGGAAAATCCCATGGACGCCTGGTAGGCTGCAGTCCATGGGGTCGCTAAGAGTCGGACACGACTGCACTTTCACTTTCCACTTTCATGCGATGGAGAAGGAAATGGCAACCCACTCCAGTGTTCTTGCCTGGAGAATCCCAGGGACGGGGGAGCCTGGTGGGCTGCCGTCTATGAGGTCGCACAGAGTCGGACACGACTGAAGTGACTTAGCAGCAGCAGCAGAGCCTTTAAAATGCCTTTATATTTTAATTGAGGAACTTCTTTCATTCACAAAATGAGAATGAGTCATTTTGAGTCAGTCAAATCAATTGTAAGCAAGATCCCAAAGAAATAAAGCCCTAGGCTCAGAGAATATTTTCACTTGTCTGTCATTTATTTCTGCCTTGCAGAATTCTTTTATTCTAGTACAACTGCCAGTGTGTACTTGAATACTTTACTTCAATCGCAAGGTGCTGCTGAGGAGAATGAAATACTTTGGGTGATCACGAGCTCAGGAATCACAGACACCTAAGACTGTCCTCATGCAAGATGGAATCTCCAGGCAATCAAGAGCCGAGAGAGGCACCGTTCTATTGAGGTGAGGGCTACTCTGTAGAGAACTTCTGATCCGGCGCATCTGGGAGGGACGTGAGGCTGGTATTGACATTGCCTATTATTGGTTTTGGGAGAACAAAATGTCCTGCTCCTACTTTCAAAGAGATGGAAAGACCCAAAGCCAGAGCTCGGGGAGGCCCAGGGCTGGTCACCATCTGTGAAACAATCAGCAACAGAACAGGGAAAGGTAACAGTGAGCTACTCTCCGGTGAGCTGCTCTGCCTGGTCCTCTCCGCACTCCCACAATCCAGCAAAGGATCACTGACTATCTGTTGGCCTCCAATCCCGAGCACATGGAACTTTCAAATGCCCTCTGCTGGAATTTCTACTTCTTTCTCTTTGCTTACTAAAGCCAGCATTCTTTTCTCCCTTAGCTAGTTGATGGCTAAATTAATAAAGCCCATCCTGACAATCATTTAACTACTAAACAATATAAAGAGAGCTGGGTTTGCCTATGGCCTTTAAAAATTTGGTGGAACCTACCCAGGCAAAGAAAGGGCAGGGAGGTGACCAGTTACAGGACCAATGAACGGATTCTGGGTTTCTTTTAGGACATTTAGCAAAAGCACTGGGCTGGGAACAAGCATTCCTGGGACAGGCCCTTCCTCTCCATGGACCTCAGTTCCTTGTTTGAGGGGGGTTGATATCCAAGGGCAGAGACTACGATTCCATCTAAAAACACCTCTCAGTGGGTGTTAGTACATATGCCACCCTGGACGTACAGGGGAAAGACAGGAAGGCCATTTCCTCACCTCTCAGAGCCACAAGCTGAGCCCTGCCCACCCAGGAACCCCAGCGGCAGGTGTTCCACCCTATTCTGTGCCGCGGCCCCGAGTTCCTGCAGCCAGGTTCCGGATTCAGCAAAGCAGCGCTGGAGGGTGGGTAGCTGGACCAACTCCTGAGGCGCCAGCACAGCACCCGACGTGGTGCACAGCAGCTCAGAGGACACAAAGGCCTGGCTGGGATTAATTCCCTTTTTATTTATAATTTCTGTAAGTTATACACATTTAAATTTTTAGCAATAATTGATAAGTCACATTTCATATAGTTCAGTCATTGGAAGAACACAAAGACAGAAATGAGAGCACTGAGCCTTCCAAGAGGAGGTTACTGTAACACATCACAGAAGGAGCTAAAATCTCAAATCCAAGACTCCACACACAAAACCTAAAGCTTACAATTTCTCTAAGAGCCTATGCACTTGAAATTACAAAATTCAGCAACTGCCTAAACCAAGAAATGAACAGCTCTGTTTTCAAGGTAAGAAAACAAGGAATGCTGTGGTAAGTCACCTTTACTGTTTAAATGTTTCTGCTCTGTTTATACCTGGAACGACTGTATATACACACAGGCACAGCACATATTTCAGTATAGCTCTCACAAACTGCTTTTACTATAGATTTAAATCTAGTCCATGAGAAAAGCAATTCAATTGCTTGGATCTTAAGTTTTAAAAAAATGAAAAGCATTTCTAGGGACTCTTAAAGCTGTCTCCAAAGTATAAAATGTTACACTTTCAATATCTGAAGTGTTCCTGTCTTTCTCTGAGATGAATACAGGTCCTAGACTGGCTTCTCACAGCGTAAATGCTCACACAGTGTTGTGCATACATGGTGAACAGCTTACGAGGGCCCTGGAGAGGATGGCACACTCGTGGGTCTGGGCTGTGACTGTCCACAGCCAGACCAACACCCTTGCCACTGCTCTTGAGGCCGGGTGCCCTGGGGCACAGAGACTGGTCACTCTTCAGTCAGTCAGTTCTTGCTTGGGGGATTCCAGTTCGTTCAATAAATCTCTGCCAGCTGCTCCAGCCTTTGAAGCAAAAAGAACTGCTCCCTGTTTAAAACCGAGGTTCTTTAAACTTCGGGCATAATCTGCATATATAGCATAGATGAGCTTCTGTAAACTGCAGTTAAGGAAGAGAAGGGCAGAGAGGGCTCCAGCAGGTTCCCACAGGCCGGAAACAAGGACCAGCTCTGGAGAAGTGTCCAGGGGAGGGCAGCAGGAGGAGCACAGGGGGCTCTTCTTGGGGAGGGCACCTGCTGGGGTTGGGGGGATGGGGGGCGGGGAGGTGAGGTTTCAGTGTGCAATGTCCCTGCACTGGCACCAGCTGAGCCCAAAGCCCGACCTCCTACAAGACCCAACTAACATCCCCTCAGATGCTCCAAGGTCTAAATGCAGTTAAGGAGTGGAGAGGGAAGGATGACAGAAGAGAAATACATGTGCAAACCCTTGAGCTGTTTGCAAATCTGAGAGGTTGGCGTTTAAGGGGCAGATCCAGCCTCAATGAGTGGCTCAGACGGTAAAGAATCCACCTGGCATGCGGAAGACCTGGGTTTGATCCCTGGGTTGGGAAGATCCCCTAGAGGAGGGCATAGCAACCCACTCCAGTACCTTGCCTGGAGAATTCCATGGACAGAGGAGCCTGGCAGGCTACAGTCCATGGGGTCGCAAAGAGTCAGACACCACCGAGTGACTTTCACTTTCACTTTGGGAATGTTAGACAGCCCTGTTCTACTGTGTTCTGATATCCAAAACAGCACCACTGAATCAGAGCCAGCTTAACCAGTGCTGAGGTACATGACACTGAGTTCAATTTTCTGTTAAAAAATATATACAGAAAAATAAAAAAATGACATGTAGATATGAGGCTACAATGTAACAATTCAAAAAAGAGTGCAATGAGAACAACAAAGCCTCTGCAAACACAAGGACCTGAGAGTAGGATTCTCAAGCCCCCTCTTTTCAAAGAGAAACATGTCACTCAAGTGACGGGTGGCAGAACTGAAATGCTCCCGGTCACACGTGGCCTGCCTACATGACACGTCTCTCTGAAGTGCCGCTGTGTCTTGTTCCACGTTAGCCCATCCCTGTGGGTAACAGCCAGTCGTTCTTTTTAATCTATTCTGGTACGCATTTATTCCAGCAGAGCCTCCTATACCTTTCCTATACTGCTGCTGCTGCTGCTAAGTCGCTTCAGTCATGTCCAACTCTGTGCGACCCCAGAGACGGCAGCCCACCAGGCTCCCCTGTCCCTGGGATTCTCCAGGCAAGAACACTGGAGTGGGTTGCCATTTCCTTCTCCAATGCAGGAAAGTGAAAAGTGAAAGTGAAGTCGCTCAGTCGTGTCCGACTCTTAGCGGCCCCATGGACTGCAGCCTACCAGGCTCCTCTGTCCATGGGATTTTCCAGGCAAGAGTACTGGAGTGGGGTGCCATTGCCTTCTCTGTTTCCTATACTAGATCCTCTATTTTCTTTGTAAGTTCAAACAAAACATTACAAAATCTGGGCTCCCTCCACTTCACAGCCCTTCCAGGCTCTCCATTGATCTCACAGCTGATGCTGGTGGAGCAACAACTTTCTTTCTGATTTGTCCCCTCCTGTTTCTCCTTTTCCTGGCTCTGGGCAGTCAGAACAGGGATCTTTCTCCATACAATAGTTTCCTCCCAGGCAGCACAGCCAATGGGGATGCTTAAAACCCACTCACGGCATCTGGTTCCCCCTCAGCAAACACATCCCAGCAAAGGATATCTGTGTCCTCGCTGACTTCGATGGCTCCGTACTTGAGACAAGCTTCCACAAACAAGGCCGCTCTGTCGAAGTACCTCATGCTGCTCAACAGAACACAAAGCACGTCAGGAGCTGTGACTTTCATCATCTGGGGGTAGGACCATCCCAGGAGTGTTTCCATACAAGCACTCTCCACAGAAGCCCGAGGGCTGCGTGAGGCACACCAGCACTATTCTCTGCCCCAGCTTAGAGGAAAGGGGAATTCTCATGCCCTAATCCTTTGCTCTTTTCTATTAACTCTTATAAAAATTTTGTGAAATCACTGAAATAGAGACAGGACAAAAATCCACATACCCAGGTCCAGATTTCACAAGTAACTTTCTGTCATATCTGCCTCAACCTACTTCCCTTAGTTTTAAATAAATAAAATGTCCTATGGCAAGTGATAAGCATTAATTACCCTTCAAGGTTCTCAGAGGGGACACCTCCAAATTGCCACACTTTCTTCCCCCTTCCTCCTGCTTTTCTGCCTTTGTCTCAGTTGTTCTACTCAAAGCTAAATTGACCTCAATTCTTTTTAAATATTCTTTTTAAACAGGTAACTATTAGGTTTGACTAGCATTGGCAGAGAAGTAGCAAAGTTCCTAGACCAAAAGAAGAATGAATAAGCATGGACTGCTCCACTCCCTTTAGGTTTTTTCTAAAAAATAAACCTGAAGTATATGCTTCTCCCTTCACTCCCAACATCAAGGACTCCCAGCCTCCTGGCAGAGCCTCATGAGCAGTGGTAAATCTGGGTGGCTCTGACCAGCCACTGACAGTGGGCGTACCTGTGAAGTGTCTCGGCCACGCTGGAAAAGCAGCCCAGGGAGAGGAGAACCAGGAGGGCCTTGGACTTCTGGTTCACTTGAGGGGAGCAAAGGTGGTCGACCCACCGTTTCAAAACGTCAGCGCACTCTTCAGAATTTAAGCGGACCTGAGGAAGATGCCCACGTTAAAAAGGACACCCTGCACTATAGGAAAAAAGAATTCAGTTGAAATGGGATCTATTACCATGAAACAGAGCTCATCTCTGCTTTACCACACAGCCCCTGCTGCTGCAGCACCGTGACCAGAGGCGACAGGGATCCACAGCTCAGGATCAGCGGGCCCGGGACCACCTCTGGGCTGTATGTAGTCTGGGCCCACACCCCAGCAGGGACGGGAGGCAGCTGTTTTCACTTAACTGCTACCATTGCAACCTCCACTTTGCAGTAAGAAGAAATGTAACTTATATGCAAAGAAGAAGATGAAAGCTGCTAAGAAAATATTTGTAAAGCCTCTTGGCAGCCCCCCAAAATACCTCCAAATCATGAGTCAAAAATTCAAGATTGAACTTTCTCGCCCAAAGTTCCAGGTGCCTACTAGAATCACCTACTTTGGCAAGCCACGCTGCCCGGTTCCACTCGCCGTAGGTCTGCAGGTAGCGGCAGGCGTCCGCAGCTTTGTCTATCAGGCAGAGCAGCTGGACGCCCTCTGGAAGACAAGACAACAGCCCCGTGAGTGACGCTGCAGCTGTCTCTCTGGTGAGTCACTGAAGGGTAAAACCACCATTTGACCTCACCTGGTCTTGGCCATTTTATACCTACTGGAGACGCGACTGACTTAAATTTTAAAATGAAGCATTAAAATAGGGTTTTACAATGTTATCACTCAAGTAACCTGGGTTGGCAGTACAAATACAGTCCAGAAAACAAACAAGTCAAGACTATCTCACTCACTGGTTTTAACGTTTAAGGTGTCCACGTTTGTCCAATTTATGTCTATTATTTCGGTCATTATTAATAACACCCCTTTTACTCTTTAAAAATGCACTGGTCTAGATGACTAAATTATATGGTCATCTTATAATATGAGGGCTTACCTGGTGGCTCAGATGGTAAAGAATCTGCCTGCAATGCAGGAGACCAGGTTCAATCCCTGGATCAGGAAGATCCCCTGAAGGGAATGGCAATCCACTCCATTATCCTTGCCTGGACAATTCCATGGACAGAGGAGCCTGGCAGGGGCTACAGTCCATGGGGTAATGAAGAATCGGACACAACTGAGCAACTAACACTTTCATAATATAAACTGCTAGCAATAATTTATTTTTCTCCAGGGTATATCAAAAAGAAACATTTCTAATAACCAAATACTTTCCTAGGAATGGGTTTGATTTTTCAGAGTACTGACAAATATACACGATTTTTCAGAGTACTGGCAAATACACCCCTAAAGCATGCCTCACCTGCCAGTTTTCCGTTGGCGATCATATTAGTCGCCACGAGCTTGATGGTGCTCTGGGAGGGGCCTGACGAGGTGACGGTGGTGACCAGACAGGCTTTCAGTGAGTCACAGTAATAGTGCTGGTTGTCTGCGCTGGTTTCCAAAAGCAGCTGCACGGCTCTGTCTGTCTAATAAGGGAAACGGTTCTTCTGGTTATGAGGCCATTTTCCTCCAACATAACCTTTCAAGATTCATAATTTGGAACACTGAAGTTTTCAGTTTAAAGAAGATTTTCATTGTCAAAAATTATCCATAAACACGTTGTTTACATGTATACAAGTTGAACAAAAGTGCAACACTGCTTCTTTAGGACAAATGTAAAACCACAGGTACACAGGTACTGATTTAAGCTCTGTACTAGTCAGAGACAAAACCAAAACAAAACAAAACTAGGCAGGCCTCATGTGGCATTCAGTTCATCTCAGTTCAGTCGCTCAGTCGTGTCCGACTCTTCACGACCCCATGAATCGCAGCACGCCAGGCCTCCCTGTCTATCATGTGACACTATGGAAGCCAAAACTACAAGTTGGTTTACCATACATTTTTGCTTTCTCAGAACGTCTGTTGGTCTTATTTTGAGAGAAAGCATATATT
This sequence comes from Bubalus bubalis, assembly GCF_019923935.1. Classification (NCBI taxonomy): domain Eukaryota; kingdom Metazoa; phylum Chordata; class Mammalia; order Artiodactyla; family Bovidae; genus Bubalus; species Bubalus bubalis. The sequence goes on along the minus strand of NC_059179.1, from coordinate 40,845,015 downwards.
TACACTTATACTTTCAGGGAAATGTATAGTGTGTGTGCACGGTGTTTGTGTGTGATATAAATGATGCTGCAAAATACCAATCAACTAGCAACTCCCTGAAACATGAAAAGAGTTATAAAAACTGACATACTTGACCCAAGAGAAGCAGCTGGTCTGTACATTTCCTTGTATGATCATAAGTTGACCGTTTTACTTCCTGGAGATTAACCCTTTCCAACTGAAATTTCTAGAGCAGGGGGAAAAAAAAAAAAAAAAAAAAAACAGAGAAAATTGAGCCTGGATTTTAAAACTTTTGAATTATTTAACTATTAGTAAACATTACTTTGACTTCTGAGTCAAAGAAGAAGTCCAACAATTTAATAAGAATTTGAGAAGAACAAAATGTTGAAATGTACTATAATCTGTGCGTAAGTCTGCCTGCTTACAAAAACTGGCACTTTAGTAGAGCTGGAAGAAAAATCCCTATGTGTAATTCAGTACTCTATTGGAGGTTAAACAAATTATGAAACTACCTTTATATATATAGAACAGCAAATTCAAACCAAGTAAATTAAGTATTTGTTATTTATAGGAAATTAATAACATGAGAAAATTAAAATGAACCAAGTTAAAAATTTTTAAGGCCCCCCCAAAATTAAAATGCTGTTAATAATAAAATTTTAATGTCTACTAAAAACTCAGTAAGCGTTTATGAGCTTTTCAAGTCCTGAATCAGGCCTTTTTTATGTGACTATGCCAAGGGACTCATTTCTGTTATGTGGACCTTTACTTAGTACAAAGTTTCCCAACTTTAAGATACTTATAAAGAAAGACATAGCTTTAAAGGTTTTTAATATATGAAACATAATACCTGAAAATAGGCATTTTCACAGAGGACGTCGTAACATATATCTAGCGGGTTGTTCACTCTGTCCTGAGGAGCAGCTTCTTTAGCCACTGGTGTGCTCGCGGCCTTTTCCTGGGACAGGCTGTGCAGATAGTGGGCGGCGACAGTCCAGAAGTGCAGCTCCGATTCATCACCGTAAAGCCTGGCCAGGGTGAGACCACAGTCTCCACTGACCTCACGCAGCAGCGTGGGGCCTGGACGGGGGCTCCCTACGGCAGCCTGAAGTGCTGGGAACATGGTGCTGGCCCATGAGAGACCAACGTGCTGGCTGGTGGAAGAGCTGAAGCTGCAAGTCTCCAGCCCTGTTACTGGGTCTCAAACAGCACAGGGCCCTGACTGCATGGGGCCCCTTCCGACCCAAGCCTCCCTTTGTTCTGTGTTAAGAGCAACACCGCGGTGCTGCAGCCTGTGCTATTATTTACCTGGTTTGCCATCAGCACATCTTTCAATCTGCACCAGTTAAGGAAGAAGTTCCTCTGGGATCACTGACTAGATAAGATGTGGAAATAATATGCTCTTTATTCTCTGGGGAGTGGAGGGAAATGTCTTTCTTATAAGGGATGGCTCTACTCTAAGTAAGAATATATAGGTTATTACTTCTAAATATAATATAAATATAACTTATGGGTATACTTAGGACATGCCCCTTGTAGCTGATATTTTAAAAAGCTATCTGAATGGAGTCTTTTCAATAGAGAAGACCTAGATCTCATGTCTTTTTCTTTTTCCTATTTGTAATACTACTTTCAAAATGATCTGTAAGCCAACTATAAAGGATGAACTGATGTATTTTCTAAAATTCCAAAGAGTTTGGTTTTAACTAACAACTCTTGATGAAAGGAGTGAGTTAACCTGAAATTCCCTGTCTCTTACCCAGAACACTTCAAATAGTGTTACCTTGAAACAAGCAGGCATCTCTGCAGGAGAGTAAACTCCGGATCGAGCAAGAGTTTCTTTATGTCACTGCAGGCAGGAATCCAGACAAAGGCAAGACAAAATTTTTGAATCCAACAATAAAGGAGATAAATCAATACACTTTTAAAATGGAAAATTCTACCCAAAAGATATAATAAGAACCTACAAAAGAAGTCACTTTGCTACGGCCCTGAAACTGCAAGAGCTTACAGGGCTTAGACAGTATCTAGGCTAGGAGAAGTGGAACCCATCAACCACCACAGCTTAAGGCTCTAATTCTGATTTACCTTCTTGAAGCAGCTCAACTCCCTTTCTAAAAAATATGAACAGCTACCTAACTACAGGAATAAGAAGGTCATTGTTGATAAAATGATTTTACTAAATGATCATCAGGAATACTCTATACTTCAGAGAAGATGCATTCAGAATTTATTCTTCAAAGTACTGAAAAATTAAAATACATAAGGAAGAAAGGATAGTGTTTCATAAATTGATATTTCTACAATAGCCCATTATAGACTATTTATAAATCAGGAAGAAGGGGAGATAGTCTTTAATTCTATTCTTTTCCATTTAAACATAAATGCTAACCTTGGGACAGAGAAGAGAAAAAAGTAATTACTTTGAATTCGACATCAATATAATATTCCTTTAGCATTAATTTATTAAGTATTAAAATATATGTGATGGATTTTAGATTGCCAAGATATGTTTTCCCAAGAACTCCTTGTGGAGTCAAATTTTCCTTCTTCCTTTCCAGTGTTATACACAGTACCTGTTTGTAAATGTTCTTGACTCTAGGGAGCATATTACTTTCTTAGAATTGTGCAAACACAGCACCTGACACAGAGAACTTATCTTAGCAGAGAGAAGCTGACACACAAGAATTGCCCTGTGTACACCCATCCTCTAACATGAGGCTTTGCAGGGCATTTGTGCTGGAGGCAGGCTAGCTACAAGGTGGCTTACCCCACTGCTTCTTCTCCTGCCCTGACATGAGACCACAGCAATCTGAAACTTACTTCCACAAAACAAAGACTCTAAAGGGAAACAAACTGAGGCGAAGAGAAGGGTCTCTCCGTGGGCCACTAATATTTTCCAAAACAAACCTTATTTTAATTTTAAAAAGTCTAAATCATTATGTTTTTCTTTTTCATAGTCTTATTCTCTAATAAAACATAATAAGAGTGCTTACTTAGACAATGAGTTCAACTGCTCTTGAAGGAGATTCTTTATTTCTTCATTTTCTGGATAATCACTGTACCAAGAAAAGATTTTAAATGAGTTAGTTTTCTCTTTATTTACCACCATTTATTTCTTCACCAGGAAAAAAGTTGTGTTAATACAGAAATAACTTCTTTGTAGTCCTTGGTTAAAAACCTGCGCGTAGACCGAAAAGCAACAGACTACTCAGGAACCTACCAATCACCTTTAATGCCTGCTTTTATCTTATTGAGTCAAAACAGAAATGAGCACAGAAAGTTTCCCTGGCTTTCAAGAAACCCGAAAATTTATTAGTGAGCTCTAAAACTATCAGGTTTAGATTCATGTTAATAAGGAACTTAGCAAGGACTACACCAATCTGCTAGTTCTGCTCTGCAAAATTAACATTCATTTCTCTGAGTGGATACTTCTTGGAGAAAGAACATCTCATCACATTTATTTTTTTAATTCTCCTAACCCAGGGCTTCGCTGGTGGCTCAGTGGTAAAGAATCCGCCTGCCAATGCAGGAGATGTGGGTTTGATCCCTGGGTCGGGAAGATCCACTGGAGAAGGAAATGGCAACCCACTTCAGTATTCTTGCCTAGAAAATTCCACAGACAGAGGAGCGTTGGGGGCTACAGTCCATGGGGTCACAAAGAGTCAGACACGACTAAATGACTGAGCACACACACAACCCATGCCTATCTATGCATTCCACACAGCAAAGGTCCCATAGCACTTGTGGTAGTTTAACTAACAACCACAAATCATGGTTTCTGTGACTATTTTTTGCAAGGAGGCAGGCTATAAAACATAAAACACTTCTGAAGTAGATTCCTTTATGCTGCCTTTAAAAAGATTTAATCTTGTCCCCTGACCCTGATGCTGGGAAAGCTTGAAGGCAGGAGGAGAAGGGGATGACAGAGGATGAGATGGTTGGATGGCATCACTAACTCAATAGACATGAGTTTGATTAAGCTCTGGGAGTTGGTGAAGGACAGGGAGGCCTGGTGTGCTGCAATCTCATGGGGTCGCAAACAGTCAGACATGGCTGGAGTGACTGAACTGAACTGAATCTTGTCCCCAAACTCCTCTTGGCCTCAACTGGCCCTCTTCACACTCAGTAGCCATGCCCAGGTGCAGACCATAAGATGACCGACCACACAGCCACCTGAGACACCCACGTGTACTCACAGCTGTGCCCAGGTCCCCAGAGTGGGAAAGACAAGAGGCAGATCAGTGACTCTTTCAGGGTCTCTGCCATCACTGCCTTAACTCAGTTTTAAGGTTCCAATGCCTGTAAGCCCTGGAGACCAGCCACTGCTAATTTTTATGGGATGTCTTTCAATCTTAAATCAATTAAGAAAGAAAAACAATAATGCAAAAAAACTTACACATGAGAAATGTCCAAAGAATACTGTCCATTCCAAGGCTGATGTAATAAGAAAGCTTTCAAGGCGAGAGCAGCCCTGGGAACAAGGAGATATGGGCACCACACAGGCTCTAGACAAAAACACAGATTTCGCTTTTAACAAGTAGAATCGTATACAACTATAAAGCTTCCGCTGTAGACAGTTCACAGAGAAGTCAGCAGAGAACATGTGTAAGTCTGGTAGTGGAAACTCAGAGAGTGTATTAGTGTAATCACTGCTTAAGACACAGGGGCTCAGTGTCAGGCAGAAAGTTAGACTGAAGAGTCTCTGACCCCACAGAGATAGTACTGAAAGTTCTTGGAAACAGCATCATACGAAATGTTATTAAACAAGTCTCATAGTTCTGGATTCCTTTTAGACACTGCTAAAAAGAATATTGTTTTATGCCATTTTATGCCCCTGATCTAGGCAGCAGGTAAGAAGGATTCTCCAACTTAAAAACAGGGATTCCAATTTTCTACATTTGTCTGACTTCCCCTTTTACTGGGAGAAGAGGCAGTGTCAGAAAAATGTAAATAAGGGGCAGGGGTGGAGAAAGAAGACCAAGCTATCCTAAGAAAACAGATTTGAATCAACATATTACGATCTTCTCTATTTGTCACAAAGGAGAAATGAAGCAAATATATTAAATATTATATCAATGCATATGACCTCAAATGATTTTATTATCCTACATCAATAAGGTCCAAAATACATTTGTAATTCCTCAGAATAGAAATATATTGCATCAAACATATTTTTCCAAGCTCAAATCAGCACATATCTGGCAGCAAACACACAAAAATCTTTTTCCTAACTCCCTGTTTACACTCTCATCAGTCTTTATTCTTTAACATTTACTGAGTGTTGTTCTGAGTTTAAAGTTCAATTTAGGGGAATATATGCATAATTTCATTGACTTTCCCCATTATTATTTTAAAACTTGCCCTTTTTGGCTGAGGTTGCACCATTAGAGAATCAATAGCATTTTTTTAGGAAAATTTTAAAAGAAAAATGTAACCTAAAATCTGGTTGAGGGTCACCTGTTCATTCATGGTATTAAACAGTCATGGTATTAAACATGGTAGCCCATTAAGCTAACAATGGGTTCACATTAATTATATAAATAGATTAATTTAGAAACAAGTACCTTGGCTTTGGCTGCCATCTATGGGGTCACACAGAGCCGGACATGACTGAAGTGACTTAGCAGCAGACTCAAATTTTAAGATAAAGGTCAAAGAACAGCTTCTCAAACATCTAGATTATATTTGCATACTTCTTTACCTAGAACTGGAGAAGGCAATGGCACCCTACTCCAGTACTCTTGCCTGGAAAATCCCATGGATGGAGGAGCCTAGTGGGCTGCAGTCCATGGGGTCACTAAGAGTTGGACACGACTGAGCGACTTCACTTTCACTTTTCACTTTCATGCATTGGAGAAGGAAATGGCAACCCACTCCAGTGTTCTTGCCTGGAGAATCCCAGGGACGGCGGAGCCTGGTGGGCTGCAGTCTATGGGGTTGCACAGAGTCGGACATGACTGAAGTGACTTACCTTACCTTTTACCTAGAACTAATGACTAAATTAAAAGAAAAAAATCATTCTTGAAATTCCCTTAATTTCTTCAATAACTTTATGTTTCAAGTTAGTATCTATGCTTGTCCTTCCCTAGAAGGCGGTCCTGCTACTTCTGCAGAGGTGGCAGGGATCTTGAGGACAGATGTGGCAATGCAGTGCTCAACTGCAGCTCACCAGAGGACAGTCATGGTTACGAGTAAGAAGTGATGGTTCCCAAACACAGTGGCAGGGGTGGGGCAGTGCCACAAACAAAAGCACATTTAATCCAAGTTAAAAAGGCAGCCCAGTCAGCATACACAGCAACTCGGTAGTGCCTCAAGCACAAACATAACAATGAAGGGTCATGTTTTTAAAACCCTTCTGTCTCTGAATATGCCAAAGACTGACTCTGAAGGTACAGACAATTCCCAGAGCCGACAGTTTCTATGATGAAACTCTGTAAATGACTAAGCAATTCTCTTATGACATTTTTTTACATATCAGATAGCCCAGTGTATACACCAAAGTTATGCCTGGAGAAAATTTAATGTAGGGACATCTCATTTTCAAACTGATGCGTGCACTCACAAACTTCTCATTCATAGCTACTTTTTACTAAAATAGCTTTCATTCTCAGGAAAAAAATCTCAAAACCACCATACAAAAAAGGGAAGGGTAGTGCAATCATCTAATTCTGTTTTGACTGGCCCTTTAGCGAGTCATAAGACAGGCATCACAATTCATGATACTTTCCAAAGTTACTTTTCCATGATATATGGTTGCAAAAGACACAAGACTCACTATTAAAAAACCAGCAGCACTTTACCACTAGATTCCTGTCCTCTGATGACCTCTCCTAAAGTCTGAGGAAGTCATTTTTATTCATGTAAACATCTTTCATCTTTTGACAGGGCACTCAGAAAGGGGTCAAGGAAAGGGCGCTGAGTAAACCAGCGTTGGGGAATGACTGACATCTAATTACAGAGTCTAGCATCTCAGTAGTATCAACACTCAAGCTTTAAGTTAATATACATTCTTAAACATAGATTCCTAGAAAGAATGAAATGGAACAGAAGCAGCTCTCTCCCATGAAAAGAACAGCTGGTGCAAAATAAAGACACTTCCAAGCATCCTTCCCTTAGAACTCCATACCAGTCAACTCCTGCTCGTCCATCCTAAAGCATGTGGACTTCATGGACATCTCCAGGACCCTGATACACCCGTCATCGGAAGCCAGGATCACTTTATCTGACGTGCACCAGTCCACGTCCAATATCCGAAAGGTTACATTTCTTCCACTTCTTAAACTGCTCACCATCTGAACCTTCAAGAGTGAATTTGATTGTCACTTTCAGAAAGAAAAGGAAGATGTTTATCATTACAGACTAAACGAGCAAGAAAGGCAGTGCCTGTGGCAAAGGTCCAGTTCATGTTTAAAACTGAGCAGTCGTGGGCAATCTATCTTCCACATGCAGACTGCATTTTGAAGGTCCCAGAGATGGTGATACCATTAACAATCTGTTGAGCTGTCACCTTTAGAACAGAAATACTATAAAAGAAAAATTTTGAAGGAAGAAAATTTCTCTAAGAAGCTTGACAAACCCATTTATAAATCAGAAGGAAGGAAAACAAGTACACAGTTCCTGTGACCAGCAGCTCCATTTGCGGTGAGCCCGTGTGCAGCTGGGCTTACCTCTTTAGAATCCCATACTTCAGCTCCATCATTGTACATTGCTATTAATTTTTGGTTTCCTTTACCAGGGGCGAAACGAATCTTCTTCACCCAACTTCGGTGTGTAGGTATTCCTCTGAGGACAAACAGAAACCAAAACACCAATATGAAGTAGAGTAATATCTCGTCATTGGGAGAGATGTCCAATGTCTCTTTCTATTTCTGCTTTTGACAAGGTCTAGTGACATGACAGGACAACAACTCTGCTTTCTGGGACAGGGGTCACATATGACAGACATGGTCTGCTCTTTAACAACAGTTGGAATAGTGCCCCAGCACTTCGTGTGGGCCACCTGCAGGTAAGGGTCATCTATGAATACTCCAGAGTTTAGCTCAAGGCAGTTCCTCCCAAGTTCTATAACAAGAGACCCAAGGGTCCAACCTGCACATGACTATATTTAATGATGCTATTGCCAAGTGATAGGCCTCCAATGGAACTATATCAAGATTTTTTGTTTCAGCCAAATAATACACTTGAATTCTTGAAACATACCTGGATACTCTGCCTTTCAAATCCCAAAAATTTAAATTTCCATCCATATCTCCAAGAACTAACGTATCACCTTTCCAAGCAATGCAAGTAATGCTACCCATGCTCCCCTAGAAAAGAACAGCAACAAACACACATCAATTTCACCACTTATAAGCAGTCACAACAGAGAAATACTTTTATTTAACAACTGTGATGAAATAATAAAGATATCTTGCTGGTGGTTTAGTTGCTAAGTTGTGCCCGACTCTTTACAACCCCATAGACTGTAGCCCACCAGATGCCTCCTCTGTCCATGGGATCTCCCAAGCAAGAATACTGCAGTGGGTGTTATCTCCTTCTCCAGGGTATCTTCCCAACCCAGGGATCGAACTTGGGTCTCCTGAATTGCAGGCGGATTCTCTACAGACTGAGCCGCCAGGGAAGCCCCAAAGATATCTTAATAAAAGCTAATTATAGTATGAACATCATCAAACACTAACAGAGTTTAGTCACTAAGAGGGCTACCTAGCATTTCAATTTCAACTAAGAAGAAACAGAAGATTTCAATTCAATGGACATTATTATCTGAACTAGATTTATAGAGAAGTTCTTTTGAGGAAGAACTACTTCAGAAAAAAGAAAATTAAAAGAAGAAAAAAGAGAAGGAAAGGACATCCTTTCAGGCACTCCTGTCTCCGAGTTATCCCTCACTGCTAAAGGATGAACACATTTATTCTGGGGGAACTCAGAGCTGTCTTACAACTAACTGTTCAGCAGTTCTTCTACTGAGGATCCATCACTATGCAGTACACCTGAAAGTAACATGATTCTGTATATCAACTATATTTCAATTAAAAAAGAAAAAAGATTCATAGCTTTGCTGATACCTTCATGAATAATGAAGGAGAAGAGATACTATACACTGAAGGCATCTGTAAAATCTGAATTCACAGAAGGTTCTGCAGAGAAGTTACACAGGGAAACACAAATACAAGAATGAGACACTTCTGTAATAAATCAAAGCGGGTTGGAAGGAGCATGCAGCTCGAACACACGCACAGAGGTACTGTGATGGAGAGACGTGGAGTTGGGGCTCTCAGAAAAGCTGTGTGGACCTGAATCCCAGCTGCATCACTGAATTTGCCGTGTGATGTGGGGCATGCTTACTTAATCTTTATATGTATGGATTTATCGTCAATAAAGTAGGGCAAGCTCATAAAATTTGAGGACTTCCTATTAGTGTTAATACATTTTTATAGGTAAAGGCCTTAGGATGATGTTTGCCACAGAGTCAATATAATACTAGCTATTCAATAATATTACTCAATTACTTTTCTACTTATATTCTTATATTCAAAGAAATCTTGTTTCATCATTTATAGAACAATATTAAAAATTCACGTTTGGTTCTTACAGTATTGCTAGTAAGAAGTAGGAATGCTCCAGAGTTTTGCTAAATTGGCTGTTAAAAGACTTGCACATACACCAAATAATGCATAAATCCTAGTGGTAGTCAAGAAACAAAGATAAAATTGGATTAAAAATAATTATGTTAATGATTCGATTAGTAAAAAACTTAGAAATCTATGTTAAATAAATAGAATTCAGTACAGTATAAAGCAATAGTCCAAGATCTTATTTCTATTCTTCTGATCATATTAACAGAATAGAATGTTTAAGAGTTTGCCTTTAAATTTAACTTTTTTAGTCCTGAGAATTTTTGTTTAACATTTTTACATTACTTTCTAACTTCTAAAAATTAGAATATTAAAACTTCAGTCCAGAAAGCTATCACCAGCTTAGAATTACAAGTGATGTATTAGAACTTTCTACCTAAGAGCTTGTTGATGGGATACAAGCCATATGAAGATTCTAAGGTGTTTTCGGAGAAATGTGGGACAAACTCGCTTTCTGACTCCAAATAATCCCAAGAGAACCAATGAAAGATTTAAAACTCAGTAGAGTATTATTAGTTGGCACTGATATGTTTCCTACATGTAAAACACAATGTTCAAAGGATCGAAGTAAAGCTGGCAGCAAACAGATAATCATTCTCTCCCACAGTTTTCTGAATAAAGGCAGTCAGTCAAATATAAACTCTCCAAGGGAATGTAATTTAAAATATATCAGGCTTCTTCTTTTTACCATTTTTATATGCTCTATAGTTATGGGGCCAAAATTTAAAGGTAAAGTTCCAACTCAAAATAAATGGCTTAGTGGCTTAGTACTTTATATTTGGAAGGAAGGTAAAGAAAAATATTAGATTAAAATAAACAAAACCTCTGCCTCAATTCTACACACTGGTCATTGAAAAATATTTTGGTTGCTGAAAATAAAAATAATGAACCCAAATCAATCATTCATGTTTTATACAGTAGATACATAACTCTCTTTTCCTAAAATAATCTGCTCTAAAATATGCACTAATTTCACTGGAGGCTGGATCCTTATTAGGCTGGTTATTCTTTGAAGAAACTGCTTCCAGCTGTGGAATAAAAGGATCTGGGAGGCAGAATTAAGACTTGCTATATCCTGAACAGACCTCCATAAGAAGAGGCAGAATCTTAAAAGCTGTGTTGTGCAAAAATCCTGAAAGCAGCAGGACTTTTCTTTCTCCCTGTCTTCCTTACTAAAAGGAAAATTCATGTGTCTAGTGTTCAAAAGTTTTCAACTTTTTTTAGAGTGGAGGAACCTAGAATCTCAGAAATTATTGGATTATTTCTATTCTAATCTCAAAGGTGATGTAATCAAAAAACAAAGAGAATGAGCTATTTCCAAGTGGCACTAGAGAAGCTAAGGTGGGGTCTTCTCTGAGGTCTAAAGGAGGAACTCTGAAAGGAAACTGATTTTCCAGAATAGAGCTCTTTACACTGCAACTCTTAAGGCCATGTTCTTGAACTGCAGTTTTTCTTTCTATGCACTTAAAATTAGGTTACTGCTCCTATTACAATGCCAAATATCAATCTTTCACATTTGCATTATTTTTATCCTTTCAAACTAGTGAAAACTTTTGGCACTATTAAGAGTTTAAAATAGACATCACTAAATCTCAGATACGACTCATTCTATGTAATAGTAAAACTTGAATTACAGCTTGAAAAGCACTTTCACATGCTGCTGCTGCTAAGTCGCTTCAGTCGTGTCCGACTCTGTGCAACCCCACAGACGGCAACCCACCAGGCTCCGTCATCCCTGGGATTCTCCAGGCAAGAACACTGGAGTGGGGTGCCATTTCCTTCTCCAATGCATGAAAGTGAAAAGTGAAAGGCAAGTCGCTCAGTCGTGTCCGACTCTAGCGACCCCATGGACTGCAGCCCACCAGGCTCCTCTGTCCATGGGATTTTCCAGGCAAAAGTACTGGAGTGGGGTGCCATTGCCTTCTCCGTTCACATGCTAGTTACATATAAGTTATATACACACACACACACACACACACACACATATATATATAATCTCATCCTCTACTTAACAATTATAGTAATATTAGCAAAAACATTTTCTTCATCCACTCAGTAAAAAAAACCCATGAGATATACGCTGACACAAATAATTAACTATAAATCCTTAGAGAATTCCACAAGGCCATGGGGGATATATATGTTTGTAAAGATTAATAAATACCTTTACACCTACAACCTGATTACTGTTACCTCAAAATAATACTAGATTTTAAATAAAATCCTTCAGGGTAATACTTGAAATGGAAAGAGGAGAGACTAGAGTCAGACACATAGACCTGGGTGTAAACGCTGCTCTGGCATGTCACGAGGCCGGGCAACCTGGGGAAAGTTACTCATTCTCCCTCAATCCTATCACAGATAAAATGGAAATAGTTCCTCATGAATTATTATAATGACAATAATGAGCAGCACATGGTATGTCATCAAAATAGTTATAATGCTATTCTCCAAAAGTATGGGACAAATTTAGTCAATGGTAATATCTCCTTAATAAAGCTTATTTAGATTAAACTTTTCTGAAATAGTTTTCCACCTTAACTGTGGCTTCACTGGATATAGAACTTATGAGGTCTATGGTAAGAAATCTTCATGCAGGTTTAACCACAGTTTGGACTCACGTCTGGTGGGATCCGAGCACTGTCTTTCACTGAGTTTCCTTCAACAGTGAGATGATAAACTTGGCCGTCATTATCGGTGAACACAAAATGCTCCCGGGCAGAGATGTTCTGACTGAGTTCAGATTTACTTTCAGCCTCCTGCAACAAGCTTTGGGATAGAGGAAAAGAAGATGAAGATTTTTTTTTCCCCCTAGAGTGACATAATGAATTAACACACTCAAAATACAGATGGATTAACAGGAGGTCAAATCATTAAAAAAAAAAAAGGCTGAAACTAATCTTTGCCCAGCAATAATAGGAAAACACAAATTACTCTTCATACCACGACTGAATGTTTACCCTGTACAGAAGAATGGAGTGATCTAGACTTCACATGGGAAAGAAGACTCTTTGATGTTTCTGCTGCAAAACAGAGGCCTTACCTTGGCCCATCATTCTCTGAAGTTTTTTATTTGTAAATCTGGTGGGGACGGGGCAGTACAAAAGTTAGAATTCCTAATACATTTTCTGTGGTTAACACAGATGACAATAGGGTCCACCTGGGTGTGTTCACGCTATGTTCATTTGAATCAGAAGCTGAAGTCTATGGAGCCGAAGGGCACTGAGAATCAATCATGCTCACTAACAGGCGTGGACATGTAAACTGCACGCTGCTCTGAGCAATGCAATTACTAACTAACTCTTTAGTCATGTGAGCGTGTACGGAACCATCAAAGTCTGTTCCAAAGGGGACTAGAGATGCCTTAGGATGCCACCTGTCAAATTCCCAACCAGGACTTAACAAATTTCCCAACCAGGAAATAATAAATTCCTGGTTATTTGTAATAACCAGGTTATTACAAATGACAGCGGGAGAAGCAGGGCACCTGATCACAGATGACTCAACAACACTCAGCTCTGTATCTGAGACCACGGTCTGGCGGGCCATGGCCTCTCGGGTGGCCAGCTGTTTCTTCCTCAAGCTCTTCAAGTTGTGAGAAGGTGACCATTCCTGTGAATCAAAGACAGACACCCACAAGTGCTCAGTCCCTCTTTCTTCCAGAAGAGCGGGTCATACTCACCACTGCCCAGCATCACTTCTTATTACTACACATGAACTCACAATTTGTTCTTAGTTTTTACTTTAATTTTTAGAAAGGCTGAAGGCATGCATTTTTATTAAAGCTTATGATAGAAGGTTTCAATAATCCATCTCTATTTCCTTCCACCTCGAATCTTCAGTTAGAGCTTAAGGGAAAAGAGTTTAATGGCAAACTCCAAAAGGTTTAAACTTTTGATGCCTTCCATTTTTCGAAATCAAAATAATACATTTAGTTATGGTACCTCCCACTCCTTATGTCCACACCTCCCCCTTAGATGAACTGATGACACACTCCTCCAGTCATTGCCCATTATCACCTATAGGCCCACCCCAAACCTCTCCTTTTATATATTTACTCCTGTTTACTGGACATGGAACAACAGACTGGTTCCAAATAGGAAAAGGAGTTTGTCAAGGCTGTATATTGTCACCCCGCTTATTTAACTTATATGCAGAGTACATCATGAGAAATGTTGGACTGGAAGAAACACAAGTTAGAATCAAGATTGCCGGGAGAAATGTCAATAACCTCAGATATGCAGATGACACCACCCTTATGGCAGAAAGTGAAGAGGAACTCAAAAGCTTCTTGATGAAAGTGAAAGTGGAGAGTGAAAAAGTTGGCTTAAAGCTCAACATTCAGAAAACGAAGATCATGGCATCCGGTCCCATCACTTGATGGGAAATAGATGGGGAAACAGTGTCAGACTTTATTTTTGGGGGCTCCAAAATCACTGCAGATGGTGACTGCAGCCATGAAATTAAAAGACGCTTACTCCTGGGAAGGAAAGTTATGACCAACCTAGATAGCATATTCAAAAGCAGAGACATTCCTTTGCCAACAAAGGCCCATCTAGTCAAGGCTATGGTTTTTCCTGTGGTCATGTATGGATGTGAGAGTTGGACTGTGAAGAAGGCTGAGCGCCGAAGAATTGATGCTTTTGAACTGTGGTGTTGGAGAAGACTCTTGAGAGTCCCTTGGACTGCAAGGAGATCCAACCAGTCCATTCTGAAGGAGATCAGCCCTGGGATTTCTTTGGAAGGAATGATGCTAAAGCTGAAACTCCAGTACTTTGGCCACCTCATGCGAAGAGTTGACTCACTGGAAAAGACTCTGATGCTGGGAGGGATTGGGGGCAGGAGGAGAAGGGGACGACAGAGGATGAGATGGCTAGATGGCATCACTGACTCGATGGACGTGAGTCTCAGTGAACTCTGGGAGTTGGTGATGGACAGGGAGGCCTGGCGTGCTGTGATTCATGGGGTCGCAAAGAGTCGGACACGACTGAGCGACTGATCTGATCTGATCTGATTCTAAAGCATTTAATCTAATACCCTCTTATATGTATAAATTCTTAAACATGTATTTTACATGAAGGTATTTATGGTCTGCATGAACAGTAGTAGATCATGTATCTCATCCCATTGCTCTTTTTACTCGGCACAATGTATTCAAGTCCCACCTCTGTTGTTTCTGTATGTTACACAGTACTTCATGGGTACATCTGCCAATTTTTAGTCTAGTTTTTAGTTTAGTTTTCCCAGGAAAGGACACCCAGATTGTCTCTATACTCTCATCATGGGAAATTACACTGCACTGAAATTTCAATGTCCACACAGAAGTTCCTATATGACCAGAAACTGACCAGCTGGGGCAAAGAGGATGTCTGTGTTTGACTAAGTGCTGCCAGCCTGCTCTGCAGAATGGCTTCACTGGTCTACATCCCTACCAGTAGTGCCTAAGAATTCTTACAGCCCATACCTCACCCACACGGGATGCTACTGGCATTCCAATTTTTGTTTGTCTAAAAGGTTTATCATGGCCATTTTACTTTGCACATCTCAAAACCCAGGCTTCTGAGTATTTTTCACATGCTTGTTGGCCTTTTAGGTCTCTCTGACATTCATTAACTAGTCACATCTTTCCAATGGGGCTACCACTGCTTCGTTGCAAGAGTTTCCACAATATTAACCCCTTAGAGGATTAGTTAGTCCTCTGTCCATCTTAAGACACGGGACAATTTCTTTTTTTAAAGTTGTCTTCCATATTTAACTTTGACAGTGGTATGATTCGTTGAATAGAAAGCACCAATCTTGATGTAATCAAATTCATTAATTACCTTTCTGCCTTTTGGTTTGAGCTTCCGATATCCTCTTTTGCCCCAGAACAGAAAAATATTCTTCTATATTTGCTTATATTAATTTTATAGCTGTAGTTATTTTCACATTTAGGTCATTAATCCTGTGGAGCCCACCTCTGAATATGGTTATCATGCATAAATCCAGTATTCCTCTCTATTAAGTGAGAGGTTCCCCAATACTTTCTACTAAACAGGCTGTTCCTCCCCTTGGGTTTGTAAGTTACTTTGTTGTACATTAAGTTACCAAATATTTATGAGCCTATTAATGAGCTCTTTATTATGCTGATCCATTTCTCTTACTTGGGCCAATATGACATTCAGTTCAGTCGCTCAGTCGTGTCCGACTCTTTGCGACCCCATGAATCACAGCACGCCAGGCCTCCCTGTCCACCACCAACTCCTGGAGGTCACTCACACTCACGTCCATCGAGTCAGTGATGCCATCTAGCCATCTCATCCTCTGTCGTCCCCTTCTTCTCCTGCCCCCAATCCCTCCCAGCATCAGAGTCTTTTCCAATGAGTCAACTCTTCGCATGAGGTGGCCAAAGTACTGGAGTTTCAGCTTTAGCATCATTCCTTCCAAAGAAATCCCAGGGCTGATCTCCTTCAGAATGGACTGGTTGGATCTCCTTGCAGTCCAAGGGACTCTCAAGAGTCTTCTCCAACACCACAGTTCAAAAGCATCAATTCTTCAGCGCTCAGCCTTCTTCACAGTCCAACTCTCACATCCATACATGACTACTGGAAAAACCATAGCCTTGACTAGATGGGTCTTTGTTGGCAAAGGAATGTCTCTGCTTTTGAATATGCTATCTAGGTTGGTCATAACTTTCCTTCCAAGGAGTAAGCGTCTTTTAATTTCATGGCTGCAGTCACCATCTGCAGTGATTTTGGAGCCCCCAAAAATAAAGTCTGACACTGTTTCCCCATCTATTTCCCATGAAGTGATGGGACCACATGCCATGATCTTCATTTTTTGAATGTTGAGCTTTAAGTCAACTTTTTCACTCTCCACTTTCACTTTCAAGAGCCTTTTGAGTTCCTCTTCACTTTCTGCCATAAGGGTGGTGTCATCTGCATATCCGAGGTTATTGATATTTCTCCCGGCAATCTTGATTCCAGCTTGTGCTTCGTCCAGTCCAGCGTTTCTCATGATGTACTCTGCATATAAGTTAAATAAGCAGGGTGACAATATACAGCCTTGACGTACTCCTTTTCCTATTTGCAACCAGTCTGTTGTTCCATGTCCAATTCTAATTGTTGCTTCCTGACCTGTATACAAATTTCTCAAGAGGCAGATCGGGTGGTCTGGTATTCCCATCTCTTTCAGAATTTTCCACAGTTTCTTGTGATCCACACAGTCAAAGGCTTTGGCATAGTCAATAAAGCAGAAATAGATGTTTTTCTGGCACTCTCTTGCTTTTTCCATGATCCAGCGGATGTTGGCAATTTGATCTCTGGTTCCTTTGCCTTTTCTAAAACCAGCTTGAACACTACTTTATTTCTATGGTTTTATATGTACTGTATAGAGCAGGATGGGGCCTACCTCCACCCATACCGCCTATATTACTCTCTTTTTTCCAAGGTTAACTTAGCTACTAGGACTTTTATTTTTCCATAAATATTTTAGAATATGTTTATCATGCTCCTCAAAATATCTAAATTAAATTTTAATTGGACTTTAACATAATATTAGCTTAACCCATCCAAGAAAATAGGAATTATCTCCATTTGTTTAGATCATCTTCTCTGAATATACATTTTTTGCAATAAAACATACAGCAGTAATGATTTTAATTTGAGCTGAAGAAAAATATTCACCATTTATATACGTACCCAAATAAACTGTTTACTTCTTTAAAATTATAACTTACCAAAGCAGTTATTGCAGGGAAGTTTTTGGACATTTCTCTAAGAATGGTACAAGTCCTAACATCCCATAACTCCAGGGGTTTATCTTTGAATACAACTGCCAAATACTGCCTAAAATAAACAAAATTACTAAATGAAGCTCTTTTTGCAGTATTTTCACCATAAGCAGTACAAATAAAAAGTTCATAAAGCTCAGATGACACATTCTAAATGAAGAGAATTTAAACTAACTTTTAACCCTACTGATTAGTAGTAGTCCTAAGAAGGTAAAGCTCTAAGATGACCTGTGAGAGTCACACACACCATCAGGGCAAGGAGCCTAGCTCAGAATGAAGAATGAGAAAAGGCATGAGTTCACATCCAAATCTTAAAATAACCTTCCTGAGGCTCAATTTTCTCATTGAGACATGAAAATACCACTACTTGCATCAATGGGCTGATTGGTATGCAGGTTACGGGAAAAACTAAATGAAAAAGTAAGTAAAGTTTCTATCATGCCGACTGTGAGGAACTGTGACAAAGAGTAGGAAATGTGACTTGTAGCTCAGTGTATCACAGGACTTAAGATTCTCCCACTTGATAGTTATATGACCTCAAACCATGTGACCTTTTGAGTTTCAGTCTACTTAGCTTTAAAATGGTGTTAATAATACCTGCCTCAACAACCTCACTAAATACAAGGATAAAGAAAAAGGGACAGCACACATGAAAGGATTTTTTACAAATCACAATGGATTATGTAAATGAAACATGTCACACTTTTATTATATCTAATATAAAAACAAGTAGAGACATGTATGTAAATAACTAATATAAATAAAAGAGAACCTGGTAAATGCTATAAAGATTCACTATGAAAGCTGATATTAACTTTGACAATAGGGAAATGGCATTCTAGGCAGAGTTACAAGTGTGATAAATGGCAAAAGACAGAAAAGGAGACAGGCTGTGTGGGGGAGATATGCTACTTGAAATGCAGAGTATGTGAGATGAGAACAATCACTGTGAGAAAGAAGATTAACATGTGAATTTGGATTCACATTAAAAGCCCTAAGACATCCTAAAATGCAGTGCTATCGTGAATAAAGATTCATTCTGTAGAGAACAGGGAATCCTTGAGTTTTGAGGCAGTGGTCATAATGTGACCAGACGTTTAAGATGTATTAATTTAGTAGGCTTGTATAAAGTCAAGACTGACAAGAAATAGAAAAATCTGGCGTCCAAATATTTTGAGCAATTATTGGACTTTTTCGTGGAAGGACTCCCTTACATTTGAAAAAATTACTGAGGATCTCCCCCAAAGAACTTTTGTTTATGTGGGTTTTACTGATAGTTTGCCTGGGAGAAATTAAACCTAACATAATTATAAACTATATTAATTTACTTAAAATGAGAAAAGAGAAAATAACTACCAAAATGGCAGATGAAAACATAAACCATGTTGATAACTGCATTAAATATGAATAACTTAAACACTGCAATTAGATGCAGAGATTATCAGATCAAATAGTAAAATAAGTCCCATTATATGCTCTCTTTCAGAAATCACCTTTATATACAAAGACAGAGATAAGTTACAAATAGGGAGAAGGAAAAAGATATACCATGCAAATACTAAACAAAAGAAAGCTAGAGTGTCTATACTCATCAGACGAATCAGATTTAAACTTCTGAGAAAAGACAAACAGATTATTTCAGTGATAAAGAAGTCAGTAACTCAACAAGATATAAGCATGGCAGTCAGTGGAACAGAAAACCACAAAGAAAAATTAAAGAAGCCCAAAGGATTTTCTTTGAAACAATTAATAAAATTGATTGACATAATTTACTGATACACAGAGAACCAAGTAGTGATTACCACTGGGAAAGATGCAGGGGAGAGGGTAAAATGGGTAAAGGAGATCAACTGTATGGTGACAGAAAATAAAATTTGGCTGGTGAGCATGTTGTGAAGTATATATAATAGAAGTAGAAATATAGTGTTCTACACATGAAGCTTATATAATGTTATAAATAAATATTATGTCAAACTATTTCAGTATATGAATGATTGAAAACTGAAATTAATAGAAGAAAAAATATAATTTATAATAGCATCAAAGAAAAAGCAAAAAATAAATCACAAATGATGCACAGGACCTGTGTACTGGAAACTACACAATATTATCAAAAGAAATTAAAGAAAAACTAAATAAGTGGAGAGATATACCATGCTCATGAATCACAAAACTTGGTAAGATGTCAGTTCTTCCCCATGTTGATCCACGGATTCAATGTAATCACAATCAAAATCCCAGTAAGCTTTTATCATAAAACTGGTTAAGTTGATTTTAAAATTTATATGGAAATGCAGAGATCCTCAAAAAGCTAAAGGAATGTTAAAAACAGTTTTATCGTGCTTACTCCTTCTTTCTTTGTTCTTTTGATTAGTTTTCAGTCAATCTCTGTTGTCAATGATTCTGCTTTACATATATTTTTCCTTGGAACAAAAAGCTTACTACAATTAGATCTAAGTTATAAATAAGGAAAATGAATTCTTTCACTCAATAAGCACATACTGAGGTAGAAGCTGAACAAAGAACTTCACCAAATAACTAACATTTCTTAGTGAGTAACAGGTACTTCTATCACTATAGCTATAGTTGAACAAAATGGGGTTACCCATTTTACCAATCTGATGAAATGTTAAGATTCAGATAAGTTATCTTGTCTTATGGTGACTTGTCTGAATGGAGAATTAAAAGTAACAGCAACTTAGTTTTGCAATTAATATATTTTCTGTGATACAGCTGCACATCACAATTTCCTACCACTAAGAAATTCTATGCACATGCATGCATGTTCTCATTTCCTTAAAGATGAAAAAAAAAAAAAAAATGCTTAAGATTCCCTTGTGTAACACCAGATTTTTTTTTTAGGTTGACACTTACTTCAAATGAGATACTTTAATCATTTCGATGGGCGACTCATCATTACCTCGTTCACCACGGAAAGCAACGCTCCTGCCTTTAATTGTAAATATTAAACAAAATGTAAAAATAACACATGAAACGCATAAGAAACTAAAAGCTGTACCAGTGTAATTTGATCAGTGGTACCTTCTAGTCTCCTTCTAACTCTTCCATTTGCTTTAAGCTGTTTCTAATCATCTAAATTCAAAACTAAATCAAAAGTAGTATAAGACCAACACTGTATTACTTACATTCAAATATCTATAAAAAGATATTTTCATTTTTTATAGAATTTCTTAACACCCTTCTATGGTACCTTTCAAATAATTCAATTTTAGAAATTTAGAAACATCAATTTCTAAAGTTTTAATGCATCTATAGTAAAGCAATTATCTACTATAAAAACTACTGGTACATTCATAGTATTATAAACATTTCCATGTTTACAAATATTAACTAATGGGGAAAACACTCTTTGAATAGGTATTTAAGATTTCTTGTCCTGTGTGCAAAATACTCAGCTACAATATTTTGACATGTTCCTCCAAAAGTCTCTATAAACTGAAATTGGAGAATATTAAGAATGAGTTAACATCCAAAGAAGTTAAACAGTTTTCTATAACTAAAAAAAAAAAAACAAGTTCTACTTTATGTTTGAAAAAATATTTTAATAGCATCTCCTAGATTTCTATTTACATTAAACAAAAGAGAGAAGACAAAGACAATTGGATACCTACATGTCTCCCTGCTCTTCAAGGGCATCACATTGAATTTCACTATTATTATTCGCCAAATACCCTACACCCTTTCCTGGCTCTGCTAGTCTGCTGGTCTCCTTAGAAGACAAGGCTGTAAAAATCTATAATTTTATGAACCTAAATGTCCTACCCAAAAAAAGTCAGTATCTTTTACTTAGAAATCTGTTCTTCAAAAAGAAATATGTGAAAGACAGATTTTGAGCTATCTAAGAGTTCTGATACTTTGCCAACAAAGGTCTGTCTAGTCAAGGCTATGGTTTTGCCAATGGTCATGTATGGATGTGAGAGTTGGACTGTGAAGAAAGCTGAACGCCGAAGAATTGATGCTTTTGAACTGTGATGTTGGAGAAGACTCTTGAGAGTCCCTTGGACTGCAAGGAGATCCAACCAGTCCATCCTAAAGGAGATCAGTCCTGGGTGTTCATTGGAAGGACTGATGCTGAAGCTGAAACTCCAATACTTTGGCCACCTGATGCAAAGAGCTGACTCACTGGAAAAGACCCTGATGCTGGGAGGGATTGGGGGCAGGAGGAGAAGGGGACGACAGAGGATGAGATGGCTGGATGGCATCACCAACTCAATGGACATGAGTTTGGGTAAACTCCAGGAGTTGGTGAAGGACAGGGAGGCCTGGCGTGCTGTGATTCATGGGGTCGCAGAGTCGGACATGACTGAGCGACTGAACTGAACTGAAGAGTTCTGAACCTGAGCTGATGGGAAAAATGCACAGGCATGTTTTTAGTGAATGACACTACAGGACAGCATTTCATCCCTGGGCTATCATGTGACTGCAGTGATCAGTGTCAGTTTACCGACAAATCAGGAATGCAGGGATATGGGTCACCAGGCAGGTCATTTCCAATTAAACTAGAGCAACGCTGGACTAATAGGAGCTAATTCTTTGAGGCTTAGTAACACAATCTGATAAGTAAGAACTATAAATTGGAAATATATATTGCCAATACAAGGAAGCAACCATAAACATGATTTACTATACACATATATAACTTATTGGTTGAACTACATACATTTATATTGCTAAGCCATTAAAAAAACTCCCCATAATTTTGTTAAAAAAAATACTTGAAATCATTCCATGTGCTATATAAAAAATAATAAAAAAACCTTTACCTTACTCTGCTTTTAAGTTCTTATTTTGAAAGGGTTGCAGATTTTTAACAATTGTGAACAAGTTACTTTACTGGAATATTTCCTATTGTAATGCCTTTAAACTCCTAAATTAAGTTTTCCTACTAGTCAGCCAGAAAATATCAGAAGTTTCAAAGCTGAGCATTTTACAACAATCCTTGTAAGATTTTTAAGGGTTTCCTGAAAAGGCCAAAATTTTTTTAAAAGATTCTCAAAAAGTATAACTACAAAGATTTATTTCAAAACTGTACCTCTGGTTATCTGGAACAATGTACTTGGAAGTAGAACTGATATCCCATTTATGAATCTGTTCATTTGGGCTAATGGTACTCCATGGACTTGTGCTAACACAATTTGCATACAAACAATGATGAGTCTTTTCTAGGGCAATTTTTATAGAGCAACCAAAAAATGAATACATAAATAAAATTACAAGGTGAAAGAACTTTGAACACGTCTTCTAAATAGCAGCATCTTTGATTAACATGATGGTACGATTTTAAATATTTTAATAGTCTAAAAACACAAACCTGTTGGAAGATCAACCAATTGAAGTTCATTTCTCACTAATCCCATGTTGTTTGGTGTTGAGGTAGCGAAAGAAAGAAAACCAGTTAAACTCGTCCATTCAATACCCCTATATAGAGAAATTAAACAAAGATTAAAATTCTTTGAAAAATTTATTTGAAAATTAAGTTTTTTCTATGTCCTAAATTTTATTATACAATTAAAGAATAATATTAATACAACATTTGAGAATAAATTATATATTTCCAACATACAAAAAATTATTTCTAATTAAAACTTTATTTCCAAAGATAGCTCAGTTATCAGAAGTCATGGCGTTAAAATGACTATTAAAATCTGGCAAAGAAGAGCACCGGATCATTGCCAAGAACTCCATTGTTTAAAACAAGTGGTATAGAAATATTCTGAGCAGACTGCTTAAAGTTGAGTACATGAAGGAACTTTATCAAATTTTATCAACATTCCTAGCTGGTTAGGAAACCAAAATTCCTGAAGAAATACAGACTGAACTGTTAGACTGGAAGTAGATGAAAGCGCCAAATAGTGTATCAATTAAAGAACAGCACAAAAGAAAAAAATAAACCTGTATGACAAGACACTAACCTATCAACCTAATGCCCTGTGAATCCCATTTCCTTGGGACTGGCAATGGGTGAGTCCATGTTTTTTTTCCCACTGACATAACTGGCTTAACCATCAATGGAAAATGAGGGGACTCGGGACATGTGAATTCATCACAGTAGTCACAAAAAGAAGTGAGAAACACTATTATTACCCTGCACTGCTTACAAGGTAATGGGGTTTCCCTGGTGGCTCAGCGGTAAAGAACCCACCTGCTAATACAGGAGATGCAGGTTTGATCCCTGCCTTGGGAAGAACCCCCCGGAGAAGGAAATGACAACTCATTCTAATACTCTTACTTGGGAAATTCCATGGACAGAGGGGCCTGGCGGGCTACAGTTCATGGGGTCACAGAGAGTCTCTACTACACAAGGTAACAGAGCTGGCTGGGAGACAAGTCTAAACCTCTGTTCTGTACTCAATTGCTCATCAGCACTTACAAGACAACAATATAATATCAATGGCTGCTTTCACAATACAATGGCAGGGCTGAGTAAGTGCCAGAAATTTTATGGCCTACTACTACTACTACTACTAAGTTGCTTCAGTCGTGTCCGACTCTGTGTGACCCCACAGACGGCAGCCCACCAGGCTCCCCCGTCCCTGGGATTCTCCAGGCAAGAACACTGGAGTGGGGTGCCATTTTCTTCTCCAATGCATGAAAGTGAAAGTCGTTCAGTCATGTCCGACTCTTAGCGACCCCACGGACTGCAGCCCACCAGGCTCCTCCGTCCATGGGATTTTCCAGGCAAGAGTCTGGAGTGGGGTGCCATTGCCTTCTCAGTTTATGGCCTACAAAGCTTAAAATATTTGCCTTCTGTCCTTTACGGGAAATGCCTGCTGACTGATCTAATTTTTTCATGCCTACTCTAATCTGAACGCTATTGCTCAAGTGAGCATGACTGCTCTGACCACCTCTCTCACCTGCCCAAGCAAAGGTGTGATGGCTCCTGCATCACATCCATGCTGCTCTCTGTGATGGTCAAAGCTACCCAGCAACACAGGTACCTCTCCATCATCTGAACCTGTCTGCTATTTCAGTAAGAGTAACTTCTCCTTACTGACCCCTTGTGTATCTGTCTACTTGTCTTTTCTCAGAGGAGCAAAGATAATCCCAAGAGAACTGAAAATAACATTTGCAAGAGCCAAGAATACCTGTTGTTATCAATTTATACCTCTTTAAATGTAAACTGCCTTTGACTGTGTGGATCACAATAAACTGTGGAAAATTCTGAAAGAGATGGGAATACCAGACCACCTGACCTGCCTCTTGAGAAACCTATTTGCAGCTCAGGAAGCAACAGTTAGAACTGGACATGGAACAACAGACTGGTTGCAAATAGGAAAAGGAGTACGTCAAGGCTGTATATTGTCACCCTGCTTATTTAACTTATATGCAGAGTACATCATGAGAAACGCTGGGCTGGAAGAAGCACAAGCTGGAATCAAGATTGCAGGGAGAAATATCAATAACCTCAGATATGCAGATGACACCACTCTTATGGCAGAAAGTGAAGAGGAACTAAAAGCCTCTTGATGAAAGTGAAAGAGGAGAGTGAAAAAGTTGGCTTAAAGCTCAACATTCAGAAAATGAAGATCATGGCATGTGGTCCCATCACTTCATGGGAAATAGATGGGGAAACAGTGTCAGACTTTATTTTTCTGGGCTCCAAAATCACTGCAGATGGTGATTGCAGCCATGAAATTACAAAATGCTTACTCCTTGGAAGGAAAGTTATGACCAACCTAGATAGCATATTCAAAAGCAGAGACATTACTTTGCCAACAAAGGCCCACCTAGTCAAGGCTATGGTTTTTCCAGTAGTCATGTATGGATATGAGAGTTGGACTGTGAAGAAAGCTGAGTGCTGAAGAATTGATGCTTTTGAACTATGGTGTTGGAAAAGACTCTTGAGAGTCCCTTGGACTGCAAGGAGATCCAACCATTCTAAAGATTAGTCCTGGGTGTTCATTGGAAGGAATGATGCTAAAGCTGAAACTCCAGTACTTTGGCCACCTCATGCGAAGAGCTGACTCACTGGAAAAGACTCTGATGCTGGGAGGGATTGGGGGCAGGAGGAAAAGGGGATGACAGAGGATGAGATGGCTGGATGGCATCACCGACTCGATGGACATGAGTTTGAATGAACTCCGGGAGTTGGTGATGGACAGAGAGGTCTGGCGTGCTGCAATTCATGGGGTCTCAAACAGTCGGACACGACTGAGCGACTGAACTGAACTGAAATGTAAACTTGTGTTGAAATAATCAGATTAGATTGCTGAAAACTGAGTATTCTTCAGAATTTTCATGCCTGGAGTGGCCGCTTCTCCTCCTCTCCTTGACCACTACCTAGTTCAAGTCCCAGCTCCAGTACTTAGTGGCTCTCTGCTGCTCTACACCTCAGCTCCCTCCTCTGCTGTGCAGGGGGTCACAACACTGGGCACATCAAGAAGGCCTCGCACAGAGTCTGCACTGTACGGACTCATCATCACCATCAATTACTCTTTATTTCGAGATCTCTAACTCAAGCCGTGTTTTTTTCATTAAGCCTCTCCACGAACTACACTCAAACCACAGCGATGGTGACTACAATATAAGTTGGTTAATTATTCACTGGAAGAGTTCCTTTGTCTCTTGTTTCTCTTTCTTTCCCCTAACATGGAGTACTCATTAATTTTTCTATTTAGAGTGAGTACAATGAGAGAAGCAGCATTTTGGACTTCTGCTCTCTACATAAGTCTGGTAGCTACAATCAGATCTGTTTACCCACAGAAACCTTAGGATATACTTTTCAAGTCTTGCTGATGGAAATCTGATACTCTGGTATAGTAATGCTGCTATCTTTAGACAGGAAAAATTTCAGTCCTCTCACTTTTCAATTATTACTTTAAGGATGCATCTGTTAAGTACCCCATAAATGCTGTTGCCAGTGCTATTAAGTACCCAGGACATGTGAGCAACTTGCCAGGCTAGGGAATACAGCTGCAAATGAGGCGGACTTAACTGCTATCCTTCAAGAGCCCTGTGATCTAGCAGGAAAAAGACATTGTACAAGTGCATCTGGAGTTATCTATCACAAAAGGGAGCACTGCCAAGTTCAACAGGAGCTTGCACGAGTCACAAAGAAATGTGGTGTCACGGGCCACGTAGGGCTTCCTGGAGAAACATTAAAGCTGAGACTCAAAGGGCAAATAGGGTTTTGCCTGAGAGCCTGAAAAGCTGAGGAAACAGTACAATTGATGGAGAAGCACTGCCCTAGACTGTACTCTCTTAGGAGGGAGGTACCTGCCCTGGCAATCCAAGCACATGACAGTTACTCAGCAAATTCTGTTAGATTAAAAGAATGATGTCCAAAAAAGCCTACCATGCCTCCTTGTGTTTCTAAGTGCTGTTCATATCCAGAGAAGGGCTTTCCCCACTGTTTACAGGCTGCCCCAGTGTTGTTCAGATCAGATCAGTCGCTCAGTCGTGTCCGACTCTTTGCGACCCCATGAATCGCAGCACGCCAGGCCTCCCTGTCCATCACCAACTCCCGGAGTTCACTCAGACTCACGTCCATCAAGTCAGTGATACCATCCAGCCCCAGTGTTGAGGATATAACAAAACATGGGTGGCTGCTTATTTATAATTGAGCACCACAAGTATATTGCTTGTGAACAGATTCCAGCAGCAGCTTGTATATCTGACTCCTACTGATTGACTAAAAAAAATAAAAATCACGTTGGACTTCAAAGTGTATGAGATAAAGAGATTATTTCTCAAAAGAAAAGAATGAAAACTCTTGTTAAGCTGAGCATAACACTGCTCCCTGGATTAGAAAACCACTATCCATCTAGGTTTAACCATACACTGAGCTCTATTAAAAAAAAACTCGTAAGAACTGCAGCTCATGTTCTGACTCAGATAATCTAAGTTGGTTTTGTAGCATTCCTCACTATTGAACAACTGTAACCTTAAAATCTACCAACAGGTGTTGAGGCTCTGACTCCTACAGATTCCCAAGTCTTCCTTGTTCGCCTGCACCGGGGATGCGACACTGGCTACCTCTCAAGACCAGGGAGTCCGTGGAGAGCACACACTTTCTGAAAAGCCTTGAAGTTCTACCATGATATGAAACTAATGTCTGCAAATTTACAGATGAACAAAATGGAGATCATTTTACTTTCCACAAATAATTCAATGTACTCAAAGCAATACTGAATCCATCAGTGTTCTGATACCCATATACATTTTAACAATTTTTGACAATGAACATGGTATTGGGCTATATTATTGTAATTTTAGTCTACAGGACAAAAATACCAACTAATAATATAAGAACTCTAATAATCTAAGAAAACCTGTCTGTACCACTCCACATGGTTTACTTCTAGGTATCTTCCACTGGATTATAAGCCTCCAAGATTTTGTCTGTTTACAGGCATAGAGAAGAGATTCAATATATATTTCATATTTATAAAGTATAACTGGTTAAAACATCATGGTTTTGAAAAACACATAGATATTAACTATGTATAGTTAGGTAGTCCCAGGCCATGTGTATGCATAAGACTGAAGTACTTAAGATTAAGTGGTTTTAAAAAACACTTTTAGTACAAGGTAGAAAAACCACCTTTTAAAAGTTGGCCTTTCCATGTCCTGGCTATTATAAACAGCAACCTAGATGTCCATCAGCAGATGAATGGATAAGAAAACTGTGGTACATATACACAATGGAGTATTACTCAGCCATTAAAAAATACATTTGAGTCAGTTCTAATGAGGTGGATAAAACTGGAGCCTATTATACAGAGTGAAGTAAGCCAGAAAGAAAAACACCAATACAGTATACTAATGCATATATATGGAATTTAGAAAGATGGTAACAATAACCCTGTATACGAGACAGCAAAAGAGACACTGATGTATAGAACAGTCTTTTGGACTCTGTGGGAGAGGGAGAGGGTGGGATGATCTGGGAGAACGGCATTGAAACATGTATAATATCATATATGAAACGAGTCACCAGTCCAGGTTCGACGCATGATACTGGATGCTTGGGGCTGGTGCACTGGGACGACCCGGAGGGATGGTACGGGGAGGGAGGAGGGAGGAGGGTTCAGGATGGGGAACACGTGTATACCTGTGGCGGATGCATGTTGATATATGGCAAAACCAATACAATATTGTAAAGTTAAAAAATAAAATAAAATAAAATTAAAAAATAAATAAAAGTTGCCTTTAATTTGCATATGAGTCTCTAAAATGAACTGGGTTTATTGCTAATAAGTTCAGCAATTTTTATAACACATCTGTGAAATTTTCATAATGGTTTTTAATTATAATACTATAATTGCATTAATTGAAACACAAAGACAGCAGTATTTTAGCATACTCTTGAGCACCATCTCTGGATGTAAAATGTGAATTATCTTTAAAATAGCAATTAAGAGGGAAAATTTATATTTAAAAAATGAGCATATTTACGAGATCATTCACAATACTAGCCTGACTGAGTAGCATACCCTTGAGAGTTATTTGGTAACCCAAGCAACACTTTATAAATAGTTTTTGTGTCAATAACAAATACTATCATAATGTGTAAATCATGTTCTTAGTGACATCTATGACCTGAGCAATCCAGAATAACCATCTTACTTATAGCAAATAGCTCACTGATTAACTAACTATTGTCTTTATTAGAGACTTCATATTGTGGTGATCATTTCACCACACATACAAGTATTATTACACTGTACATCTGAAACTAATGTATCTTACTGCACCTCAATATAAATAAATAAGATTTCAGTGTTCAGAAAAAGATGAAAATGTGCTTGATTTCCCAGAAGCATGTACCAAATTCTTGCTATTAATCTTGGCTT
Source organism: Bubalus bubalis (assembly GCF_019923935.1). Classification (NCBI taxonomy): domain Eukaryota; kingdom Metazoa; phylum Chordata; class Mammalia; order Artiodactyla; family Bovidae; genus Bubalus; species Bubalus bubalis. The sequence continues at coordinate 40,815,790 of NC_059179.1, read as the reverse complement.
AGTCAACATTTTTACCTTACTGCCAAACTGTTTCCAATTAATCTATGTGAATTTTTTTATCTGAAGACCCAGCACAAGGATGCTACGAGCTCAGTTCTGAAGCCTAAAAGGCCTAGACTGAATTCCATATACCTTTTCACAGATGACTCCACAATACTCTGTTTCTTCTTCTGTAAATTGGGAATAATAATAGTGCCTACTGCATAGAATTGTAGTGAGCAATCAATGAAACAATGAAAACAAAGTATTAATATTTAACATAATCCTCAGAACAAGTATTGATTAAATGATGAGTTTTGACTCATTGCTGTTTGCCATAAAAGGGAACACTGCACACAAAATCCAAGGGAGAGAGGAAATGTCAGTACACACGGGAAAGAAAGGGAGAGAGAAGGTATCAGTGGCAGCAGGGACTACTGAAAGGAGAGAAAAAGATGACCAACAGTCTGAAAGGATCCAAACAGATACCTAATGCTTTTGAAGACATTATTCTTCCATGTAGGTGTATTTAGGGAGATACTGGGGGGCGGTGGGGGGAAATAGCATAAAGTGGAGATAAACAGTCACTTAGGCTGTACCAAAAGACCATGCATTTTAAAGATTAAGGCAACATTAACTCTCAGAAAGTGAAGAGGAACTAAAAATCCTCTTGATGAAAGTGAAAGAGGAGAGTGAAAAAGTTGGCTTAAAGCTCAACATTCAGAAAATGAAGATCATGGCATCCAGTCCCATCACTTCATGGGAAATAGATGGGGAAACAGTGGAAACAGTGTCAGACTTTACTTTTCTGGGCTCCAAAATCACTGCAGATGGTGACTGCAGCCATGAAATTAAAAGACGCTTACTCCTTGGAAGGAAAGTTATGACCAAACTAGACAGCATATTCAAAAGCAGAGACATTACTTTGCCAACAAAGGTCCATCTAGTCAAGGCTATGGTTTTTCCTGTGGTCATGTATGGATGTGAGAGTTGGACTGTGAAGAAAGCTGAGCGCTGAAGAATTGATGCTTTTGAACTGTGGTGTTGGAGAAGACTCTTGAGAGTCCCTTGGACTGCAAGGAGATCCAACCAGTCCATCCTAAAGGAGACCAGTCTTGGGTGTTCATTGGAAGGACTGATGCTGAGGCTGAAACTCCAATACTTTGGCCGCCTCATGCAAAGAGTTGACTCATTGGAAAAGACCCTGATGCTGGGAGGGATTGGGGGCAGGAGGAAAAGGGGACGACAGAGGATGAGATGGCTGGATGACATCACCGACTCGATGCACATCAGTTTGGGTAAACTCCGGGAGTTGGTGATGGACAGGGAGGTCTGGCGTGCTACAATTCATGGGGTCGCAAAGAGTGGAACATGACTGAATGACTGAACTGAACTGAACTCTCAGAAACTTCCATCACAATCAGAAGCTGTGATACTTCAAGCACTGACCCTTCCCATTTAGAAAATGCATTTATTCAGAATAATGTGTACGCTAAGGGTTCACTAAGAATTTTAACATATACATGAGGCCTATAATTTATATAATGCACAGACGTAAGAAAATAGCCTGATACATCTGTTCCAAAATCATCCAAAAATAACTGAAGATTAATATATTTATATTTTACACGTGTAACTTTATAATCTGTCATTACCAGGGCAAAGAAAATAATATAGTCATGTGATCAGAAAAATAATGCTATGGAGCAGGTAGGTATATACTTTTTATTTTTACTGGAGTGGTATATAATACTTTAAAACATAAAGCAAGAGGCTTCCTTCTGTCCTGTTAGCCTTCCCTCAGATACCTCTACATTCAAAGAACTCATGAAACAGGTCATATGTCAAATGAAAGAATAAATGAGATTAAATATTAAAGTGACTTTACTCAAATTTTTCATCACAAGTCCTACTATAAGATCTTTACAGAAATGGAAAAAAAACTATATAAACTGGAACAAGGGAAGAGAGTTATATCCAGTAAGAAAATATCCTAGACCTTAGAATAAATAAATAAGATGCAGAAATAAAGTGAGAAAAAATTCTTCACTGAATTAACGTCCTCCACGAAGTAAACAATTAGTACTCATCCTTGATGAACACAGCTACTAGTTGGACAAGAATATCTATTATTCAAAGCTTTCAGTCAAATAATCACTGCAGAGTATTCCGTGTAGAAAAGTCCATAAGAACTTTTTTGATATTACATATGTTTATGAGCTCAATATCCCAATGACAGACTCACTTGACTTCACATGAATGGATGCTTAACTCCTTGTGCAGCAGCCCACTGGTGAGATGGTACACCAGGACAGAACCATTGCTTGTACCTATCAAAATGACATGATAGAGGAGATTTAATCTAGTGGAAGTTTCATATCTAACAAGTCTTCTCTCAAGATTTCATTTTAAAATATCTATCTTTAATAAAAGGAACCTAAGCTAGGTGTGAAGGAAGAGTATATTTCTCTGCCTTCCCTCTTTTCAAAAATGGGTCTAATCTCACGGACTCTGGGCTGTGTTGTGCTTAGTCACTCAGTCATGTCCAACTCCTTGCAACCCCATGGACTGGAGCTCTTTAGGCTCTTCTGTCCATGGGATTTTCCAGGCAAGAATACTGGAGTGAGTTGCCATGCCCTCCTCCAGAGTCTTCTCATCCAACGGATCAAACCCAGGTCTCCCACATTGCAGGCGGATTCTTTACCATCTGAGCCACCAGGGAACCCCAAGAATACTGAAGTAGGTGGCCTATCTCTTTGCCAGGGTATCTTCTGAACCTAGGAATCAAACCAGGGCCTCCTGCATTGCAGGCAGATTCTTTACCAGCTGAGCTACCAGGGTAGTTCCATGGACTCTGCAATCTTACCTAAACCCAGAAACAGATTTTCAAAGAAAGACTTCAAAATCTAATTCAATACACACAAAATTTGACTATGCACTTTCTTAAGCTTTTTGAATGTTTATTATTATAACTGGTCCTCAAAAACACAGCCTAGCAGAGCTCATTAACCAGATTTTTCTGGTTTTCTTTACAAAGATTTTTTGCTCTGTCTTTAACATTAAATACATCATAAAGAGATGGTAAAGTACAGTGGCTAACTGTGGATTTTACAGTTAAAGAAGCCTAAGTTTAAGCCCTGGCTCTGCCCTACACTCTTGCCGTTTTCTTGTTTGCACTGAAAATCTATTTATTCGTTGGAGATTACATGAGAAACATCTGTGTAAGACACCTAGTACAACACTCAGCACCATGTAAGGATGTGATGATGATTATTACTGTTATCACTGTATTATGATTTGTAGTGACTGTTATACCTAAAGCTTTTCACAGTCTCAGGCAATCAGTCTACAATTTAATTAGAAGGGACATGGCCATTTGAGGAAGTAATACTTTCTTCAGAAATTAATGTTTCAGCCCTTAATATGTTTTTATAAGTAAAGCAAGAAAAGTGAACAATGTTAATGGTTGCACAATCACTTTCTCATTACACATGACTGAAAGAATTAATGGATTCATATGAAGCAACAGACTGTAGAAATAATAATATAATAATGTGAAAGTCACTCAGAAAGAGAAAGTCACTCAGTCGTGTCTGACTCTTTGCGACCCCATGGACTATAGTCCATGGAATTCTCCAGGCCAGAATACTGGAGTGGGTAGCCTTTCCCTTCTCCAGGGGATCTTCCCAACCCAGGGATCATATAATAATAGTAAAAACAAAAATTCTAGGCAAATTCCAATCTTGGCTAACTTGCTGAATAAAACTTCAGAAATTTCCTGCAAAACTATTCTAGAGAAATAGGGTATTATAACTTTATATTTATTACCTATGCCACCATATCTTCTAGTTCTAGTACTGAGAAAATATCTAAATTACTCAAACTTTTCAATTAGCAAATGTTCAAAATAATTATAAGGTTTCTATATTCTGCACATTTTGATGTTGAAACTATGATCTACAGGCCCTAGAAGGAGAAGTGAATCCAGCTGAGCTCTGCTTGTGTTTCCTAATGACTCTGCAAGACTTCAGGCACATATATTTTTTGCTTTTACTTTGCTATTACACTAAATTTAATAAATGACTTGCTATTCACTATATACCACTATAATATAGCTTATTCTACAATGGAAATCTCAGATTCTAATCAACTCTTATTATCTAACTATCTCAAGACATAATTTTCACCAATAAATTAATAAAATTAGATATACTGACATTCAGAGACATACATTTTATGTACATTGACCAATTCCAACTGAAATTTCAATAAGAGATTTAATATGAATCAACAGTTTCTAGAGCAAAAATTAAACATCTATCTGTATTTATATAAATCTGGAAACGTATAAGCACAGATCACTGAATCTTAAAATTCAAATCACTTTCAAAAGATGATAATGGAAAAAAATGGGGAAATAACAGTACCGCCAACCAGTAATACTCAAATGAGCCACTAGGAATCACAAGCCAGCCACTGAGCTAAGACACAAGGGCTGCAAGATACATGTGATGAGATTTTATTTTTAGGAAAAAAAAAGAATCACAAATCACATGTTTAGAGAAATGGGAAAAAACCAGAAGTCAAACCAATAGCATCTTAAGAAAATGACAATTTCAAACAAATATTCTATTCTTCAAAATTTTAGAGAAATGAATTTTTAACCTTATATACTTAAAAGCAAATTAAAATTCTGTTTTCTCTGTAAAAGAAACCAGGTTAAACACATTACCATGAAATTACTGTGACAGCAAGCTGAAACCCAGACCAATTTTTTTTTAAATATAAAATATAAAAATTGCAATTTCAACCCAGAAGGCAAATCTTTAGTTTACAAAGACAAGAGCCACTTTGAATAAAATAAAACCAGGTTTAACATACAATTCTTAGCAAATATAGATTCTTGCTGTTACTAAATATTAACTTTGACCACATTGTTAACAAAAACTCAAAACAAAATGACATGTACAGGAGAGCTTGAGATGGTCCAAGAAAAGACAAGCAGTCTGGTTTCAGCATCACACAGGACTATCCACCTGACCTTTCAGAAGCACATCCATGGTGTCGGAATCTCTGTCATCTGCCACTGGTGAGTGAGTTATTGTTGTGATTTAAAAAGATTAACAGGAGAGGGGAAAAAAGCATTTCAAGATGAGTATTTACACAATTTCATGGAGCCTCTTCCTCCTCTTAAAGCATTCTAAAGGAGAATAAAGGATTTTCTAATAATCAGGAAACTTTAATGTCTTAAAAATGTAAAACAGACATTAAGAGTTAAAACAAGAACTCACCAACAGCAAGCAATGGCTGATACATCTTGATGTTTTTTGTGGTCAACGGGGGGCACATACGGATAGCGAACTGTGGGGAGGGCAGTCCTGAAAGCAGACCTGTTAGCAAGAACTTGAGCTGCACTTCCTGCAGAATGGAGCCTTTGGGGTGTTCTTCCCCAGCAACTGCACTTTGCCCTGGTTTGTAATAAAACAAACAAACAAAAATACATTAATTGCAACATATGCTGATCTTAAAACTCTGAAGGAACTTTGCCCTGGTTTGTAATAAAACAAACAAACAAAAATACATTAATTGCAACATATGCTGATCTTAAAACTCTGAAGGAACTTTACAGTGGAAGCACTCTTCAAATCTAGAAGGTGCCACGTAGCACTCTGGGGGCTTAGCTATACACTAGGTCTTATTTAGCTACGGGACTTCATTTGCATCATCTAATATCTCAAAGGTTAGATTATTCCAGAGTATTGCTATCCATAATTCAGGGGGCTTTGTCTTCTAAGAAACACTGTTTTAGCCAAAGTTGCTGGCTTCAGGGTATCAAAGGCAAATCGAGAAGGACTAGGGTTAGAGAACAGTTTCTGTACATGACAGATTATAGCATATTCCTGTCTCACTGCCTTCCTTAAGTGTTATGTTTTGATCTGATGCTCTTTAAAGTGCACATAAAATTGGTAATCATAAATAGGTTCAAAGAGCTCAAACCAGTCAAACCCAAAGGAAATCAACTCTGAATATTCACTGCAAAGACTGATGCTGAAGCTTAAGCTCCAAAACGCTGGCTACCCATTGCGAAGAGTTGACTCATTGGAAAAGACCCTGATGCTGGGTAAGATTGAGGGCAGGAGGAGAAGGGGACGACAGAGGATGAGAAGCCTGGATGGAATCACCAACTCAATGGACATGAGTTTGAGTAAACTCAGGGAGATAGTGAAGGACAGGGAAGCCTGGCTTTTTGCAGTCCATGGGGTCACAAAGAGTCAGACACAACTTTGCAACTGAACAACGACAACAAAATGTTGCACTACAAAGATTGCAGCAAAGTTGAAACTTTAGCTTACTAATAAGGGTTTAAAATTTTTCTTCCTTTGTGTGTGTTAAGTTGCTTCAGTCATGTCCAACTCTTTCTGACGCTATGGACTATAGCCCACCAGGCTCCTCTGTCCATGGGATTCTCCAGGCAAGAACACTGCAGTGGGTTGCCATGTCCTTCTCCAGGGGATCTTCCCACCCAGGGATCAAACCTGTGTCCCTTATGTCTCCTGCAGACAGGTTCTTTACCACCAGCACCACCAAAGCCTGGGAAAAAGTTATCACACAAGAATATGTGTGAGTGTATATGCTTGTGTGTTTATCACAGGTGGTGCTACTGGTAAATAATCCACCTGTCCATGCAGAAGACACAAGAGATGCAGGTTCAATCCCCTGGGTCAGAAAGATTCCCTGGAGTAGCAAATGGCATCCCACTCCAGTATTCTTGCCTGGAAAATTCTATGGGCAGAAGAGCCTGGCTGGCTACAGTCCATAGGGTGACAAAGAGCTGGACACGACTGAGCACAAGCACATATTAGTGCTCGTGTGAACACCCTAGGTGCTCACACATATACACATATTGTGAAAGGGAAAAATGTAAATAATTACTCAGAGTGGGTGATGGGATTCTAAATAAACCCCTCAAACTCAAGTCGTTTTAGTAAAATGTTATTATAAAATCGGTAAGATATACACACAAAAAAAGGATCAATCTGAATAAATGATCCCTTAGGATAAGCCATACAACTGATACTCATTTTTAGTAACAAAGATGGGGTCTAAAGCAATGGCAACAAGTAGGTGCCATGTTTACCAACTTTTGGCAGCTTGGAGTTGATTCCAGGAAACTGCATATTTCTCTTCCAGCATTTTCCATGTGAAGTGATTCACAAAGTAGGGCAGATTAGGCCTTAATAAGCAACAGCCTTTACTCAATGAATATAAATCAGACCTCTGTACTTAACTGAATTGCTTTCAATTATCACTAAGTACATACTGAATTTCAAATTAAAAGTTTTAATTAAAATGTTTTCAAGTAACAAAGATTAATTAATACTTTCAAATCAACAACATTGTCAAGAACTGCTATACAATCTGTATCATTTTGTCCCCCCCAAAATGTAATTTATATCACTTAGATACCTGAACAGCATAAAATTTCAAACTCCTATGGGCTTCATATTACTGATTAGTTCTGTACATGTGTGTTCATAATTCTTTTCACTTTAATAGTTTATATTAAGCGCAGACAGGGTCAATTAACTCAGAAAATTATGTTACTGATAAAATAAATTTTGCAAAACAATTATGTGTCTGAACTTCTTCATAGGGATTTATGTGTGAAAGGTGAAAAGAAAAAATTTGAAGTATGTAAGTTAGTATCAGTGAGCACAAAGAGTCCAAAACTGGCAGGAATTATGAGAATACCAGGGTATGGAGAGGTCAAGCCTTGCTTTGGTCACAGCGAAGCAGCCAGGACTAGAGGCCATGGCCAAGAAGCAGACTCCAGACTGGGATGATTATGACCACATTTCCACTAACTGGCTGTGTACTTTGGGGCAAGTGTTTTAATCTCTCCAGGTCTTAGTTCCCACATATATAAAATGGAAATAATAATAATAGTACCTGGTCCGCAGGGTTGTCAAGGTATTAAGTAGAGAATTTGGCACAGCATTTAATATAGTACTAAGCCCCCAATAAATGTCATCTCTGATTAACATCAATAAGCTAATGCTCTTCTTTCTAGTATATCATTTATTTTTATAGCATTTAAACAAACAAAAAGAAACCTAGTAAATAATGTCCATGTTTAATTACATTATAGAATAACAAATAATGGTAAAGAAAATCCTTTATAAACCACTGGCCACAATTTTAAGTGAATTACATGTTAACTCTGCTTGGCATATTTATAATTCCTAGCTGTATAATATTTGAAATCACCAACCCTCATTCTTCCTTGACCATATTCTGGCTCTATAATAACTAGATAAGTTTGAAATAATATTTTATTTGCAAATAAATATTTAGTGCAAGTAAGAATTCCCAACATAAAAATAAGAAAATGTAAGTCAAGAAGATGATTTTTTTCTAAATATTGCTCAGTTAATTATTTCTTCAATAACTATTTATTGTACATCTAGAATGGGCTACACCCTGTGCTGAGTACTGGGGATGCAAGGCTGAATTAACCTCTGTCCCACCCTTTTGGCGCGTATAACCTATGGGAAGAAACAGACAAGTAAAATCACAATGACAATCGGCAGATAACTATTAGGGACCACATAAATTTTGCTTATTTTATACCCCTCTGGTTTATTCAGAAAAGAACAAATCTACATTTTAGTTTTCTGAAGTATTAACTTTGATTTAATAGTAACAACAATCACTGACTATTAATTTTGCCCTTCAAAAAGTATACCTAACATGAAAGTCAGAAGGGAAAAAAAAAGTGGCTTACCAATCATGTTATCTAAGGAGAGGTCTGGGAGTTTATTCTGTAGGACTCCTACAGGAATTCCACAGAAAGACACTGGTGAATATAAAGGTGACACGCCAGAACTACTGCAAAGATATAATAATTAGACAGTTCTTACATATTTAAAGTCTGCATCATATGTTAGTAACTCAAATTACTAACTTTAGGTCATAGTACTCCATCCATTTTTTACACTAGTCATTAATCTAAACCATAGGTGAAATATCTCTAGCAGGTTTACATAATCCCCTTGTAATCTAATGTCTATATATTTTTTACAGAAAAAGGCCTTGCTATTTTTATATGATTCTGGCAATCTTAAAAAAGGGGGGGAAGCAAAGCAAAACAAAAAAGAGATCCTATTGGTTCATTTACCTGCTCCGTGAATTCCGATTACAAACAGCAGACTTCAGTTCCCATATCATGACCCTGCCATCGCTCACTATGAGGGCAGCTGCATTCTCATTGACAGGACAACACACCATACTGAAGGGACGGACAGTTTTTGTCACCCTGATTGCATCACACTGGCTTCGTAGGTCATAGGTAAGCTCCTGGACAGGATCTGGATCTTAACAAGAGTATTGTTTTCTTTAAATATTAGAAAGCAACCATATTAATGTCACTGCTACTTGTTTCAATGTAAATAATACCTCAACCAAAAAGAACATCATCCCTTCAACTAAAGCAAAGTTTGTCAAAAATGGCTTCCCTGTGTTTACAATTACTAATTTCTTCAGGATATAAGACAATTAACTTAGTGACTGTCCACACCAAGTTTAATGTCCAAAAGAGCAACTATCAAAATAGCTTATTTAATATTTTTTAAATGAAGACAATCTTTCAAAAAAAGATCAACAGATATATGATTAAATAATGAACAGTACACCTGTAGCCCATCGTAATTTACTGTGCTCTACATCATGATGGTGTGATCACTCACCTAGAGCCAGACATCCTAGAATGCAAAGTCAAGTGGGCCTTAGGAAGGATCACTATGAACATGTCTAGTGGAGGTGATAGAATTCCAGCTGAGCTATTTCAAATTCTAAAAGATGATGCTGTGAAAGTGCTGCACTCAATATGCCAGCAAATTTGGAAAAAGCAGTGGCCACAGGACTGGAAAAGATCAGTTTTCATTCCAATCCCAAAGAAAGGCAACACCAAAGAATGTTCAAACTACCACACAATTGTACTCATCTCACACACTAGCAAAGTAATGCTCAAAATTTCCCAGGCCAGGCTTCAACAGTACGTGAACCAAGAACTTCCAGATGTTCAAGCTGGATTTAGAAAAGGCAGAGTAACCAGAGATCAAATTGCCAACATCCACTGAATCACAGAAAAAGCAAGAGAGTTCCAGAAAAACACATACTTCTGCTTCATTGACTATGCCAAAGCCTTTGACTGTGTTCATTACAACAAATTCTGGAAAAGTCTTAGAGATGGGAATACCAGACCACCTTACCTGCCTCCTAAGAAATCTGTATGCAGGCCAAGAAGCAACAGTTAGAACCAGACATGAAACAAGAGACTGGTCCCAAATTGGGAAAGGAGTACATCAAGGTCGTATATTGTCATCCTGCTTATTTAACTTATATGCAGAGTACATCATGTGAAATGTTGGGCTGGATGAAGCATAAGCTGGAATCAAGACTGGCAGGAGAAGTATCAATAACCTCAGATATGCAAATGATACCATCCTTATGGCAGAAAGCGAAGAGGAATTAAAGAGCCTCTTGATGAAAGTGAAAGAGGAGAGTGAAAAAGATGGCTTAAAACTCAACATCTAAAAAATGAAGATCATGGCACCTAGTCCCATCGCTTCATGGCAAATAGATGGGGAAACAATGGAAACAGTGACAGATTTTATTTTTTTGGGCTCCACAATCACTGCAGATGGTAACTGCAGCCATGAAATTAAAAGACGCTTACTCCTTGGAAGGAAAGTTATGGCCAACCTAGACAGCGTATTAAAAAGCAGAGACATTACTTTACCGAAAAGGTCCTTCTAGTCAAAGCTATGGTTTTTCTAGTAGTCACATATGGATGTGAGAGTTGGACCATAAAGAAGGCTTAGCGCTGAAGAATTCATGTTTTTGAACTGTAGTGTTGGAGAAGACTCTTGAGAGTCCTTTGCACAGCAGGGAGATCAAACCAGTCAATGCTAAGGGAAATCAGTACTGAATATTCATTGGAAGGACTGATGCTGACACCGAAGCTCCAATACTTTGGCCACCTGATGCAAAGAACTGACTCACTGGAAAAGACCCTGATGCGGTGAAAGATTGAAGGCGGGAGAAGGGGACAACAGAGGATGAGATGGCTGGATGGCATCACCGACTCTATGGACATGAGTTTGAGCAAGCTCCAGGAGTTGGTGATGGACAGGGAAGCCTGGCATGCTGCAGTCCATGGGGCTGCAAAGAGTCGGACATGACTGAGAGACCAAACTGAAGAGTAAGCCTAAAAATAATTGTATTTTACGAAAGATGTGAAAGTCACTTTCATCTTTACATAGCACATCATTCCATAAAGACATCAGTTTTATTCTCCAGGATGAGATTGGAATTGACAACTGAATGCCCTGAAGACTTATTAACCTATGTCACTTTACCATGGAAGTGACACAGGTTTAAGACATTCCTTGCTAAAGCAGAAGAAAAGTCAAAGAGGTGTAATAATAAAGGTATATATAAGGCTGGACTTGTGTAAAAGAAACAGTCACAAAAGATAACAGGTACTTGGCTCACGGATACAGACAAAAAGGGATTACAAAATACTACTATTTTTGCTGCATACAGGAGGTGCACTGTTATAATACCCAGAGATTATCTTGGGTTTGTGCTTTCTTATGTCTCATACTATAACCATATTCTATTATCTTAAGGCAGGGATTATCATTAACTCCATGCTTTGGCTAGTATTTGCCACATAAAGCTTTAAAAAATAATTCTGAAAAAAAAAATAAGTGAACATTATTGTGAGATATAAACTTACCTGGTTCCTCATTTGAAGTGAAAATACTACTGTAAGATCTTCGAACACGTAAGGTTATACAACCATTTTCATGTAGGCAAAATAAACCATCACGTTGAAAGCAGGGAATTACCTTTAAATAGATGATGTATTTATTTTTCAAAACCATAGATTTTAAAATTATATATACAGTGAGACTCATAAACTCGTATTTATAGAATACGGGCAAAAAGTAAAACAAAAACACAAAAGCACACATATAATCCCCTTATCCATCAATCCTAAAAAATTTGTCTTTATTCGTGTAACTTAAATAGTTCAGTATCCATCTCCAGATCTGTCAGGAGAATTTCTAGGGTTAAATCAAACCAATCAGAAGTCCAGAAAAATAAGGAATGTAAAATAATATTGTCAATCTTTAAATAAATAGAAAAAAAGGGAAACTAAGGACTTTTGCAAGACTATGCAAAAGTATAGATTATTTTTCTCTATATAATTCATAATCAACTTTTGGTGATGTAATTTGTAAGCTGTAGATACCTGCAGAAAAGGAACTCCTGTTCGCTCTATTGCAATCACACCCACTGTCTGATTCACCTCAAGATCAAGGATTAAAATCTCACGAGGGTAGAGCAGCAACATGTGATTCCTTTTGGAAGGCAGGTATGCCAACTGAAGGCAATCATTGAGAGTTATGAATTCTGCACTGGAAAAAATAAACATTTACTTCAGGCATCAAGAAATGAGTCAGACTCACACATGAACGTATGTACAAAACAGATATGGATCCACAGACAAGAAAACAAACTTATAAGTACCAAAGGTGGGGTGGCCATGAGGGAGGGATAAATTAAGAGTTTGGGATTAGCAGATACAAACTACTCTATATAAAATAAACAAGGTCCTACTATATGGCACAAAGAACTAGATTCAATATCCTATAGTAAACTACAATGGAAAAGAATATGAAAAAGAATAGTAATATGTATAACTGAAGCACTTTGCTGTGTGTGTGCATGTGTGCGCACACGTACTGCGTCACTCCCTCAGTTGTGTCTGACTCTTTGCAATTCCATGGACAGAGGAGCCTGGCAGGCTACAGTTCATGGGGTTCTCCAGGCAAGAATACTAGAGTGGGTTGCCATTCCCTTCTCAGGGGATCTTCCCAACCCAGGGATAGAACCCACATCTCTTGCATTGCAGGCAGATTCTTTACTGTCTGAGCCACTAGGGAGGCTCCATATAATATAATATGTATAAGTGAATCATCTTGCTGTATATCAGGAACTAACACAGCATTGTGAATCAACTACACTTCAATTTTTAAAAGATGAATCAGACTTTATTCATATCTGAAAAAGCTAAAAAAGGATTGAATTTTGTACTTTCCATATAATAACCATCAATGAGAATGTACAACTGTCTCCCGAAATAACCAACATGAGCTAGCATCTAAATATTAGATCTCTCCTTTGTGCCAAAATCCACATTATGACAGTAACACTAGACAGGCTGGAGAGATATGTTTCCAAATCACTGAAAGTTTAAAGTAAACTAGTAAGTCTGTGATATGAGAGGGTAAGTGACAATACTACACAGCACTCATAAGGCAGTACTGTCATTCTTATTTTGTAGTCAGAAGTACTAGATGGAGGGCTGAAAAGAAGCCATGGGATTAAAACACAACATTTAGAGTAATTAGGGCTAGAGAACTGGATCAGGAGTCAGTGGACTATCTGTTTGGCCTTGAGCAAGTCACTCCCTCTACTCTGCCTTCCTTTATTTTTCAGCTGTCTTAAAGATTTTTTGGAACAAAGTTGGGTATTTTATTCACTTGCCACAGAATTTTCTTCTGTGTAAATAAAAGAGATGAAACAATATGAGGATTGTAAAGATTGTTGAAGAGTCTCAAAAATCATTTCAGTAATTTGTGATTGTTGTATATACCTAATCACAACTTTGTATTTATAATAAATTTACATATTTATTTCAATAGGAATGGGCATATAATTATGTACCATCTTCTTTTTACATAATAATTTTATTAAGGTTTTGAAATTTAAAGTAAAGTTAGATCAGAGGACCATGGAGAGGGATGTGGACTGCATTAAAATTCTGGCTGTGCACTTCCCAGTTGGGCAAGCTTAAATAACAAATTTAAAACAATGTAAGACTCAATTTCCTCACACAGATGAACATATGATTCACATGAGAGAAAATACAGTATGTAGGTCATAAGTTATAAAACTATGCAGGTTAAAAATAATTATTTATGATACAGAATTACTGCAAAAGAAATAAGTTCTCAAGATACTTAAGGAGTAATCTTCAATCATTTCAGCATAGGGTGGGGGATAAATTGGGATAAATTTAACCAGCCTATGGTTTAATATATAAAACTGATATTTACATATCAATTCAGAATTTGTAGAGCAATTTGTATTTTACCACGTTTTTCAGGTAATTACCCACAAAGTCTAGATAGAATAATCTTAGTATATTAAAAATAAAAGCATTTTTAAAATGAATGCCAAAAAACTACCAAAGCAATAAAAATATAAGAACCACAGCACTAGGAAAAAAACAGAAATCCATTTTTAATGCATAAAATTAGTTCTTCAAAATAAAATTTTATTCAGTTGAAATTTCTGAAATAAACAAAAATATAGCATTTACCAAAAGAATGCTTATTAAGTATCAGATACTATGATAAGGACTTAAGTTTCTGTATCTATTAATCTTTGTAACAGGCCTATGAAACCCTTTAAAACACCACATCTTAACTATTGGAAGACTGAAATCTGAGAAAGACTAAAGTATACTCCAAGTCACAGAACTACAGTTCCCCTAGAATCTTGGCCCTTAATCACTATGGGAAACCACATTTACATGCAGAAGAAAAACACTCATATTTTACTGGCTAATGACATTACACAGTATTTAAGTCAGGAAAATGTATTTAAAATCATAATCCAGTTTTGCCCCCTAATTTTTAATGTGTTCAGTGGCCCCCATCTTAGAATCTTTCTCTCTCATTTTCAGAAGTCAAAGATGTTCACTGAAAATTAGTGGGGGTTGTTTACTGCATTACTGGAAACAAAGGAACCATGCTAAGTGCTAAATCTCTTCTTAGAGGAGGAAACAAAAAATATTTTTCCTTTTATAAATTCAAAATTAGAAACAAGAAAGGGTAACACGAAGAAGAAAATCAATCTTAATACATTTCCAAAAATTATATTTTCAATAAACAGATAAACACTGAGTTACATGAATGTTGCTGCTAGTTTTATACTTGCAACTTACCTAGGTTTCTCTTGAGTGATTAAGATTTTCACTTTATTAAGAGCCTTCTTGGCCCCTGTGGCTGCAGCCAGCTTGTTGTGAGCTGGGCTGGAGTGTGGACTGGATATGTAAACTTTTTTCCCAGGTCCTGAGGGAGGCTTGGATGGAGAGAAATCTGAGATGAACACAATGCCCTCGCTGGTGAGTACTGTACTGAGAGAAGTGAAACTCTGATTAAAGTTTAATCAAGTTTAGCATAGAGTTTTATTCCAATACATTTTTAAGAGCAAGGTAATGATAATTTTAATAATAAGGAACTGGCAGTGTTATGCAGACTTAACGGGAATGTTCTCCAAGTTAAACAGAAACAGGTGGTCCATTACAATTCGTCAGAGGCCTCCAAGCTCAGCACTCTAAATTAATATCTTATATTAAAAAGATACCAGAAGGTTACTGGCAGAAGGAGCAAATGTTTGTTCTTCCAAATAAATTCAGTGTACGGACTTTCATTAGAAACCTTTCCTCATTATATCTCATAACTTCAAAATCTAAAGACTTTCAGAATATAAAATTCACAGAAGAGGAAAAAAAAACCTATATATGAGGTTCTGCATACCACACTTGGCAAATTCAAATATTTAACTTGTTGATACTAATTTTTTATCATTATCATGAATTGCTCTGTCTAAATTTACTTCCTTTTTCTTCTTGAGTGTCAAACTGAAGCTTGGGATGTGCAAAGAGTGTTTTCACTTAATATCTAGAGTAAAAGTGCCAACAGTGGCTAAGTGTACAGGAAACAGAAATATTTTATGCCTTTTTATGATTGAAAAAATAATCCCCCTCACAACTGGGGCCGACTAACACCTGTTGCTGCTAAGTCACTTCAGTCGTGTCCAACTCTGTGCGACCCCATGGACTGCAGCCTATCAGGCTCCTCCATCCATGGGATTTGCCAGGCAAGAGTACTGGAGTGGGGTGTCATCGCCTTCTCCGGACTAACACCTATCTGATCATAAAAATCTTATCTACCCTGGCTCTTGGCAATGAGTGAGGCTGTTTTAAAGGCAGGGAACAAAGCATTCAAGAATTATGACAACCCCAGCACATTCAATGAGCAAATCAAAGATGTTAGGTCAACTGATGCTTTGAAATCTCGTGCTTTCATCAACTAAATTACAGAGATGCAGTAAATTAACCTGAAGCTTTGTCTCCATTTCAGATTATAGAAGGCATCCTTCAAGGTCGAAGTCTGTCCCCTCCTTTTGTGATGTCCTCACTCCCTGACTCTGTCAGCTAAGCCTGCTCTCCTCAGGGCTCCCACAGCACTGCCCTCCACAGCAACCTAGTGAGTGCACACATACGTTCACATTTACACATTTACACATACAAACCCTAAACACACCATATTGCAGTTATTTATACAGCTATGTTTCCCATTTTGATTTCTACTTGTCTGACCTTCTGTCCCTCCATCAACTCACATACCCCTCAATAAATATTGGAGGATACAAATTGGAATTTTGAGTCATTCAAATCCAGGTAAAACATTCTTTACCATAGTAGATCTCCTCATCTCTTTGAAGTTGTTCATCAAATATCAAAATGAAGCCTACCTTGACCAGTTTATCTATACAACAAGCCCACTCCCACTCCCTTTATCTTGTTTTATTTTTTATAACACTCATAATACATTGTAGTGTACTAATTCATTATGTTCATAGGTCACCACCTAATTCTTCCTCACTAGAATGCAAACTTTATGAAGACAAGAATCCTTGTCTTGATTCACATATTCCAGACTCCCAGAACACTCCGTGCATATAGTAAGTAAAAGCTCAAGAAATATTTGTTGGATAACTGAATAAAAAATATTTAGTCACAAAAATATCTGTCTAGAATCTAATTTTTAGATCAGTGGCTCAGTAAAACATTAAAGTATATTGGCAAAAACAGTCTCTGCAAGAAAAAACTCCCTTGGGCTTAGTCTGTTCTTGACATGCATCTGTTTATGGCACTCAAAAGGCTTGGAATGAATTAGAACAATATTTTGAAAAGGAAGAAATGAATTTGGCCACAGACTAAATGAAACCCTTGACTCAGGTTCTTTTGATGTTCCTAGAAAAAAAATTTAATTAAGTCTGAATTAGAATAACACAGCAACTCTCTCGTTCTCTGACTAATCTAATTCTGATCACAAATTCCATACACTGAAGGTCTAGCTTGCTGATTTAAATTTCTAATCATCAGAATACTTGAAAAAATATGGGTTATGATTTAGTATCTTTACTAGGAGCTGAAAAGATATGAACTAGATGTGCGTCTGATTTTAAGATGTATGATGGGTGTACGTGTATGTGTATCTTATGTATATAGCATTAATCATATATATTACAAATACCTCAATTCATTTTCCACAAGAAACTAGTACTCACAAGTTAAATGTGAGGGATCAAAAGGATCAAAAGAAAAAGAAAGAATGTTATCAGCATAGCTCTTCTTCCAGAGTTTGGTGCCAGTATCTGCATTCCAGAGCACAATGTAATTCGGCGGATGGATAGCAAGCAATAAATCCCGGGAAGCATCTTGATTCCATAACCACTGAACATCTGCAAAGACCAGATAAATAAAGACAAAATTCAGAAATCACCCACTTTAAAACACTTGGTTAATGCATCCTTTATATCTAGTTGTGTGTATGTGTTTTCATAATCCTTAAAATCTTAACTTCCCCCCTCCTTTTCAATGTTGCATCTAAGTTTATGTGTCAAGATTGACAGGGAAAACTAATTATACATAAAAATGAGCTGCCTGAACATTAGAATCTAGAGGTCAACATTTCCAAGTAATCTGAAATATTACTTCAAAGAAAATACAAGGCAATTTACACTATTCATTAGTTAAAACTTTATGTCAAAGACTTGTCCTAGCCAGGATCAATGTCAGACTCTCCTAATGTTTTTGTGGAGTTACTTAATGGGACTTTACAGAATTGCATATTTTTTTAAGACAATAAAGAAGATAAAGATCTAGTTCAGTAGGTACAGTAAGTACTCAATAAGTACTTTTTTAACAGTCATTTAAAAGATTCACCCAGTCAAGAGAGCCACGCAGTCAAAGCCAGGAATGCTGTATTGATTAGGTCAGTAACATAAGCAAGCAAATGATCTATTGATATATGAAAATGAGAATAACATTTTATCTCTATTAGCAGAAAGTAAGCATTGAGGGCTAATTCAAAGGTGCAGTTCAGGGGAGTTTATTTATAGCTTAGATCTACAAGACCATTTATAAGGAGCTTAAGTTTTCTCATCATGCTCAACTGAAATTAATGCGTTTTACCAAAGCACAAATCAACTGAGATCTGAGGAAATAAGCCCAGGAGCATATTGATAGGGAAAAGAAAGCTAGATTCGGATCCACAGAACTGGCTACACACAATCAAGAGTTAACTGAGAAGTGATGAAAGTAAATGAAAGGGACAAAAACCAACCGCTCTAACAATAAGTGTATTAACACAGACGCTCGGTGGAGCGCGGACTTTCCTCACCCTGAATAGGCTTGGCATGCTCTTGGATCTCACACTGTGCTACTCCTGCTGCTACATCCCAAACGATGATCTTTCCATTGACATCAGCAGAAGCTAAGCGCAAGGAATATGGCGAGCCAATGTTATGATGATAATTTTCCCTGGCCCATTTAACCTAGTATCAAGAAGAAACCAAATCAAGTAAATATTTGCACTGGATGTAAACCATACATAATTTTCATAAAACACTGACCAGAACTCAAGCTACATTCTACACTTATATTACAAAAATAGGAAATTAGCTTCCTCAAAAGTCAGACATTTTTATTATGATTTTTTTAAAGCCACAACTAAAATAGTTTTGAAAACATCACAACTTTCTTGCCTTTAAAATATCAGAAATGAGACACAGGCTTAATAATCTGGAGAATGCAGGTAAAAATTCCAGAATACTATCTCTTAAAATGGTATGATCACTGATATATCATCTAATCACAGTAAAGACCATAAAATCTAATTCTGACAGAACACATAAAATCCTAAACTGTTAAGAAGAATCTTCTCTTGCACTCTATTCTTCTAATTAAAAGCAGACAACTTTGAGCTACCAAAATCTTGCAAAAGGAAAACACAAAAGCAAACAAAAAATCTGGGTATCCCTCTCATAAAATCGGAAAAAAATTGCAGCAGTTTTTTCTCTAAAAAAATAAATTTATGCATCATACTTTTATAACATTAATAGTTTTTTAAATAAAAAATACAAGAATCCCAGCACAAATCAGGTTAATTCCTGAGTACTGAGCACTGACAGAATAAGGAATAAAACAGTCCTTCCTCTGAGCCAAGGTCTTCCCTGGGCACAACCTCCCTTCTTTAGCTCCTACTTGTTTACTTTGGATCATTTCCCACATAATACTCTGTAATTATTTTATTTACTTTGTTTTGACCTATCACCAGTCCTGCTCCATATGGCAGGATCATGGGGGCCTTGCTCACATTTCTATTCTCAGACCCTAACACAGTGCCTGCAGCTGACATTCAAGTATGTGTTTAGTAAACAAACTGAACACCACGGACTCTTCAAACATATACCTATATTTGAATATATAGGCATATACCTATGTACACAGACACACACATGTATGTACACATAAAAGTAAACAAACTCAGAGAAAATGCTTAGGTAGGGAAGCATGCTGATCAATTCCAATAGCATTCATGAAAAAGATGGCCAAAAGTGTTTCGAACTTCAGTTTTAACGAGACACATCTTTTCCTCAGGCAAGAGTTTTTTTTAAATGAAAATGTGTGTCTGCACATATGCATGTATACATGTTTGAATGTGTATATATGTATATGTTTACTTTATACATGTGTGAAGGTATGTATACTCTCCCTCCTCGTTATTTACAGAAGCTGTATTTGTGAATTTGCCTACTCGCTAGAACGCATTGGTAATTTTATTTGTAAAATCAGTATCTGCAGTGCTTTTACAGTCATTAACGGACACACGCAGAGAGGTGACAAACCTGAGTCACTCAACATACAAGAGCATCCCAGCTGCGGTTAACAAGGTGCTCTTGTGGCAGTTCTCAGGATGTAAACCAATGTCTGTTCTGAGGCCTTCTTACTACTGTGTTTTTGCATTTCTGGGCTTCCGGTTGTGACTTCACTGTTTAAAACGGTCCGCAGCGCAGTGCTCAAGTGCTGTCTAGAGCTCCTAAGCACAAGAAGCTGTGCCATGCATTACAGAAAAAACACACGAAATAAGCTTTGTCCAGACATGAGTTATGGTGCTGTCGGCCATGAGTTCAATGATAATAAATCAACAGTATATAATAAATAAGATGTCTTTTAACAGAAACACATATAAAACAAGGTTATATATCAATCAGTTGATGAAAATATTTCAACTAGAGGCTCACTAGGAACCAAATTGCATTATTTCCCCCAGGAGCAATCAGTGTTTCAGTATTTGCTAATTCAGTGTTTCCAACAACTTTACAGAATAAAACTACCACACATAAGATTATTGTAGGGTGTGTGAATGTGTGTGTGTGTGTATGTGTGTGTAGTACTTGAATTCCATCTCTGTATATATATTTTTAAAAAATCACCTAAACACATCATAATCAAACTGCTGAAAATCAAGATAAGGAGATGAGAAAAGATACATTGCATACAGAGAAACAAAGACAAAAATTTCCCAACAAAAATTACTCTGGGAGATAATTAAGTGATCTTTAAAGCACTACAAGGAAAAAAAAAGTACTGGTGAAACAGTTTCTCAGACAAATAAAATCAGAAAGGATCAACCAATATCAGATACATGCCTCAAGGACTTGAAGGAAATTCTTTAGGCAAAAGGAATATGACACCAGACTGAAACACACATCTATACTAAGAAATGAAAACTCCAGAAATGCAAAAAAGACAGAAATGGGGGGAGAGATAATATTTCTTCCCCAAAAACAAAAAAATTAAAAAACAAAACCTATACTCAGCATTAGACTTGATAGTGAAAGACTGAATGCTTTTTTCCTAGGCTCAGGGTAAGACAAAGGCATTCTCCCTCAGTCCTAAGCACTATAGTAGAGGTCCCAATCAACACAAGAGGACAAGGAAAAGAAAGAAAAGACACCAGATTACTAGTGAAAAATCCAAGCTGTCATTATCTGCAGATAACATTACTGTCTACGTAAGAAAAACAAAACAATAACACTCAAGTTACTAAATCTAATGAGTTTAGCAAGATCATAGGATACATGTAGATATTAAAAAAAAAATCACCTGTATTTTTTCCTATTGCACATTACATACAAAAATTAACTCAAAATGGATCTAAAACCCAAATATAAGAGCTAAAATCATAATATCCTTAGACAAAAACAAAGATATAAATCTTCTTGACACTGGGAAAAGCAATGGTTCTTGGTTACAGCCTACATCAAAATTTAAAACTTTTGTGCTTCAGAGGGCACTATCACAGAATGAGAGAAAATATTTGCCAAGGCATATATCTGATAAGGGACTTGTATCTAGAACCATAAAGAATTCTTTCAACTCCAAAATTTTAAAAAATACAATTTTAAAATGGGCAAAGGAATGAATAGACATTTTTCAAAGAATATCTACAAATGGCCACTAAGCACATGAAAAGATGCTAAACACTATTAGCCACTAAGGAAACACAAACCAAAACCACAATGAGAACCACTTCATACCCCCTAGGAGGGCTATAATCAAAAGGACAGATGTTGAGTTTGAGGAGAAATTAGAGCCCTCATACACTGCTATGGGCATGTAAAATATTGAAGCCTCTTTGAGAAAAAACAGTCTGGCAGTTCCTCAAAAGTTAAATATAAAGTTACCATGTAAGTCAGCTATTCTACTTTGAGGCATATACTCAAGAGAAATGAAAACACGGGTTCACACAAACAAACTGTACACAAATGTTCATGGCAGCATTGTTCGTAATACCTAAAAAGTGAGATATATCAAATATCCATCAATAAATAAATGTTGTATCAGTGGAATATTATTTAGCGATAAAAAGGAACAGAGTTCTGACACAAGCCGTGTGACATGGATGAATCTTGAAAAACATTATGCTAGGCGAAAGACGCCAGGCACACACTGCACCATCTCATTCATTTCAAATGTCTAGAACAGACAAATCTACAGAACAGAAAGCAGATTAGTGGCTGCCCAGGGATGAAGGGAAAGGGGGTAGGTGGCAACTGCTAAGGCGTACAAGGTTTCTTTGGGGGGTTATGAAATTGATCGTGGTTAATGGCTACACAACTCTGGATATACTGAAAACCATGGAACTGTATGCTTTAAATGGATGAATTTTATGGTAGGAGTATCTCAATAAAACAGTTAACAACCAATAAAAGACCCCAGAGCTCCATCTCCAATAGTAACGTTTCCTAAAATTTCAGATCAGTATAATTCAATTGCCCCAGGTGTCTCAGACTCTGCACTTTAAACACTGACTTCACACAGTCAAGTCATCAGAACAACACTACTATTCAGTTACTCATACAGAGACCTCGGGTCATTCTGATTCTCCCTTAAGACTGTTCACTAAAGTTCACCTCTAGAGTGAAAGTTGCTCAGTCACGTCCAACTCTGAGAACCTATGAACTGTTGTCTGCCAGGCTTCTCTGTCCATGGAATTCACCAGACCAGAATACTGGAATGGGTAGCTATTCCCTTCTCCAGGGGATCTTCCCAACCCAGGGATGAACCCAGGTCTCCCACACTACAGGAGGATTCTTTACCTTCTGAGCCACCAGGGAAGCCCAAAAATACTGGAGTGGGTAGCCTATCCCTTCTTCAGTGGATCTTCCTGACCCAGGCATCAAACCGGGGGTTCCTGCATTGGGGTCATTCTGTCGATTAAGACTGTTTACTATAAATGTTATCAAGTTCATCTCTTAGAGAGCTCCTAAATCTGACTCCTTTATGTCTCCTCTTTATTTCAGGCCCTAAGGATTTCCTGCCAAAATTACTACAACTCTCCTAAATGATCCCACTGCATTGTCTTGCCTTTTTCCAACAGATCTTCCACTACTGCCAGAGTGAGTTTTTCTAAAATGCAAATATGATCAAGTCAATCTCCTACTTAAAAATCCAAAGTCCATCATAATCTTATAAACCTTTCAGGGTAGGTGACTTTCTCCGGCTGCCTTCTTTCATCACTCCTACTGATTACATGTGTATTCCATCTTTTGGCCATCCTTTACACACACTGCTTCCTTTTGAGTCTATTCTCCTTTTCTCCTGCAGTGCACTTCCTAATTTTTCACTCAGCCAGCTACTGTTTACTAGTCCCGAAAATGAAAAGAATTCTGAGCCCTCCTCTGATCCCTACAACCAGGTGACCTGTAGTCCCTTTGTCTTCCCATAGCATATGAAACAGGTCTCACTTACCACACTGTATTTGTAAGTTTTCTTCTCACTCTTCCTCACTGGACAATGAATTGCTTGAGGGCTTTTTCATCTCTATACTCTTAGCACATACTAGATGCTCAAAACTAATGAGTGAAATGAGTGGTGCAGTACAGGACAAAATTAGTGTTTTCCACTAGCATTAAAATGACCTAAGAACTACCATTTAATAGTTCAATACTGATGCGACATTAAGTATACATGGAAATACTGCATGTGCGTGTGTGATCAGTCTTGTTCAACTCTTTGTGACCCCATGGACTGTGGTGGGCCAGGCTCCTCTGTCCATGGATTTCTTTAGGCAAGAATACTGGAGTGGGTTCCACTTAATCTTCCAGGGGATCTTCCTGACCCAGGGATCAAACCTGAGACTCCTGCATTGGCAGGTGGGTTCTTTACCACTGAGCCATGCGGAAAACCTGATATGGAAATATTAGGCTACCCCAAATAAGAGTTATCACATGTAAAAGCTACTCAACATTTCTACATATGACTTTAATGAGATTCCAGCGATATTTAAAACTTTATAACAGACAATTTATGATAGGGTGGAAGTAGGATCTGACTTACCTTGACAACATCAGCTTTATGCTTTTCTAAAACTTGAAGCGTTTGAGCAGTATTGGAATCAATCACTACCACAAGCGAATGACATCCATAAGCAATTAAACCTTGCCAGCCCCTAACAAAAAGTGTTAAATAAGTTAAGAGCAAAGCAAAACAACTTCTCTCTTGCCAAAAGGCATCCTAAACAACAGATAAATCTAACCAATAGGCACCACCATTAATAAAATTATTATGTAAGCCCAAAGGCTAGCACATTACATTTTACCATTTAAATAGAAAAGGTCTAGCTAAGCTTTAAAAAACAAAACTTGTTGAATTTTTTTTTTTTCGGATAAAAAAATTAAGCTCTGAGAGATATGCCTGTAGAGGTGTAAAGACATATAAAGCGACTCGGGTCGTCTATTTGTCTTCGAGAGCTTATCCCTCGTCTTACTCAACTCTGAATGCCAAGCAACTACAGAGTGCGTGGGATCACACTCCACGCTCTGTGATAAGCCCTGGTCCCTCCAACCAGATAAAAAGATGAACACTCAACAGGAAGTTTCTGTACTCTTGCCAACCTTCCCAGGAGCCACAGCTACAAGCAGTCTGCTTTATATTTGCCTGGTTATTAATTATCGTTGTCATTTTATAGTAAAAAGATAAAGGTGAAATGAAGAGTTGGCCAGAGCCCAGGGTCCTGGCACAGCGTCCAGTACATTGTTGAATGGATACAGGTTAAGAAACGGGGATGAGAGAAAAAGAAGACAGAACTGGAGAAGAACGGAACTGACAGGAGGGCGAGAAGCCCGGAGACTTGGGAGGAGAGGGTAAGAGTGGGGAATGGGGACGGTGAGGAAGGTGAGGGGAACGAGCGAAGAGAAACAAGAGATGAGAGAACGAGGGCAAGTATATCCACCCAAGGGCAAGTTCCCATATGGGGGTTTTTACAGCGTTTATAGTAACAACAGAAAGCCAGCATTTAAAAATGAAAATCTCTAAAGTGTGAAGGCAGCGTCCAGTCTTGAAGAGAACAAACTAAGCAGGAGGATGAAACCGCTTGTTCTTTCCCCCTTCCCCTCAGAGACTCCTGGCCGAGCCTGGCGGCCTCGGAACCCGGCGCCCTCACCAGTCCACCGCCGCCTTGTTGTGGGCATTGAGGGCCCCGGTGAGGGTGCGCGCCGACACCTTAAAATTCACGGTGTAGGGCAACATCGCCACGGCTAAACTGGGCCCTCAGAGCCGCCGCGCAACCAGGAAGCTGCCGGCCACTGGGCTTCCGTTCCAAACAGAGTCCGGGTGGCTCCTTGGGCGCCGCGCTTTGGTTCCGCTAAATCCGAGGTTCCAGCGCTCCCGATTCCGTTGCCTTCAGGTTCCGTCACTCCTGTGTTCCGCCTGCTTCAGGGTTCCGCCACCTTGGGGTTCCGAGGCTCTGTACAGTATCTGGTTGTGACTTGAAGGAAAAGGTGTTGCCTGGGGTCACATCTGTTTTCTTAAGACTGGGACTGCGTAAGCCTATGTGTCCTGATGAAAATGGTGAAAAGCAAGAGCTAAAAGTCCCCATTAGCCTTCTGCCTTCAATCAGTTAACTTAGAAAAACTACCAATGTCTAGTCAAGGCTGTGGTTTTTCCAGTAGTCATGTACGGATGAGAGAGTTGGACTGTAAAGAAAGCTGAGCGCCGAAGAATTGATGCTTTTGAACTGTGGTGTTGGAGAAGGCTCTTGAGAGTCCCTTGGACTGCAAGGAGATCCAACCAGTCCATCCTAAAGGAAATCAGTCCTGAATGTTCATTGGAAGGACTGATGTTGAAGCTGAAACTTCAATACTTGGGCCACCTGATGCGAAGAGCTGACTCATCTGAAACGACCCTGATGCTGGGAAAGACTGAAGGCAGGAGGAAAAGGGGACAACAGAGGATGAGATGGTTGGATGGTATCACGGATGCAATGGACATGAGTTTGAGTAAGCTCTGAAAGTTGGTGATGGACAGGGAGGCTTGGCGTGCTGCAGTCCACGGGGTCGCAAAGAGTCAGACACGATTGAACGCAAAGAGCCGGACACGACTGAGCAAATGAACTGAACTGAACTGAAACAATGCCAGG
This sequence comes from Bubalus bubalis, assembly GCF_019923935.1. Taxonomy (NCBI): domain Eukaryota; kingdom Metazoa; phylum Chordata; class Mammalia; order Artiodactyla; family Bovidae; genus Bubalus; species Bubalus bubalis. Next base: position 40,789,613 of record NC_059179.1, on the reverse strand, counting down.
CACTGTTGTAGGTGTTGGGGATATAGTGAGGAAGAGGATACAAAGTCTCCGCCCTATGGAGTTTATAGAATAAATGAGATTGTGGATTTAAGAATAAGTTTCCATGATCTGCAAAAAAAGAGTAAGTGAATGTGTAGGATTTACTGGGTGAATGGAGAGAGTGAATGAGATGAATAGCCAGAATTCGAAAATTTTTCAATGGCAACCATGCACTGTATGTGATCCGTTAATGGTTCCTGTAATGAACTGCTATTACTAATACCAGATATCATTTATTGGGAATTACCACATGCTAGGCAGTAAACTAAGGACTTTCCATGTTGCTGCTGCTGCTAAGTCACTTCAGTCGTGTCCGACTCTGTGTGACCCCATAGACGGCAGCCCACTAGACTCCCCCATCCCTGGGATTCTCCAGGCAAGAACACTGGAGTGGGTTGCCATTTCCTTCTCCAATGCATGAAAGTGAAAAGTGAAAGTGAAGTAACTCAGTCGTGTCCGACCCTCAGCGACCCCATGGACTGCAGCCTTCCAGGCTCCTCCATCCATGGGATTCTCCAGGCAGGAGTACTGGAGTGGGGTGCCATTGCCTTCTCCAAGTTAGCTAAGCCTTTTCTTTGATCCTCACACAGGATTTCCTTCTTTTGGTCCTAGGTGTCTTGAAAGGTTAGTGTCAGTAATAGAAGGGCATTTGTTGTGACTTTGGGCAGATCATTTGAGTTCATTAAGCCTCCTTTTCTTCTATTATTAGAGGGAGGGGTTAATTATCCTTAGATCATTAAAAGCATTATGTTAGATAATATATTAAAGAACCTAACACAGCACTTATATTCCTAAGTGCCTTATAATTTACTGACAGAGCTGGAATATAAATATAGGTCCTTTTTTAGGGGTAGGGGGTGGGATAGCATTGGCCCTCTAAGCTGTGCTGTGCTTAGTCACTCAGTCGTGTCCAACACTTTTCCACCCTGAGGACTGTAGCCTGCTGGGCTCCTGGCTCCTCTCTCCATGGGGATTCTCCAGGCAAGAATACTGGAGGGGGTTGCCATGCACCCCTCCAAGGGATCCAACCCAGGAATCGAACAGGAGTCTCCTTCATTGCAGGTGGATTCTTTACCAGCTAAGCTACCAGGGAAGTCCCCACCCACAACTAAGCTCAGTCTGTTCAGTCACTCAGTCGTGTCCAACCCTTTGTGACCCCATGGACTACAGCACACCAGGCTTCCCTGTCCATCACCAAGTCCCGAAGCTTTCTAACTCATGTTCATCGAGTCCATGATGCCATCCAACCATCTCATCCTCTTTTGTCCCCTTCTCCTCCTGCCTTCAATCTTTCCCAGCATCAGGGTCTTTTCCAATGAGTTTACTCTTTCATATCAGGTGGCCAAAGTAGTGGAGTTTTAGTTTCAGCATCAGTCCTTCCAATGAATATTCAGGACTGATTTCCTTTAGGATAGACTGGTTTGATCTCCCAGGGACCCCCAAGACTCTTAGAGTCTTGGAGACCCATTCCTTGGCGCCACTCATGGGGTGCCCAAGTCCCTCTAAGCTCCCTTAAATTTGTAGAAAGATCTTCCCTCTCTAAGGTGTATCCTGCAAGAGAAGAAGTAATGAGAATTTGGCTAAAAGTGGAGTTGGATTTGCTGAGTCACTCATGGGGATACCAAAACCACAGTGATTTGCTTCAAGACCAGGGCTTTAAGGGATCCCAACAGTGAATGTATCAGACAGGGTTTGGGGAATCGCAGTTCTGGATGGACCATGATGACCTTGGCTCTGAAGGGGCTAACTCAGCTCTTTCTAAAAAGCCAGGCTGTCTGTACTCATAGCCAAAGACATAGGCTGTTTGAGCTGCCAGGCAAGCCCTAACTGGTGTTCCTCTGAGCACCTTGCAGTCACATCATGCTTACGATGCAGTCTGGAGCTCAAGTCTGTAGCCTCAGGAGTTAGCTTTAAAAGACTGCAACTTGTATATCTTTCAGGATAACAATGTCCCCTTCTTTTCCAGACTTAGGTCTCCTTCCCTTCTCAGGCTGTGTCTTTACTCAAACCCCTTTCCTGACACTTGGTCACTTAGCCTCCCACTGCCTCTAGCATCAATATGGGCCATGACATTTACTACAGTAGTTAGATTATTTTTCTTATAACACTGCTATTTTAAATTGTTCAATCCTGTCTTATTTTAAATGAAAGCATTTGAACTGCAAACCAACCCTGTTTCATCAGTGGTAGGTATTGCCAACTCCAAGTTCTAGATAAAGAAACTCAGCCTCAGAAAGTGGGGAGACTTACCCAAGATCACATTTCTGGCCAGTGAAAGAGGTGAACTTCCACACACTCAGGGCTCAGTCCAGGATACAGAACTGCTCTCATATGAGGTTTAGGTATGGTTGTGCATTGTCGCCGGGGATAAAACTGGGGCCACGTGTCCGCACTTTGTGCAGTCAATGCATTTTAAAGGAAAGGCTCCCAGGAACATGGGAGGCACAGTCAGCAGCTGAGTGGGGGACTGGATGAACAGGAGAGGGTACTAGACTGACAGCCTAGATTGGCATCTATTTATCTTTCTTGGGTTTTTCCTTAAATACCTTCCACCCACCCTTTACTTCCTTGTGGATGATCATCAGTCCAATTTATTGTCTGACTATTCTTGTTATTGGTCTCTTTTTGTGTCTGCACATATTATGGGTAATTATTACAGTACAATGGATCAGTCACTGCACTTTATGACTTGGCAGTTGAGGTTTATTAGACTAAAGGAGGTTTCTGAGGAAAGCAGTCGTGGTGAAATGGATTTCTCCTGAGGAAGCCGTGTGAGGGATGTGTTTTGCTTACATCCTGAGCACAAGGAGAGGCAGTCAGGTGTTGCTGGAAAAGGCAAGAGCTTTGTGGTTAGACAGACAGACAGACAGGTGGGAGTCCTGCTCTGGTCCGGCCACCTCCTAGCTCTGTGACTTTGGGCAAATTTAGGGTTTGAAATATTGTATGCAAGATTCTCCAATGTGATGGTTGTCCTGGCTATTAAGGACAAGGAGCCAGGTGTGCACCCATTCGGACCCCCTCTCTCTTTCCAGCTGGTGCACATAATTGACCTGCAGGCAAAACTAATTCCTGGGATCACTGGAGGAGAAGCCGATGGCACCCCACTCCAGTACTCTTGCCTGGAAGATTCCATGGACGGAGGAGCCTGATAGGCTGCAGTCCATGGGGTTGCTAAGAGTCAGACGCGACTGAGTGACTTCACTTTCACTTTTCACTTTGATGCATTGGAGAAGGAAATGGCAACCCACTCCAGTGTTCTTGCCTGGAGAATCCCAGGGACGGGGGAGCCTGGTGGGCTGCCATCTATGGGGTCGCAGCAGCAGCAGGATCACTGGGGCTCTGTCAGTGTGTGTTTATCCAGTTACTGGCTGTTTTTAATGGAAGAATAAGCTAGAGGACATCCTTATTTGATTCATTCATCAGATTTTTATTAGTCCAAATAAACAATGTCTTAATATTGAGCTCGTGGAATAGCATTTCATAAATTAGATTAACTTTACAAACTTGTAGCTGGTGCACAAGCATGCTGTCTTGAGAAGAAGTAATTCTATTGATTACACATTCTTAACAAGCTTGAATCTTGGAGAAATAGACTGTGAGACACTCTAACAGGCTTAAGGGTTTCTGGTCTTTCACAGAATCTTCCAGTTGTTGCAACTAAAAACAAATGCCAATTTGACACTTCTAAGTGTCATATTTGTGTTCCTACCCAGGGTATATGGCTGGCTTGTAATTCAAAGTCTGCCCTAGAATAAGTCTTGAGTGTAGACAGACTAAATCCAGAGTCCTAGAAGCCAGCATACGATAAAAAAATTGAACTTGTAAGTCCCCTGACATATCCTGAAAGTCTTTATTTAAGAGCATCTAGTTTTACTCTCTTGAAATATTAAGAACAATATCACAGTTTTTAAAAAGAGAAAAATGTGTCCATAATCTTTACTTGCTAATGTGAATTTTATATTCAGTTCAGTTCAGCCACTCAGTCGTGTCCAACTCTTTGCGACCCCCTGGACTGCAGCATGCCAGGCCTCCCCGTCCATCACCAACTCCCAGAGTTTACTCAAACTAAAATCCATTGAGTCAGTGATGCCATCCAACCATCTCATCCTCTGTTATCCCCTTCTCCTGCCTTCAGTCTTTCCCAGTATCAGGTTCTTTTCCAATGAGTCAGTTCTTCCCATCAGGTGACCAAAGTATTGAAGTTTCAGCTTCAGCATCAGTCCTTCCAATGAATATTCAGGACTGATTTCCTTTAGGATGGACTGGCTGGATCTCCTTGCAGTCCAAGGGACTCTCAAGAGTCTTATCCAACATCACAGTTCAGAAACATCAATTCTTCAGCGCTCAGCTTTCTTTATGGTCCAACTCTCACATCCATACATGACTACTAGAAAAACCATAGCTTTGACAAGACAGACCCTTGTCAGCAAAGTATTATCTCTGCTTTTTAATACACTGTCTAGGTTGGTCATAGCTTTTCTTCCGAGGAGCAAGTGACTTTTAATTTCATGGCTGTAGTCACCATCTGCAGTGATTTTGGAGTCCAAGAAAACAAAGTCTGTCACTGTTTCACTGTTTCCATTGTTTCCCCATCTATTTGCCATGAAGTGATGGGACCAGATGCCATGATCTTTGTTTTTTGAAAGTTGTTTTAAGCCACCTTTTTCACTCTCCTCTTTCACTTGCATCAAGATGCTCTTCAATTCCTCTTCATTTTCTGCCATAAGGGTGGTGTCATCTGCATATCTGACGTTATTGATATTTCTCCCGGCAATCTTGATTCCAGCTTGTGCTTCTTCCCGCCCAGCATTTCTCATGATGTTCTCTGCACATAAGTTAAATAAGCAAGGTGACAATATACAGCCTTGACATACTCCTTTCCCGATTTGGAACCAGTCTGTTGTTTCATGTCTGGTTCTAATTGTTTCTTCTTGGCCTGCATACAGATTTCTCAGGAGGTAGGTCAGGTGGTCTGGTATTCCTGTCTCTTCCAGAATTTTCCACAGTTTGTTGTGATCTACACAGTCAAAGACGTTGGAATAGTCAAGGGAGCAGAAGTAAATGTTTTTCTGGAATTCTCTTGCTTTTTCTATGATCCAATGGATGTTGACAATTTGATCTCTAGTTCCTCTGCCTTTTCTAAATCCAGCTTGAACAGCTGGAAGTTCTTGGTTCACATACTGTTGAAGCCTCACTTGGAGAATTTCAAGCTTTACTTTGCCAACGTGTGACATGAGTGCAATTGTGCAGTAGTTTTAACATTCTTTGGCATTGCCTTTCTTTGGGATTGGAATGAAAACTGACCTTTTCCAGTCCTGTGGCCACTGCTGAGTTTTCCAAATTTGCTGGCATATTGAGTGCAGCACTTTCACAGCATCATCTTTTAGGACTTGAAATAGCTCAGCTGGAATTCCATCACCTCCTCTAGCTTTGTTCATAGTGATGCTTCCTAAGGCCCATTTGACTTCACATTCCAGGATGTCTGGCTCTAGGTGAGTGATCACACCATTGTGGTTATCTGGGTCATGAAGATCTTTTTTGTACAGTTCTTCTGTGTATTCTTGCCACCTCTTATTAATCTCTTCAGCTTCTTTTAGGTCCATATATTTCTGTCCTTTATTGCACCCATCTCTGCATGAAATGTTCCCTTGGTATCTCTAATTTTCTTGAAGAGATCTCTAGTCTTTCCCATTCTATTGTTTTCCTCTATTTCTTTGCATTGATCACTGAGAAAGGCTTTCTTATCTCTCCTTGCTATTCCTTGGAACTCTGCATTCAAATGTGTATATCTTTCCTTTTCTCCTTTGCCCTTAGCGTCTCTCCTTTTCTCATCTATTTGTAAGGACTCTTCAGACAACCATTTTACCTTTTTGCATTTATTTTACTTTTTTCTTGCAATCCTGTTCAAATAAAGATATATTTCATACTTTCATAATGTACATACGTTTTATTAATCTTTTTTTGACCCTTCTATAGTAAGTATGGGGTTCCCTAGTGGCTCAGACCATAAAGAATGTGCCTGCAGTGTGGAAGACCCGGGTTGATCCCTGAGTCAGAAATATCTCCTACAGAAGGAAATGGCAACCCACTCCAGTACACTTGCCTGGAGAATTCAATGGACAGAGGAGCCTGTTGTGCTACAACCCTTTGGGTCGCAAAGAGTCAGACATGCTGAGCAACTAACACTTTCACATCATAAGTATACTTATAATACTTATATAGTCATCATAATTATCATTTAAATTAATTCACAGTATTTCATAGAATAGATAAACAATGATTTTTTTAGCTATTTCACTATCTGCTGATATTTAAATTATTTCCATTTTAATAAAAAAGATAAAGCTACAGTGAAGATCTTCATGCTTAGAGTTGGTTTTAATTCTGTTATTTCCCTAAAATAATGCACAGGAATGAGTATAATTGCCTTTAATTTTAGTATTAAAAATTTTCTAAATTACAAAATAAATAAGTGCTATTGTAGAAAATATGGGAGTTCCAGAAGAGCATAAATATAAAAAAATATTATTATATGATTACTGGTAATATTCTTTTAAGGCTTCTTTTAAGTGACTAAATATTTCTTCCTTTAAAAAATGCATATTTTTTATAACATTGAGGTCACCATCTAAGAACTAATTTTATTCTCTTTTCCACTCAGTAATGAGATATAGTCATTTGCAAATATTTCCCTAATTTAATTTGCCCTTTATTTGGGGAAATACAGAAATTTAACATCTTCTACGGGAATCAAGTACGTCGCCCATTGTATGCCCTTTTCATACAACAAAAGCAGGTCTTTCATTGCTTAACCACCAGACTACCATTTGACAGTGCAGTGTTCTGTGTTTGTCATGACACACCCGACTCTAGGCCTGGTGTCAATCAAGGAAACTGAAGACGAGGAACCCTTTCTGAAGTCTCCATGTGCTTCCAAGTCTGGAGCGGAGCCAGGTGCCAGGACTGGGGGTGTCGTTCCTCCTTCCTGCTTATCCTGCTCCTCTCACTGGCCTGCTGTTTTTCCCATGGGGACACTGATGCAGCAGGAGCTGTCTCCCAGAATCTGCACTCACTATGTACATGGTCCCCATGGGGAGCCTGGGATTCCCTGTCTTTTCTGGTCTTTGCTGGTCCCTTGGGTGTCACTGAGCTCAACACCTGGGAGTCTGGTCCAAATGGCAGGAGGCAGCTGTCAGACCCATGAGTCTGCCTCAAGACAGACCTACCAGGTGGTCACCAAACAAGCTGATTATTGAGAATTCAGCACCTTCCTTTGAAGGATGCTTTCTTTGAAGGAAGTTAATGTCTAGGGGTTTCCAGGCAAATTCACTAGGAAGGTGACACCTGACTTTTTTGTGGGCCATGTCTCTCATATCTGTCTAGTTTGCACAAAGGGTTTCAATAAAGAGAAGGAAAAGTCATAAATCTTCTTCGTGGCAGAATGCAGTGGTCATGAAAGTTAATTCTCTGTAGGATACAGGTTTAAATTTCACTTAAGGTATTTAAAAGGGAAAACCACTAGGATTCTTGCATAATTGTACAAAGGGACATTTTATAAATCTTGATGAACTGAGTAACAATGCTGTTTATTGAGAAGCAGTACACTAAAAATTTGTATTTCTGACTAGGTATATGTACATAGTTACAAATACAAATATTCTCTCAAAGTTACTCAGTAGTGTCCAACTCTTTGTGACCCCGTGGACTGTAGCTCACCTGGCTTGTCTATCCATAGAGTTCTCCTAGCAAGAATATTGGAGTGGGTTGCCATTCCCTTCTCTGAGGAACTTTCCTGACCCAGGGATTGAACCCTGGTCTCTGGCATTGCAGGCAGATTTTTTACAGTCTGAGCCACCAGAGGGTAAGTGTTAGTCGCTCAGTCATGTCTGACTCTTTGTGACCCCATGGACTGTAGCCCACCGGGCTCCTCTGTCCATGGAATTCTCCAGGCAAGAATACTGGAGTGGGTTGCCATTCCTTTCTCCAGGGGGTCTTCCTGACCCAGAGATCGAACCCAGGTCTCCCACATTGCAGGCAGGTTCTGTACCATCTGAGCTACCAGGAAAGAATGTAGTAAAACGGCCGTGATATTAAAATGTTCTCCTACTGAGTCTTGCCTGTCCTGGCTGAGCACTGTCTGTGGGCTTGGGAAGCAGAAGATGTGAGTTACTCCTGAGGCCAAAACAGAAAGGGCCAATAGAGCAGCCATTATTGAAGACATTTATGGTGTCTGTGATTGAGGAATCCATTGACTCTCTGCTTTATTCAGCTCATAAGAAGAGTCTTTCTATGGTAATATATTCGCATCAGGGCTATATTGGTATTGCAGGATTTGCATTAGGGCTCATTAATCTACAACAGGAGGTAGGAAGTACCTTAATATGAACTTAAGTGATTCAAGGAAGCAATAATAACACATCAGTTTTTAAATTAAGGGGAAATTGTCCGTCCCTGAACAGTACCTATTCCTCTAAAATGGAGTGTGTCGAGTGCAGTAAAAATTTCCTTTATGCTCTGAAAACTGCACAAGCCTTCCCAGTGGCCCCCATGAATCAGATCTATCCTCCTGGGAAACCGTGCTCTCCCCTAACTGTTGCCCTTCCTCTCCTGCTCCTATATGAGGCCCAACCTGGGCAGCCAAAATGACTAGGGGTCCCTTCCACAGGCCCCATCACATTGGGAGTGAGGATTCCTACATATGAACTTCAAGTGGATACAAGCATTCCATCCATAACAGAGAAGTGGAAGTAAGAATTAAACTAGAAAGAGTATTTGTGTTGACAGTGCGGCCTGGAAAGGAAAGGGGGCTGTTCAAACTTTTAGCTAGTTAGCACTAGCTACATACACAGCTGCCTGTCATGTAATTCCCTTGAGTCCCATCTATTAGGACTCAGACCTGATTCAGCTGTGTTAGTATAAGTAAGTGTTAGTCACCCAGTCGTGCCCAACTCTTTGCAACCTCATGGACTGCAGCCCACCAGGCTCTTCTGTCCATGAGATTTCCCAGGCAAGAATACGGGAGTGGGTTGCCATTTCCTTCTCCAGAGGATCTTCCCGACCCAGGGATTGAACCCAGGATTCCTGCACTGCAGGCCATATTCTTTACCGACTGAGCTACAAGGGAAGCCTGTGTACCCCTTCCCAAATAATCCATAAACCCCAGGAGACACTGATTTCACTACCCTTGGCTGTAAGCTTGGGCCTGATCGGTGCAAGTGAGTCCTCTTCCTCTTTATCAGTGGTTGTTTCAGGAATTGACATGAAATATGCTTCTGCCTGGGCTTTCCAGGTGACTCAGTGGTAAAGAACGTGCTTGCCAGTGCAGGAGACAGAAGATATGCAGGTTTGACCCCTGGGTCAGAAAAATCCCCTAGAGGAGGAAATGGTAAGCCACTCTAGAATTCTTGCTGGAAAATTCCGTGGATAGAGGAGCCTGGCAGGCTACAGTCTATGGGATCACAAAGAGTCAAACATGACTGAACAACTGAGAACACACACACATGTACACTCTGGCCAGTAAAATATGAGAAGTGTTTTGCTGGAGATTTCTGAGAACATTCTTCCTTGGTCCTCTGAGAGACTTTGAGAAACAACTCTCCGTTTCTCCTCTTGGATATGAACAAGGGACAATTAGTCCTAGTTACTGCTAAAGCCACCCTATGAGCAGGAGGAAAACCCAATTTAGGATGCAATTGACTCTGGACATCGGAGGAGAGTCGTGGAAAGAGCTTTGGGTCCAGTTATATCCTGAGCCTGATGTCAGGTACCCTAAGGCTCACCCTATCTTCAGACTTTCTCTTGTGTAAGTGGATTTTCAGTTTAATTCAGAGTGAGTTGGTTTTCTCTTACTGAAGCCTAAAACACCTAAAGGCTGACATCTTTTGACACTGGAAATAATACATACTCCAAAAGTTAAATCATAGCAATAGAATATTGGTGCAAGTGGTGTCTGAAAGCATTCTTTGATAAAAGCCAATGAGCAGTCCACACTCCCCATCAGGGATGTCATTACATGCAGAAGATACACACTGCCTCCTATCAGGAAACATCAAGCTCCTGTGAAAGCAATTCCTGCTCTGTAGCATCTGAGTCTGGCAGACCCTGTTTTGACCAACATTTCAGCCCCTCAGCTATCATCTGGACACTTAGCCTTGAGTTATGCCATTGATTTTCTTAAGACCGCTTTCAGCTCTCCATTTCTCCACTACTAACCTAACAGGCCCAGGAGGGCAGCAATCACTTACCCAAAGAAGCATTTTCATTTATATTCATGATTAATTTGTGGGGAGCCAGCCGAGAGTCAGCAATAAAAATGCTGTTGCCTGGGAAACAAGATTCTTCTTGGAATTTTTTGAGAAACATGGGGTCCTTGATGCTTCACGAAACACTCAACTTCCTCTAAGAGCTGAGCCACCAAGGTAACCCTGCCGATCCATTTTAGAATGCAGAACTCCAGAGCCTGAAGTCATGGTTGACTTTCTACTCTGCCTAAATGTGGCATCACTGACTCAATGGACATGAGTTTGAGCAAACTCAGGGAGATAGTGAAGGACACGAAAGCCTGGCGTGCTGCAGTTCATGTGGTTTCAAAGAGTCACACATGACTTAGCAACTGAACAACAACAACAAAATATGTCCAAATCTCCTGGAGGAGCACTTTGTACTTCCTACTCAGAAAATTAAATCTACTCTGTAATAAAGTTCACATCCTATAGGCATAACTGAAGATAACACATTCAGAGCCACTCCAGACTGATCTGTATTCTACCTGCTAGGCTGGTGGTGGCGAGTTCTTTGTCAAACACTCATGGTGAAGATAGCTTTTGGCCCTGGAGATGGAGTATTATACACCCCTGAGGAATTCCCAGTTTTCCCTGGAGGAAATAGCATGTTGCAACAGAAGCTGAAATTCATGGGTAGCATGCTAGCAGATTTAATAAAATATTAAATACCATGCCATCCCACCAAGATGTACTAGGGTTCCAATTTCTCCACATTCCTGTCAACATTTGCTGTCTTTTTTTTTTTTTAAACAATAGCCATCCTAGTAAGAGCTGTGAGATGTGAGAGTTGGACCATAAAGAAAGCTGAGTGCTGAAAAATTGATGCTTTTGAACTGTGGTGTTGGAGAAGACTCTTGAGAGTCCCTTGGACTGTAAAGAGATCAAACCAGTAAATCCTAAAGCAAATCAGTCCTGAATATTCATTGGAAGGACTGATGCTGAAACTGAAACTCCAACACTTTGGCAACCCGATGCAAAGAACTGATTTATTGGAAAAGACCCTGTTGCTGGGAAAGATTGAAGGCAGGAGGAGAAGGGGATGACAGAGGATGATATGGTTGGATGGCATCATTGACCTGATGGACATGAGTTTGAGCAAGTTCCAGGAGTTGGTGATGGACAGGGAAGCCTGGCATGCTGCAGTCCATGGGGTCACAAAGAGTCAGACATGACTGAGTGACTGAACTGAACTGAACTGATCCTAGTAAGTGTGAGATGATATCTCACTGTGGTTTTGATGTGCAGCTCCCTGATGATGAATATTAGTGACATTAAGCATCTTTTCATGTACTTGGCCATTTTTAAATTTTACATATTTATTTATAAATAAAGACCTGCATCAGATCTTAGTTGCCGCACACAGGATCTTCATTATGTCATGCAGATCATTTGTTTCAGCACCAGCCTCCCTGTGTGGTGCATGGGCTTAGTTGCTACACGGCAAGTGAGATCTCAGTTGCAAAACCAGGGATCAAACACCCATCCCCTGCATTGCAAAGCGGAGTCAATCCCTGGACCACTGGGGAATTCCCCATATACTTGGCTATGTGTATGTCTTTTTTTGGAGAAATGTCTATTCAACTCTTTTGTCCATTTTTAAAATCAATTTATTAAGGTTTTTTTGTTTTTTTTTTTTTTCTTGAGTTATAGAAGTTCCTTATATATTTTAGAGATGAAGTCCTTATCAGATAGATGGTTTGCAACTATTTTATTCCATTCCAAAAGTGACCTTTTCCACTCTATTGACTGTTCCCTTTGCTGTGTAGAATCTTTCTAGTTTGGTATAGTTCCACTATAGTTTTGCTTTTGTTATCTGTGTTTTTGATGTTGTATCCAAGAAATCAGCATCCAGATCAATGTCAAGAAGGTTTTCCCCTGTTTTCTTCTAGGAGTTTCACAATTTCAGGTCTTATCTTTAAGTCTTTATTCATTTTGAATTCTATTTTTTTCTGATGGAATAAGATATAAGGTTCAATTTCATTATTTTGCAAAGGGATATACAGTTTTCCCAAAATTATTTATTGAAGAGACTATCCTTTCTCCCTTGTGTATTCTTGACACCCCTTTAGAAGATCAGTTGATAATACATTGTGAAAGTGAGATTGTTAGTCACTTCAGTTCAGTTCACTTCATTTCAGTTGCTCAGTAGTGTCCAACTCTCCTCGACCCCATGAATCACAGCACACCAGGCCTCCCTGTCCATCAGCAGCTCCCAGAGTTTACTCAAACTTATGTCCATCGAGTCGGTGATGCCATCCGGCCATTTCATCCTCTGTCGTCCCCTTCTCCTCCTGCCCCCAATCCCTCCCAGCATCAGGGTCTTTTCTAATGAGTCAATACTTTGCATGAGGTGGCCAAAGTATTGGAGTTTCAGCTTCAGCATCAGTCCTTCCAATGAACAACCAGGACTGATCTCCTTTAGGATGGACTGATTGGATCTCCTTGCAGTCCAAGGGACTCTCAAGAGTCTTCTCCAACACCACAGTTCAAAAGCATCAATTCTTCAGCACTCAGCTTTCTTCACAGTCCAACTCTCACATCCATACATGACCACAGGAAAAACCATAGCCTTGACTAGACAAACCATTGTTGGCAAAGTAATATCTCTGCTTTTCAATATGCTGTGTAGGATGGTCATAACTTTCCTTCCAAGGAGTAAGCATCTTTTAATTTCATGGCTGCAGTCACCATCTGCAGTGATTTTGGAGCCCAAAAAAATAAAGTCTGACACTGTTTCCACTGTTTCCCCATCTAGTTCCCATGAAGTGATGGGACTGGATGCCATGATCTTAGTTTTCTGAATGTTGAGCTTTAAGCCAACTTTTTCACTCTCCTCTTTCACTTTCGTCAAGAGGCTTTTTAATTCTTCTTCACTTTCTGCCTTAAGGGTGGTGTCATCTGCATATCTGACATTATTGCTATTTCTCCCTGCAATCTTGATTCCAGCTTCTGCTTCTTCCAGCCCAGCGTTTCTCATGATGTACTCTGCATAGAAGTTAAATAAGCAGGGTGACAATATATAGCCTTAACATGCTCCTTTTCCTATTTGGAACTGGTCTGTTGTTCCATGTCCAGTTCTAACTGTTGCTTCCTGACCTGCCTATAGGTTTCTCAAGAGGCAGGTCAGGTGGTCTGGTATTCCCATCTCCTTTAGAATTCTCCACAGTTTATTGTCATCCACACAAAGGCTTTGGCATAGTCAATAAAGCAGAAATAGATGTTTTTCTGGAACTCTCTTGCTTTTTTGATGATCCAGCGGATATTGGCAATTTGATATCTGGTTCCTCTGCCTTTTCTAAAACCAGCTTGAACAACTGGAAGTTCACAGTTCACATACTGCTGAAGTCTGGCTTGGAGAATTTTGAGCATTACTTTACTAGCATGTGAGATGAGTGCAATCATGTGCTACTTTGACCATTCTTTGGCATTGCCTTTCTTTGGGATTGGAATGAAAACTGACCTTTTCCAGTCCTGTGGCCACTGCTGAGTTTTCCAAATTTGCTGGCATATTGAGTGCAGCACTTTCACAGCATCATCTTTCAGGATTTGAAATAGCTCAACTGGAATTCCATCACCTCCACTAGCTTTGTTCGTAGTGATGCTTTCTAAGGCCCACTTGACTTCACATTCCAGGATGTCTGGCTCTAGGTCAGTGATCACACCATCGTGATTATCTGGGTCGTGAAGCTCTTTTTTGTACAGTTCTTCTGTGTATTCTTGCCACCTCTTCTTAATATCTTCTGCTTCTGTTAGGTCCATACCATTTCTGTCCTTTATCGAGCCCATCTTTGCATGAAATGTTCCTTTGGTTTCTCTGATTTTCTTGAAGAGATCTCTAGTCTTTCCCATTCTGTTGTTTTCCTCTATTTCTTTGCATTGATTGCTAACTCTTTGCCACCCCAGGTACAGGCTCCTCTGTCCATGGAATTCTCCAGAGAAGAATACTGGAGCAGGTTGCCATTTCCTCCTCCAGGGGATCTTCCCTACCCAGGGATCGAACTCTCATCTCCTACATTGATAGGCAAGTTTTTTTGTTTGTTTGTTTGTTTGTTTTTACCACTTAGCCACCAGGGAAACCCATGTTGTATACTTAGACATTTGTTAAGAGTTATATATTATTTTAAATGTCCTTATCATAATAAAATAAAATGTAAACATGAAAACCCATACAAAGAAACAACCCCATGCCATCCCAAATAAACACGAGGGATGTTTAGATCAAATAAAAATGGTGCTCCAAATCAGGAATTTTGGTTGCAAGGGACAGAAATTCAACTCAAACTAACTTTGGCCAAAAGAAAATTCTTTGACTCATAAAATCCAAAGGAAGGAAATACCCAAACTATAAGGAGGAGAGTGATGCAGGCAGGCATCTGGTGGAACTGAATTAGAAAGTCAAGTACTGGCTAGACTCAGCACCCTCCCTGCACCTTTGTTCTCTGTTTCTCTCTCTGTTGGCTTTTTTCTTTCTCTCACTGCAGCCCCTTTTCCTACCAAACTGCTGGCAAGATGGCTGTCAGCAGCTTTGAGCTAAGTTTCATTGCTTCCTGAGGCTCTTTTTCAATTCCAGAACAACTGATGGAGATGAACTTTGTTTTGCTTTTTCTTTTTTCTTTTGTTTTGATTGGAGATGGACTTTGGTTCACCTGTTTGGGTCAGGTACTTGGAAGAATCCCCACTGGCCAGGGGAAGCCAGGCTGTGTAATAATGTAAGGGACCCCATATAGTTGCGTGCCTGGGGGAGATGTTTCTGGAAAAAAGGAGAAGTTTCATGCAAATGATCCCTGGAAGTTTCACTCTACAGAGCCTCGGCTATGAAGGCAGCAAATGAAAGAGCTGGGAGGCAGTCTGGGGACCAACTGGTCCGAGTAACCAGGAACCAGATTGCCCGGGGGGCTTATCAAGGATCACACAGAAAATGAGAGGTAAGAAAAAAAATTGAGTCTAATTCTCCTGGGAAGATCATACTTCTCAGCTTCTTAGAACCCTACAACAAACAGGAAAGTGTAACCCGTGACAGTCTGTTATTGCTATTTAAAGAGGAATTAAGAATCCTTTCCCTCCTCTGTGTTAGAAAAGAAGAAAGGGGTGGGGACAACCTGCGGGAGCCACACGCTGCGTTGCTGTATTCAGTGCTTCACGTTCCTCATTTCATTCAATCCTCAGAGCACATCCTGAGGAAGCATCCGCATTTTTTTTTAATTTTATTTTATTTTTAAACTTTACATAATTGTATTAGTTTTGCCAAATATCAAAATGAATCCGTCACAGGTATACATGTGTTCCCCATCCTGAACCCTCCTCCCTCCTCCCTCCCCATTCCATCCCTCTGGGTTGTCCCAGTGCACCAGCCCCAAGCATCCAGTATCGTGCATCGAACCTGGACTGGCAACTCGTTTCATACATGATATTTTACATGTTTCAATGCCATTCTCCCAAATCTTCCCACCCTCTCCCTCTCTCACAGAGTCCATAAGACTGTTCTATACATCAGCGTCTCTTTTGCTGTCTCGTACGCAGGGTTATTGTTACCATCTTTCTAAATTCCATATATGCGTTAGTATACTGTATTGGTGTTTTTCTTTCTGGCTTACTTCACTCTGTATAATAGGCTCCAGTTTCATCCACCTCGGAAGCATCCGCATTTTACAGGACGAGGAAACTGAGGCTCAATGGAACAAGAGAACTTGCCTAAGATCTCCTAGTAAGAAAGGGATGGAATTTGCTGGCAGGAAGCAGGTTAGAGACACTCTCCATGGATCACCCTGGGGAGAAGGGGTGAGGATGGTGGTAGCTAGCTTAGAATCTGCTCAACCCTGATATGGTGAAAATATACTTCTTTCATCCACGCTCACAAAGGATTCTTCTTTTTTTTTTTTTTTTTAATAATAGTGTGTCTGCTGTGGCTGAGACTATCACAACCTTGTTAATTGGCTATACCCCAATACAAAATGGTTTTGGTGTTAAAAAAATAAAAACATTAAAAAAATTTTTTTAATAACTTGTATACATTCTTTAAAATTTTTTATTTCGTTAGGTAGTTATTAGGATTTTTTTTTATTTTGGCTGTGCTGGGTCTTCATTGCTGCTCGAGCTTTTCTCTAGTTGCAGTGAACAGGGAGTAAGTAGTCTTCATTGCAGAGCATGGGGGGACTTCAGTGGTTGTAGCTCCCGGGTTTGAGAGCTCAGGCTCAGTATTTGTGGTACATGGACTTAGCTACTCCACAGTATGTGGGATCTTCCTGGACCAGGGATCGAACCTGTGTCTCCTGCATTGGCAGGTGGATTCTTTACCACTGAGCTCCCAAGGAAGCCCTGCAAAGGATTCTCAATGAATTTCTGGGGGATTTTTAGAGCTTAGGGATTACTTGCCCCCTCTCTCCCCTGGCCCACTGGGTCAGGTCTGGATGGAGCATAAATACCCCTGCTTCCCACTTTGTTGTCCCAGTAACTAGAAGCCACCTCCAGCGCCAGGCCCCAGAATCTGCCTGAGAGGGCTCTAACCTCTACCCCCCCCACCCCTCCACACACACACACAATGCCTGGGTCAGCTGCATCTGTATAAATCCTTGTTTGGAAATTGTCATGTATATTTTCTCTCTTAAAATGAGTAGGACTATTTCATTGATTTTTCAGAGATTTGAATTTCAACCATAAGCACATCTTAATGAAAGGAGCAGATTATCCAGGCTGGACCTTATTGCAGTGTCTTCCAAATTATATTAAAAATATTTATTTATACCCTGAATAGTCCACGGGGCTGCTAATTCCTTTCATAATGTCACCTCATGCCAAGGCTGACAAAGCTAATGAAATAATCTTCTCCACTGCCCCCCTCCCACAAAGCAATCATTTCTTATCATCGAATCTCAGAAACTGTGCACACAAAACCCTTTGCAGTAGTTTTGGGGACTGTATTATAGAGATGGATTTCTGCTGTGAGAGTGAAATTCAATTTAAATATTTTCAGCTGGCTGTCCAGGTATGAGAAGGCTTTCCCCGTGTTTAATGGAGCCATTTGTCTCTAGAAATAAGCAGTAATGCAATGTGACATGTATAGACCCAGAGTTCTGCCTCTTTTTTTCCCCTCTGGCTTGAGCCGCCAGTGGGGGGAAGAAAGGCCCTGGTATCAGTGAGGTTCACAAAAGGCCGCTTTTTCCTTGGAGAAACAGTGAACCTCCAGGGGCCTGAAAGAGTAGCCTAGAAAAGCGGGGCCTTATTTCCCCCATCAGGAATCAAACCCCTGCAAGGTAGCTTGCAAATCTTGCAAGGTATCTTTTCAACCCCTGAACCACCTGGTGGTGAAGTCCCAGAAATGCCTGGAATTTCGACCTAGGAGAAAGGCTGGCCAGGAATATAGCTCCATCCTAGCAATTATTACTCTTACAGCAGTTATTGAGGCTGTGGTGGTCACTTCAGTCTCATGTAGAAATTGGCAACATGCTTTGTAATCATTTTATGCCAAAAATCAAGAGCTGACAGGCTCTTGCTAAAAAGCATTCAAAAGTTGCTGACAACTAAGGAAAGATCCACTCTGGTGAGGAAGTAAGTAGCTGGCACTCATTATAGAAATTTAAGAACAGATGATATGTGCGGATGATAATAACACAGCACTGTGCTTGCTATGCTCTATCATTTAACTCGTGTGATCCTTATCACTTCCTGCAGGGGGCAGGTATGGGAAACTAAGGCATAGAGACTAATTCAAGGTCACCCAGCTTCTTATTCAATTTCTTCTGTTTTTGCTTAGTTAATCTCCATTGCTGCTTTTGGTAACAATACTCCATTTACCCTTGAGGAGCCACCCACATCCCCTACTCTCACTGCCTGTGGTTTGCTTGAGGTTGACTCCCTCTGCCCACTTCCCGTCTCGCCCTCCCTTCCCCACCCCGCAGTGAGTGGGGTGGGTGGATATGTGACTCAGGCAATCAGCAAATTCTACTTCCGGGCACAGTGTCTGATTCAGGGAAGAGAGCCATGGGAACAGTTAAGCCCTGAAAACTTCTCTGCAATGTTAAGAGAACCCGTCTTTGGGCTTGAGGCAGAGCACAGAGCAGGGAGGATGTGTTAGCCTGGGGCTGCAGGAATCGCACTGCACCCCTCCCCACCCCAACCCCCCCGCCCAGTGAGAGGCCGTCTTTCTAAGTGTGGAACCACCCACCCAAAGCAGAGCAGACCTACAGAAGGAAAGTGATGGGGTTTACGGATACTGTGGAGGCCCCACGCATCCTGCCATTTCTAAAGTCCGCACTGGGCTTGTCCCACCTTTCCTTTTTTTTTTTTTTAATTCAGAGGGTTTTGTTTTGTTTTGTTTTTTAATATTTGCAAGACTGTGCAACCATCATCACTATCTAACTCCAAAAGTTTCATCAGTCCCCAAAGAAACTCATTAGCGATCACTGCCCACCCACCCACCCAGCAGCCTTTTGCAGTCAGGAATCTGCTCCAGTCCTCATGCAGTTTGCAGGTTAGAACCATTGCTCACTTGGGCTTCAGGGCTTCCTCTCTCTGGCTTCCGTCCCAGCCCAA